>NW_019211455.1:26662422-26993789 GCF_002443255.2 Varroa destructor | reverse complement strand
ATAGATAGATACGCCAAAACATTAATGCCCTTACAAAGAAGCGTCCTTCACTGCGTTTATATCTAGTTGTATTGCAGTCCAGGCAATGTTAGTGTCCTGCAAAAATTAACTAGTCATTTGTTTGAAATGTTCTTCTAACGAGGACAGCTGGCCATATCGATCTTATTATCGACAGTTTTCTTCACTCGTTCTCCTTAGCATTATCCACTGTCCCATATCAAGTGTAAACTATATAAAATAGTTTGACCAGTGTCGTCGTCCTCACCGCTTGGACTGATACGGTATCGTTCATTAATAGTTTGACTTTTGGCTAGCAGCAGGCCACTGTAACGCAGTCAGTCGACCTATTATCAAAAGGCCATAATGACACGAACAGAAAGTATGTAAATCAGCGTACGCTATTACTATTATTATTATATGCGCCTATATGGGCCAACGTTCATGTGGTTGCTACGGGGAAAAGCTGTACCATTGTATTCGCCTAAATTTTGCATATCCTGTGGGATTTGCAACGCTTCATTAAGAGAATATCAGTTAAAGATACTTGTGCCCGTACCTCTACAGCTCTACTAAGTAAAATGATATGGGTCAGAGGCGAGGCGATATGACCCATTAATGCTTTAATTGAAACAACTCGTCTCATTTAGAAAGCTAACATATAGGGGCTTGTTCCTCAAAAAAAGTTGTGTTAGCTAGAGACTTTATGATAATTTAGTCCTAGGCCAGTTAGGTCAAAGATGATTTGTCTAACCTTCATTTAAGTTTTGCTGAATGGTAGAAATTTGCTGGACGTCATGAAGTTTTGAATGGCCGAAGCTAAGACATAAAAATCGAAACATTTATAGACACTTACCTATCGCGTACTCACACCATCTTACGCTAGCTGATACGTTGGAAGCAGTTCGTCGCTAACGCAGTCAAACGTGACATCGGCGCCCCCCAATAAATCAATCCTCTGTCCGCCGATCTAAATCAAACAATGTCATCTTACTTTAGCCAATAGACAAATAAGAAGATAATAAATAAATTTAGCTTAAAGCTATAAGTATCATGACGCAGGAACAGCATCGATCGATGGAGCGTAAACATCCGCCCTTTTCAAAATCCTTTTCCGCCATTAAAAGCAACTCGATAGCCTGTTTTGTCCTCCCTCTTGCAAGTATGCCTTTCCCGTAATAGCATTATATATGGACCTTTGTCGCTTTATCTCTGAAGTTCTATGGCCTTTCTTGTGCCTGCCGGTGCTATGAAAAATAGCTTCGATTCGTGACCAACGAAATAATAACAAAAGTACGAAAAGCGCGATCGCAACAATGGCAACAGTATTGTATGTGGTTGCCGTGAGATGCTAACAGAACAGTAGTTGGGCTCTCAAACCCTAAACAAGATTACCCGTGATCATGTGGCTCCGTACTATACTTCGTATGACGAGTCAAAGATACGCAGTGCTGGGGGGACAGAATCGTCCAACAAACGAGGAGAGGTCGAATTCAAAAGCTTGGTCTCTTGCGCGTTGCCTGGCTCTTACATTGTCATTCTTCAGTTCACACACACAGTCCCCTTCTGACATCTCCGCCATTCTTATCGAAGTTTTTCTCTCGTGCGTCTGTGTCTGTGTTGCTGGAGCTGACAAGTAAGCCAGCTCTCCCAAAGAATGTCTGATTAATTTTGATTCGGTGTTGACCAGCCGCTCGTGCGTGTCAAGGAAATGTATGGACGAACCAACATTAGCTGCCTGTGACGATGTATACAACATCATCAGAAGCACTAATAGTAGAATGAAGATATCTCTCTTTTGAATATTGTATAGCATGCAAACTGATCACAGACCGCAGATAGCTAGTAGTGCGCAGCCACTGGCCCCCTTTTGCCCCTCATAGGTCGGGAATGAATATATACGGAATTACAATATTTCTTCGTGTACGTATGAGAACTGGTATCGTTCTAACTACGAGCACCTGTGATCCATCGGCAGTGGTTTTCTGAAAGATATGTTATTCGAAATGAACATTATATATATATGTAAGAGGTGTGTACACCTGCGGAGCGCCTTCATTGATGTGTCGCCGTTCATAGTGCTGTCTCTGTATATCTTCACTGAAACTCATAATAACCATTTAATAGGTACATTTATGCAATAGACGCCTTGACTTCTATGCAGAAAGGCAGGATGAAGCTAGTAGAGGGAAAATCGGATTCTAAGACTTTGCTTCATTGGCTACGTACACAGGTAGGCGAAATCATATGCTGTTTCCATTTTTGCGGGCAGTTGGAATAATTCGTATAATCTGCTGCTATAAACACCATTGAACATTATTACCTGAGAAAGAAAGTCGTTGGCTTTCTCTCTTTTAGTCATTACGGCTACATTCCTCTGAAATAGCTGAATTTCTTTTAGTTATAAAAAGCAGACAAACTAATAAAAGTAACTGAAAATATTGCGTGATCTTATGTGATCATTTTACGAATAGGCTCATTAACTGGAGCCATCGTCATTTCAATAATGTTTCTCTCCACGCTAAAATGGGCTAATCTTGTTGAAACAAAGCGATGAGAAAAACGATATTCAATAACGAGACGCAGAGTTCCATATAGATAGTACTGTCTGCATGAAGAAAAAAAAAACATTCTACTATAATTAAGCCTATATACGTAAGTTGAAGAAAAACTAACCAGTTACCATCCAGGCTTTTAATGTCGCCTGCCGAGCGTCGTAGCATAGCATGCGAACACGATACTCGGCTCCCTGTTGTCTATTGGTTTGTTCCACCAAAACACCGCGAGTCAATAATTCGTTTGATACCCGAATCGAGCTAAGAGCTCAAACGCGTCTCATTTTTAGGTAGACCTGGTCCCGTTTTGGAAGCACAGAAAATCGTCTTACGTCTATTAACAGTACCGGCCGTATAAAATATTAGCTACAATTATCGACGTGAAGTTCATTCACGTCAAGTTGTAGAAGATGTTACTCTCCACCAAGGTGTTTTGTGTTAGTAACTATAGGAGCTTGTTTTGCATGAACGTTTAATGCATATGTAAGTACTGATTTGCTTTTATTCGTTAACTATACTTGAGGCCGCCCAGATGGCCTGACTTGTACACATTTTCCAAGGTCCACTAGGCTCTAGGTACTGCTATAATACTAAGCATGATTTACTGGGCAGCGTCGACGTTATGTAATGTACTAGCACGTTCTACGAAAAGATGAAGCGCTCTGATCTTTACGATACTCTTCGTGGACATGGCTACGCGAAAAGCTAGAATAAGTAGACGCCCTTACGTCGGCAGGACACGCCAAAATGGGTACCGTTAATGAACTATTCGCCACCGTCATCGCCATTTTCAGAGAGTAGGGCTTCAGAGTTAAATATGTAGCCGATGAAACACTCAGTGTTGTTTTAATAGTACTACCAATTCTGGTACTTTGTTAGGATACGTAACGAGAAATGCCAAGCTTTCTAATATAATATGTATGTATATAATGATATTTGTATTGTAATAGGCTTACGCCATGTGGGGCTGATACAAAATTAGCGGTCAGGGGTAAATATTGAAATATGGCTAAATGTAAAGTGGCGTAATTTAGAGATTTAATTACTTCTTTATATTGATCATGATTTGTTTGATAGCTCCAATAAAGACCTAATTAAATTTGCTTCGTCATCAACCCATAAGGGGAAGCTCTGGTGCTGGATATTTAGGTTCATACCGACGATTTGTAGCTATTTATGCCATTCGTTGTAAACATTTCATATACAGATACGTCGGAGAAATAAGGGCATACGTTAACGACCACTGAAGTGTCATACATATCCTATTCGGCCGGGCCTTCGAGCTTAACGAATTGTACTAGAAAAAAATTCTAAACATGCTCTTCTTTTTGGCACAATGTTCTTTTTTTAATTATTGTACACAACTCAGACAGTTTTTTGCGTATCGACAAAAAAAGGGCGGGTAGACGGGGCAAGTTTAGCCTCGAAAGCACTGGTCCTATTTGCAACGTTTGACGGTAAGTGTGAGTATTATTAGCGGCAATTTTTCCAATCGTATAAAATTGTATAGTAGCTGATTTATAAGCTTGAGCCGTTCTCCAAATTATGCTAATTGCACAACTATTTCAATTGAGACGACCGTTATTAAGTTTGTGTCAAGTAATGGAAAATCTATGGTCAGTTTTCGAAACGGGTCCGTCTGAGACGGCACGCGTACAGCCGATCAAGCACGCTATATTTAAGTGTCTTCCTAACGAACCTTACGAGAACGAAGCTAGACCTCGTGCATAGCACTGCATAATCCCTAAACCTGCAATGATTTGCTGGTCTAAATGCTTTTTCTCTAGTCAATCACGTTTAATTATTTAGATGGAATTTTACGAGTAGCGTTTCGGTATACGTTTGTTTGAACTTGTACTTGCATACGCTGTTAATCGAAAATACGCACAGAACGCTGCGATTAGGCAGTTTATTATTTTCTGATGACGACAATACACAACGCGTATTGAAATATACGAGCAAATTATAAATTATTCCACGTTCTAATTTATTCCCAGATCAGAGGAGAACAATATCTTAAGATGCGTATGTAGAATATAATACTAATTCTATATTGATCAGATGATTCGGGCTCTGGTACAGGACTCAACGATACTTCGTAGCTAAAGCGCGCATTCTTACGCTGTTGCCTATTTTTGGAAACAATATCAGAACATCATCTAAAAGCATCTTCCTGCCGTCGCGCAGTTGCAGTCGGGACTCTGAGAACGTCAACTGGATCTGATTTCGTACTGACTATGGCGATCGAACATTTCAGTGCTTCGAAAAAGCTTTGGTTATCAACGAGCTCGGATTAAGTTTCATCCCTGCTGGCGGAAGTAGAGCTAAGGTTCAGACGATTTCTTAGTTCCTGTAACACCTCCTAATAAAAATAAGACATCAATCAAGACTTACCGACGCTTGATTATAGCACTACTAATACCCATCGTCTTGCATTCATCGAGACACAGATTGTTTTGGCTTACCCTTTGCTCACCGTTAATGCTTTTCATATCTCTATACACATATACGTTGGTACTTTGCACTAGGCAACTGGAAATTGCAGGCCCGTCAAACAAAAAACAAAGCTCTGATTCAGTTAAATCATCCAGAATGTCGTAATTCTCTTTGTGGGTATAGTGCGAACTTGTGGGCCATCAAACACGCAGGATTCTATTCTTCTATGAAATAGGTTAGTTTTTTATTATGTACTTGCATATTGATCCAATAAGTGTGATGCACAAAAAGAAATTAATTTCATGTTTGAAAATGGCGCTATTTATTGACAGTGAGATATTTTGCGACCCTTTTTCAAAAAAAAAAAACACTCCTATTTATTTAAATTGAAAATTGTTCATTTCGATGATTACAATGAGCCATAGACTATTCTAAAATTCTAGTGGTTTGCTGACAATCACCGCGGCAGTGACAGCTCGCGGCATAAACACTTCATTTAGAGAATTACTGTTATACTAGAAGCACTGCCAGCTGTTGGTCTAAAAAGTTCAGGACTTTGAACTCGAAAATGAGTCCCGTGGAAGACCTCGTATGAAGCTTAATAGCAAAATGCTCGGAATTATAGCAGAAATGACCCATCGCAAAGTTAACGTGCTTTAACGTTAATGTTTATTGTATGTAAAATGTCAAAGTAGCATACTTATTCACCTCAGGTAACTTAACTAAGTAAAAACAAAAAGTGGACAAATTGATACCGAATCAAAAAAAAAAAAGTCGCAAAGACCCTTACTCTTATTTTCTGTCCCGCTATAACAGTGATTTTTTCTGACAGTGACTTGGAAATTGGGCTAAAAATAGATTCCTTACAACAATCGCAGATAACCGTATCAATGAGTGGATTCAACGGAAATCACTCTGAAACAAACGTACGTCTGCAGTAGTTTACGGTGTTTACCTGATGGTCTAGTGCAGGTGATATCCACTGCAGCTTAGAAAACTCTGGTTTGTAAATTAGGACCATAGTATACTCTCCGCAATTGGAGCAGATGTCGAAGAAACTATACATTATTAAATAGCTAGGACTACCTGGTGAAGCCAAACCGCGTTTATTGCATGATAACGCTCGACCACGCACCACAAAAATTACGGTGAAGAAAATGTAGAAGTTGTAGCTAAAGGCTTTCTATTATCCGCCACACCAAACACACTTTTCTCCCGCAGATTATCATTTTTTTCATAATTTTGCAATGATAATGAATCCTAGATACATTATTTTATCTATGCGATTCGAAGAACATCAAACTTGCTGACTATTAGGAAAGCATGCATGAAATTATTTCTGTTATATTAAATTTGTCATTGCTCCATCCGTGCTCTCTATCCGCGTACCAAAACGTATGTGTACGTGTATGCTCCCGTCTGCATTATTCCGTCGTTTCGATGGATCATGACGAAAGATGCTTCCTGAATTGGATAACAGAAGGAGCTTCTCGTTGTAGCCGATTCCGTTATTAAGATCCGCCTTCATTCACTGCTTCGTCTATAACCCTAAGCTGCAATCGGTATTTTTAGCAACCGCCTAATAAATAATACATGGACTTTTCTTGAATCGGGTCCGGCACGCATCATCACTATAATCGCCTCTCTTCCACTCGTCATTCGCCTATTCGCCTCTGGCTGTGTCTCCGTGTAATACCACCCTATCTACCTCAACGTGCATAAGTGGCACGCGCACACAGTTGCAGGCGCATGTCTAGCTTGTGTACATGCCCGCCCGCCCGCCCGCGCTGCGCCGCATCCCCACGCCATTTACCCCTCATCCCCAGTGTTATGTTCACTCTTCGAAGGCTATTCCCAAGATGCGCTCTATCACCGGAGCGCGCTACTGGCGCGCTTTTTCGCGTTCTCTTACTTTCTATGTCTCCGCCACATCACGGCACTATACGTGAAACTTCCTAACGAAGTCGCGTGTCCACCAACGAGCTAGAACTCCGTTCGTCCGCAGCGGGCTAAAGAATAGGTCTGTGTCTTAGCTTGCCTGGCCTGTGCGACCGACCGACCGACCGGCCGACCGTCTGATCGTCACTACTATCGCTGCATTGCCACTGGTCCGATGGCTGGCAGTTTCGAGCGAGTTAATTGAAATCACCGGCTGAAAACGAATTCAGTTCGTCCGTGGCACGTGTATCTTCTCTTCCTGCGATAGTGTATTTGTATGTGTGTTTGTTTTTGTGCCAGCGTCGTCTGCCGCTCTGTTCGTTCGCTGCGGTCAACACCAACTGGCACAGGCTGTGCCTATGTCCCAGTGTGGATGAAACGGGCAGGGGGGAGGGGGGGGGGAAAGACACAACAGGACAGAGGAAGGCAGGCGAAGAAGGAGAAATGTGGCTGTTGGTTTCGCTCGCACAAGCTAGGTGGCTCGTCATGCAGATAGATGTCCATGTATCGGGGGTCCAGGATGTTTTGTACGAATAATCGGGGCTGGGGACCCCTGGCATGGGAAGGGTGTCAGGGGGGCGGCTGTTAAAGCGGGTGTACAGTCAGTTTGTAGGCATAGGGACTGCTCAAGCGTTTTTGGAGCAGGTACACCGCCACTCCTCTGACTGTCTGCTGGCAGTGAATGGCAAAGCACTGCGGAAGCTGGTGACTGGCGAGCTAAGGCCCGTGATTCTCAGCTGCGGCGGTAACGGCAACAGGCTGGCATAATTGTGCTATGGTGGGCCTGCATGTATATATATAGGAAGGCCCACAGACATGTATATATATGTATGTGTGGCTGTGCGGATACGCTGGTGTGTATAAGCAAGCGAGGACTACTTGATTGTTATTCGAACAGTGAGTTACGGATGAAGATATAGGCGTACAACAACATTCGAGATGTAGACCAAATAATGCAGGAATCGCCTATTTTAGGCAAAAACTTCTTCTAGCGATGCCCTATGTATATAATAAACATTGTATAAGATGGGTGCAAAGTTGAGGCATAATATGCTAGTTAAGCAGCCTGTAGGTGCGGTCAGCCGAACGTCTCTGCAGATCTGTAGTAACTGTTATAACTAAGTAGGTGGATCTGATGTCTGAGAAATGCTTTCAGTCTAGAATCTTACTAGCTAAGCCTATAAGAAATAATCAATCATTTTCGCCTCAGCCTGTGAAAAGTGGATACCATTGTTGGGTCGTTTTTTTTCAGTACTGTACCTAATATGGGCTAGAATTTTCAAATTTTCTCATACAGCGATTTCGTGGTCACGACTTAATAAGAATTGACGATGGACAAGACTGAATAAGAAATAACGCCGACCTGCTGACGCCTTTCTGAAGATAGTGCATTATACTTGGAAAAAAATAACGTATTTTTGTCTAAAATACGTTGTTTTCCCAACATTTGAATATCACTTTATAGGGCTCTAGACAGTCCTTCGTGTTGGACCAAGCCCCATCGAGAGTACTAGCTTGACAGGTTGCGTAAGTGGACCCTGGATGCCTTACCAGACGCCCGTAGCTTCCGAGAAATACGAGTGCTATTTTTCTTAAGCAAAGCGGAAGACTCACAGTCGATTTTAAATTTCAAGAGCTCGAAATGTACCAGAAAGGCTCAAAAGTAATTTTCGCAAAACAAAAAAGGGTCTGGTCATAGAAATTCGAGGCTGTTTAACGACGGGGTTTTTACCACCGATTGAGTCATCTAAAAACTGTTGACAATTAACAATTTGCAGCCTTTTACGCATTTCCAATTTTATAAATCTATGGCTCTCCAGGACTTTTGGCCTACTGCTAGGCTAAATTGTAAGTCCGTTAGGTTATCCTGCGTGAGAATTATTTCAGTGGTACTTCTAGGCTTATCAACATCGTTCCACCCACGGTTATGGTTAAAGAGGTATATATTAATTCAGAAAACTTAGATTAGAAAAAAGAAATTACTCATGAGCAGTTTAGGCTTTGTCGAACAAATACTAGCGAATAGGTTTCCTTGAATTGGATTTGTGTGAATCGTTGAAAAGGACAAAACGGTGACAGGATTTGTCCACAAAGAACTGTGGACAATGCACTCGATTCTGACAAAAACTGACAATAAACTTATAATAATGTATCAAGTGTCTGGTGACCTTTTTTTCGCTTTTTGATGACGCACATTTTTCTTACGCTCTAATATGGAGCATTGCTGTATAATTTTAATGTCTATAAGCCAGTAACCAATGAAAAGAGAGCTTTGGAAATACTTTAGCTTGCATCGACAAAGTCATATTCAGTAGAAATATTTACCATTCGCTTCAATCAGGTCTTCGATTCGGGGCCTTAGCTGTTCATAAACTGACTTTGAAAATTATTTTTCCGAATTAATAAATACATTTTTAGTATTTTATATTCTGTTGAAGCTTCACACCAACAGGATGCTCGTAGTAAAAAAATTCAACCAACTTAAATTTTAATAATTCAAAGCCTAAAAAGTCTAAGCAGTGGAAAAGGTCCCTAAAAGGCTAACTGTTGGGACCTATCTGGGCGATCTAATGCGTAGCAAATATTCTTCGTCACTTTCAATATGGCTTTTCACCCAGTTCAATTTAGCTTTAACCTTTTTCAACCATACTTTTACTACGGTTAGTTCGTTTACTCTCGCAGAACTGGAGTTTTCGAAAGCGGCAATAAATAGGCCGCCGATTGTTGGCGCCTAAAAAAAGTTCGTAATCTTGTAGGGAGCTGTCCAGCGCAAGGACATTAGGCGGTGGTTCGTCAGCTGTAATATTTCAAAAGTGAACTTCTAGGAATTTCATCGAATTTATTTGGAACAGTGAGCTCTTTTTGCAGTAGCACGAATGTTGGATGAACGTTCTCTCGGGTGGAATCTTCGAATCGATTACCAATTTACCGCACTAAACGACATTTTAGAAACGTGTGCATCGTAAAGAGCTAGGTCATTGGTTGGGGACTGATAATGTAGCGTTCATCTTAACTCTATTTGAGCTAGCAGTTGTTTATTGTTTAGATTCTTGACCGGCCATTACTACCAGCCACGCTCTGTCCAGGGGCGTTCGCGTTTTTCATGCGAGTGTCAACGCTTCCCTGCTTGCCACCTCCCTAACGGCCTGGCGCGATCGCTATATCTATCGTCAAAGTGTGTATCCGATATCCTCCATTTGTAAAGTTTTTACAAATCTGGCCAGTTTATATACATACATGTGTACACATACATGTTAGAGAACAACTTCTATTTCGAACACAAGTTATTTGAACGGGAACAACAATTTAATATGGTCAGCAGGAAACATTTCTACAAACCTAGTTGCTTTTGAGGCAAGAGTACTACATTGATAAAGAACAATACGTTGCTACACCTAACCATTTTCAGCAAATACCGTGGGGTCGTACCTTCCTTATGTAGAGGGCAGAGGGATCGTTATACTGTACGTAGACATACCGTTTACATAAATAATTATTGTAGTTTTGTTCACTGCAAGTATGCAAGGGTGCATGTGAATCTGCATTTCCCCATTGGAGCAGGTCCCATATTCCCTACTATCACATATTTATATGCATATTACGCTGGAATACCCATCGACAAGAAGTAGGTGAGCCTTCCCCCGCTTGTCCTTAACAAAGGTACGAAGGAACAACCTGGTCGTGAGGCGATGTCAGACAGGATACTGACTGCAAGCCCTGTACCTACATGAATACAATCGGTGCATGACTATGCCTTCAAACAGTAATTGCGCTAATGTGTTGAGTGCGTAGAAGGTATAAGTGATGAACAGGTACAAGAATCAACGAACCAAAGAACAAAAGTATAGTATTTACCCTATAAGGGAATAATGAAGTTTTGTTATGGAGCATAAAATTCATCTGCGAAACTTAATTTTGACAACCTTGCATGCTGTACGAAAACGACACTGCAGGTTGCGATATGTTGTTAAATACTATCTTCTTTCGTTCTTGATAAATCAACCCTATCACAAGGTAGATTTGTTTAGCAATGCATCATATTTATGTCTATGAATTTATGAGTGACTGTGTAAGAGTTTTTCCTTAACAGCCTTCGCCCTAGCATCGTTTGCTCGATGGCTTTAGTCCGTGGCGTTCAACCAGGTGGTCACGACCCATTTTTACTTCAAACAGGCAAAAAATACAGACTCAACTTTTTGAAACCTTCATCGTCACGATCCATATGCTTGAAGCCACAACTGTTGAGGTTCGTCTGTCCCAGCGCTGCTGCATAGCACCCGTTTCTCTCGTCTATCTCGCTCTAGTTATAGCTTTGAGCAAACCCCGTTTTCGGCCCTTCCATAAAACTCGCGCGCGGGTGTTCCATCGAATAGAAAGCGAGCGCCAGTCTATTTTTGCCAAAAAGGCGACGACAATTTAGAGGATTCGGTTGAAACTCATGTTTGCCTCTGCAGACAAAGCTCCGCAAAAACAGCCAAAACAGCCTCTGCGTATGTGACGAGGATAACGCCGTTTCTCTCAAAGACTAGCAATCACTATAGCTTGTATTGTTTCGTAGCGATCTCTTTCACAGTAGCTGGTACAGCGAACGGATCGAATTGCATCTGCCTAGTAACTTTTTATTTAAAATTGTTGGATGTCCTTAACTCACATATACGATGGAGAGAGGGGTGAAGTTACACAGGCTGTGCTCTACATAGTACCATAGTTGCTTTTACTGTTGGACACTAAAAGTTAGAATCTTTGAGTAGAATAGATAGTAAGAGGATTTTAACTGAAAATTTCAAAGAAAGTTCATGTTTATACTGAAAATAATTTTATAGCTAAAACAGTTTGGGTATTGGTTCCAAACGTGCCGATTCTCTTGACTAAAAATTCATTTATTCTGAACCAGCCGCGACTTTACATTCTTTTCTATAATGAGGCTACTTTTGCCTCGGATTCATAGAGAGTAAGGTCATAGTATGGAGTACATATGAGTGTTTACCCTATTAAATCTACTATAGGCAACTATTATGTTCTGGCAAGATGAGCCATCGCTAAAGCCACGTGCTAATTACGTATTGTTCCCGTAACAGCTGGCTTTTTAATGTCCGTGCCATGCTCAGTATCTGACATCCACTTGATTTCTGAGCGCCGGCAGGATGTTGACCTGTGCTGTCTCTAAACTGTCGAGCCGTATAGCGCCCCCTGAACTGTTTCGACCTTCGGACCACTACAAAGGCACGCGTCCCACAAAGCTTCCCTTCTTGCGCCGGTAAAAATACACGCTTTTGTTATTAAGTGACCTTGTTACCCGTATGTAGCCTTCTCTATTTATACCTCCCGAGCCTATAGGTTTATGCATGTCCTTGGCTATTCGCGTCTGTGGCCTATGTTAACGGCCTTAACCTCGCCAGCAGCCGCGAAGGCGGATAGCTAGATGGGGATACGAGAGCTAGATGCACGCGCCATTCGAATATTTGCTACTCTACCTCCTCTTCTACGCGCATTCCTATGAACCTCGAGAATGGCACCGCTGTTGAGTGTTCAGGAATCCCCGGGGCTCTACCTCCACCGAATAAGATGTTGATGACCTTCCTCCCACTAGAGACAGACACTGAAAGTGACAACCCCCCAGGACTAGCAGCCTCTCCTGCCTTTGATTCGCTCTCTCGAATCTCACCTTGCTGAAGCCTATTCAAGGCATTTTTGTCCCTTATCGCTATTATAGTACAAAACTGATATCAGTGCGTCTCATATATGCATACATACACAGCGCGTATTCTATGAGATACATAAATGGAAAGAATAAATCAATTATTTCATTTATCTTTTTAATGATATAGACATTTTGTGTCTTAGGCTCTCTTTTATTAGTTGATTAGCTAGCTCCATGCCAATATAGAAATTCGTTGATTGCGACTAGCTGTGCTTCTACCTGAACGCGACCAATGCTGCTTGCCATTTATTAAGAACGATACCAACAGAACACTTTTGTTGTGTGTGTGTTTAATGCTCAATATGTAGGTCTGCTACATCGTCACTCATCTAGTCAAGTTTGAAATCCTCCCCCATTTCTGAATCGACTGCACCACCGGAAAAAGGATGCGATCCTCCCCCATTGTGGTCGTCGCGGGCGCCCACGGACTCAACTAAAATACCGGTTGGAGTTGTCCGATGCTGATATTGGTGCCGTTCACGGGCTCTGAAGGTTGCCACTATATGTTGATTTAAGCAGCCAAACTGTGAGGTGCTACCTTCGTTGTACGAACTAGCGACACACTCTCGCCGGCGGCAAGCTTATAGCAAAATAGCGGTACCTCCACATCCTATATAGCTGCCATCCTGTCATTCGACCATATCCAGATCGCGAGCAGACGCTAAAGAGAGCAAGATCGTCGAGCACCGCCGCGCTACCCACCACTGTTACCGCTCAGACCAATGCAGGAAGCTCTTCAAGCCTTAGAGAATCTTAAACAGCAGAGATCCCTTACCCGCTTTGGAGGCCGGCCATCTCAGGCCCTCACCCACCTCCATTCCCCTCTCCGCTCCAGGCAGTCTCGAAAACTCGTAGAACTCGTGTCCGTCATCAACATCGTCGCCTAACTGTACTTGATGCCTCACTCGCTCATTCGAAGTTCCAACAGTTGACCAATCGATGTAGATTAAGTCGAATTACTTCAGAGTCCAATCGGGAGAGTCGGGCTCACGCGTAGATTTCCCTGACAGATTGTCTCCAGAGGTATCTATGTATCTCTCGGACTAGCAATAGTTGTTGTTGGAGGACGGTAGCGGATGGATCGTCGTTGGACCAAGCGGATGACACTGAGCAAGCGACATGCACGCCGACGTCAAAACTCTGTAAAAGCGACGAAAAAAAGTTGTGACGTGTTAGAAAAAGAGAGAGGGGAGAACTCACTCTACTACTGCCACCTACCGCGAGGACCTGGACTTACCACGGCGCACGCAAATAAGCAGCTAAGAAGACACTCCCACATAGAAAAAGTTCTTTCATTTCTTCGCAGCTCCGCTTCATAGTGATACGAAGCTGAAGTGAGCTCTATTGACAAGAGTGGCACACATCATTGGTACGTAAGTAACATCGCGATCAGGCACAAACTTCATCCCCGCCATTCTCTTTGTGTGAGTTCCCCCGGTCTGCCGCTACTATTGCTGCTTCGCGACGACTAAAAAGCAATTGGACACCAACCACGGTGATAAAGAAGCACAGCAAACGATATAGGACGACGCAATTAGGGTGGGTCACGGCACAAAGTCAAGTGGAGCGCATTTCGTGACATCCTCAGAACCATGCGCCGGGTCCGCGGCCGCTGGATTGCTTCTGTTGGCTTGGCCATCTTCGTAGTATCAAGCGTGGAGGTCTCTAGTAGCATTGTAATTGGGTGAAGTTTACTTGATGACTGACATGAACCTCCTTAAACATCCCTAGCCCCTAAAAGTGCAGCAGTTACTATGGTTATTATTACGATTCCGATGACTTTTATTACTGCTGATAACTATTGTGATGACATACTACTAGAGCTATACTCGGCGTACAATGTTGACCGAGCGCCCACAAAGTGACGCCATTCGAAAGCCTGGACTGAGGGTCGATTACAGGATCAGTCGAAGTTGGAAATCGCTGAAGACGGCCGCCGATCAAAAGGTCGAGTGGTTGTGCATACGAGCACGTTTCTAGGAAATCTGAAGTTTTGTCTGACAAGTCGAATAAACTTCTTCGTACCAGTTACGTTTGTTAGTGATCTTTGTCCCTATTGCCACGTTCCAACACTAGCTTTGTCCCACTTACACGCGTGTTCCTTTTATGTCTGTATACAAGTTTTTGTGGCTTAACAAGATGCCTAAAGGTTTCCTACTGCATCGGCCGTCAACTCTCACCATGGGCGCTCCCAACCCCAAGAAGCGCCTCCTTCATTGTGCGTTGATAGAGTTTGCGGAAATGGTTTCGCATGATATGCGGTTTCCCCCTTCGCCGGTGTCGCCCGCTTCAACGGCCGACAGTCCCATCAATCTTACAACAAATATCCCACAAAGTCCGCCCGTACGGACGGTGCCTGAGACGCCTCTAACTCTTGATTACTTGCACGATATGCCAGTTCTTCCAACAAAATACACTACAACGTACGCGTCGCCCGCTACGAAGACGAATTCTACCACAGCTACTGCCGACTATGCTGCAGGAAGACATCATAGCCTGAGCGTGCAGTCGCAGGCGTCAAGTGCAACAGGAAATACACAGCTCGCTGCGGTGGTTCCTGACCATGAGAAGACAACCCCGTCAATTTCACTACCTGTCAATAAGCGATTATGCACGACGAAGTTCACTTGCAAGTTGTGCAGACTCAACTTCAGTGATCCCCTGTCACTTGCGAGGCATGTATGTGCGGCTATTCGGCCAGTCGAGTACAGGTGTCCCGAATGTGACAAGGTCAGTATGCGTTTATATCATAAAATATGATTTATTTTAATATTTTAGAGATTACACCATGGTACGACCGGGTAGAAGACGCCTCTCTGTATGTGTGCGACACAATCGTACAGCAGAACACAAATAATAGTCTAGATATAGAACAGTATAGTACCATTATGTTATCATTGGGGATTTCTATGTTTCGGGTTTTACGTCCGGTATCGCCGTTAGGCATTCCATCAGACGGTTGACTCCCAGTACAAAGCAAAGTTCCTTTCATGTGCCCGGGTTCGAACCTAGACCACAACGTATTCCTAAGGTTAGCAGGCAGATACGTTATCCACTAAGCTGGAATTGGTAACCTGGAATAAGCAATGAAGAATGCAAATTGCGAGAAACTGTCCACGATATTTGGAAAATCATTCTCGCATTTGCATAATAGCTAATTGTATATCATATTTAAAAGCTAGTCAAAGTCGTCGAAACCGCGTGTTCTTTTTGAGCAACGTATCTTGGATTATTTAAATAATGAAACATATTCTCAAGAAGAAATTCAAGAAACTAAGGTTGAGCACTAATTAATTTGATGCAGGTATTTAACAACCCTGCCAACTTAGCGTCGCATAGACGATGGCACAAGCCGTCGGCCTCACAGCAACTGGAATGTCCACTCTGCGCTCAACTGTTCCGACGAAACTCGCTTCTGAAGAAGCACCTTGAGACAGAGCATCCCACGCACCGCCAAGGACAACGACAGGAGCTTCATCGACAGCAACAACAACATCAAAACCACCCACAAATAGTTTCTCAAAAGTATTCGAAGGAAGTCCAGGATGAAACGGCACATCTTCAGTGCCATTTACAATCGACCCCACAGGGTTTTCTCCCTTCAAGCAAACAGTCGCATAATCAAACTGTTTTTCTTGTTGGGGACCAGAGTTCACCTTTGAGTCCTCTACGCTCCCATGCCAACTTGGTAATTCATGGATTGATACACCATCCGGAATCGCCTTTTATGCCGCCTTTACCTGGAATATACTGATTGTGGTAAATTTCAACATAGACCATTAGCAAAAATCTTCCGATACACTCGAGTCAGTCAGTCAGTCAGGCATCGTGCAACATAATGGCATACGTAAAACTGGCTTACTATTTGAGTGTCGCAAAGCTGCTCTGTTACGCAGCTTAAAAGTCATATTACCTACACAGGCTTGACACATCGCTGGCATTCTGAGGACTACGTTGTTCAATACGAACACCCCCTAATTTCGTGTGCCTTCACGTTGACACACAGGAACAAACTGTTATTTAAAATAACAAATATTTATGAGATAAGTGTGTTTCTTAGAGCTAAGCAGTTACTATAGGAAATTAAGTCAATATTAAGTAGTAGCTGGAGCCGGCCTTCATTTAGTTTGCTTTTCAGTGAGGCGAGCAATTTCCATCTATCATACCGGCCTGAATCGGATAAAAATCAGTCCAGAACTCATCCATCAAAAGATGTTCCTGATGTTAATAATAATGTTAAGAGAAAGCTATTCATTGCCATTTTGGCTCCATTTGATTATTAAAGAGTTCATTTTTATAAAGCAATACTATAACCGCATTGTGTTATGCCTAGTCATAAGTTTAGGAAGGCATCTGGGAAGAGTAGTATTCACAGCACGGTCTTTCACATGCATCTAATATCTGTTCGTGGCAAAGTACCCTTCGAGTAGTTGTTGAATAAACCACGACAGAAATTATCCAGCGGCATTGGGTCATAAAAGCCAAAACTTAGTTATTTTATAGTTGAATTTTAAGGTGTTAAAACTGTCTGTGCCCCGACAGATAACTCCACGGAAAAAATATCGTCTATATCGTATTATTCAATGTTTGTTTATATATTTTATTAGCATAAAGATTGACAGATGCGCGTATCCTACTTCGAGTCTCAGATATTTGCAGAATTCTACCTGGTGCTTATCTTCTACAAGGGTTCACCATTGATAGATGTGTTAAAGATCTAGTCAATATGATATGTATCATTTTGAATGTTTTGTAGTCGTATATAAGGGCGAAATTTTGCGGAAAACTAAGCAGTAAAATGTGTAGGAGCAAACCTATATCTTGGATAGACTAATTAGTAAATTAATCAAATATATCTAACTCTATTAAAAAATAGGTCTAACTTGATTAACCTTGTGTGGTCTTGAGTTTACTTATATGACGAATAATTAAAATGCTTTTGCCTATAAGCATTTTAATTGCAGTCAATAAGTTTAATAAGAACACATTTTGCCCATTTTATCCCTCCTATTAATCTATAAGATCTTAACCCAACGTCTCCACACGAAGTCGCGAATCCGCATAAGCGTTTTTGTGCAGATTTATCGAGGTACTCATGAGGCTCACTAACGGGAGGAAACTGTAGCTTAATGTGCAACAAAGGCGAACGAATTCCTAAATTAGGCCAAACCAAACCGTAGTCAATCAGCTTGCACCTACCCCTGATAGATATCACAGACACGTTCAGTAGCTGGTCGGTGAAATGCACTGATTATTTACCCTTTTCTAATGTAAATATAAAAAAATGTATTATGGAGTTGAAAAATGCCGAAATAATGACTCGTGAGTTTTATAGGTATTTGGCAGCTTCAAGATGTCACCTGTATGTCAGTGTTCAAAATTCTTTTTATAGCTTATTTAGCAATTTAGTGTACTCTGATGACGTACCGTAGACGTACTTTTTCGCTGTGTGTACAAAGAGCATTTAGTGTCTCTGGTAAAATTTTCGATTAAAACATAAGGCAAAAAGTGGTCGATTACTCCAACGATTGTTGGCTCGATGGCTTGTTGAACATATTTTGCATTTTCAGAAATCTAAAAATGCATTGGTATGAGATCAAAATGACGGCAGCTGTACAATACCGATCGAAATGGAGTATATTATATAAACACAGATGAACATTAGGTCATCGCTGTTTTGTAGGTCGGCAACGTGGTTAGCACATTACTTTTGAGTATGTATGACACCCTTCGATAATATTATTATATGCCTTATCAGTGAGTCATGTAGAGACGTTGCTCCTTATGAATGGAAAATTCAAAACTATGAAACCGTTGACGTTCATAATGTCATAGGCTACGAATGTAATTACCTTGTCAGTTTTGCGCTTAATGTATGTAGCACTATCTTTAATGCTCCGATTGGTGAAAGTACTTATTACTGCATATATTATATTATATTTATTGTAGCATTTAACAATAGAAATAATAAAGTATTATTTATTTAGTAATCATCTGCAAAGGCGTCTTTTACATTTTGAAAGCTATCGCACCTGAATACCTAGATGATCTGTAACAAGTGTGAATTGAAACAAAAAGCAAGTAATTACCTGAAATTACGTCTGTGGAAAATTTGGAGAGGTTCAAATGTTTGAAGAGTCTGTCTCGATAAATAAGTAACTTCAATCATTAGATAGTTATCGGAGTTTTGAGACACTAGCAGAAATGATTTAGATCTAAACTTTGGTCTTATAATTGTTACGTTATGCATTCAAGGTATCTTCTTTAAAAGTTCCTGTATGACAGCATTCAAAGTTAAATCAGTCAATCGGATAATTTTAGATAAAAGTAAGCTCAAGGAGCTTTAATCTAATATCAAAATGTTTGTCACATATAAATATTAAAAGCCGTTGTAATCTGCTTTTAATAATATACCATATATAATATAAGAATAATATACCTTCTACTGGAGTTATTTCGGTACATTTAAAAGTATTGTGTCCGGGTAATGAAGGACCAGAATTGCTCGTCAAAAGGCTAGACTCGGTTATTTTACAAAGTGATCGTACACAAAACCTTATACCACGTTTACTTAAAGCGTCACATTTTATACACACTCTCGTTGACCCTCCGGTAGTAATTACTACGGGCACGTAAGGGAAATGATTGGCGTCTGCTGGAGAAGTTCACTAACTTCGTAGCATTGTTCTCGTACACTTTTCCGGCCACGTCTTCCCCAGGTGCTTTCTTGTTTCCAGAGTCAGCCTTGCTATAGCATTTTCATGTCCCATTCTTGTTTCGGTTTTGCAACGAGCAGAAGCAAAGCCTTCGATCTTGATCTCAACGACCATCTTCTCATGCGCATTTATGGGTTGTTTGATCCGCTGTATAGCCCGATACCGCAGCTGCCTATGTACGAAGTTATCTTCGAAGCCGCCATCGCACTGGACACATCTGCCTAATGGTACCTCGCTAATTCTAAAACGGTAGAAATCGTTTCTGGCAAATTGCCATCGATACAAGGACAAAGAACAAACACCGCCAGGAACTTGCCCGCGACTATTTTGATGTGCAGTATTACTTGCATCACGCTTTCAACTCTAAATCATTATCTCCAGGTTATCTCAATAGACAGTAAAGTCCTTCTGCCGCAAATGTGTCTTAGTTTTAGGATAGCATCGTACACGTTGCTTTAAAGTTGGGACTCAGAATAAGTTAATGTAGTAATAGTTAAGATAACTTCGATTTGCCATTGCAGACTATTTGGTACTGCATATAAGTGAACATTATGAAGACAAAGTACGCCTGAGCGTTTTTGAAGGAAGAGGGTTCTTCACCGAAAACTGCTGGTTACGTTCTTTTGCGCCTTGGCTAGCTTTTCTGATTCTCTGTTCGATCGCTAAAAGTGCTCAGTGGTTGGATTGGACCCCCCTATATCTGTCTGTAGCCCCCTATATTTTACTCCATTAATGGTTTCGAAACCAAGCCAGGGTTTTCGGTAAATAAACTGAGCAGTAAAATTCCTTCCTTTAGCCATAAAAAATACGGTTCTTCTTTTTTTTTGATAGTCTAATGAATATCTCCTATAGAAGAATATTTGTGGCAATCTTATGTAAAATACAATCAACGACAATTTCGACTACACTATTAGGGAAGACTGTGGTAGCCGCTGCAGGAACACCATGCACTTCAAGCGGCTTTCTAACTTAAATTCCTTTTGTTGTAGTCTACATTGGACACCGAGCTGACACACTTCGTTACGTGCTGAGAGACAACCGTCTGAAGCAATCCTTGACTAAGGCAGTGCCAAACATAATACTCGAAACAGTATTCAAATAGCCCAGATGAAAGCGCATTTCGGTGAAAGCTCCTGATTCTGTTTAGATGCGGACCAAGCTGACGAAGTGCTTTGACGTACCTACGTTGCGGCAGCTGAGAGTGTCTCATTGCCGACGATTAGCAGAGTATTGTTCATGCCTCAGAGACTCCGGGTCTTCAGGTGCGCCCTGCACATGTGCTCACCATTAAGCAGGTCGTGTATGCGGAATATTGGCATCTCGCTACAACAGACATTAGCTTGACATTCTGTTGGTTTGCTGAAAGCCATCTGATCTCTCGTGCCCCACCCATAGAATGTTAATTACATATGTTATGCAAGTAATCATAATTTAGACCTAGATTTATATATATATGTTAGTAAGTAAGACTGTTATGCCTATCTCAAAATTACCGAATCGACATTGAATGTCAATATTTGCACTACAAAATATTTATTGTTTTTAAATTGTTTAAAAATGTTTTAAAAAGTTCGTAAACTATCAAAATAAAGGTAAATCAAAATTTTCAACTAATATAATCTACTTATTTTTCGTATTCCTTTTTTAGTATGGTTAGGCAATAGGTATATATATATATATATATATATATATATATATATAGCCACCTATTCTGGCTATTAACGGGCACGTTTTATCATATATATCCATTAAAAGCAAACGTGCTTGTTGTACTCATGAAGTGGCGCGCGTACCTAACAAGATCTGAATCGATCTGAGTCGTCTAGACTCAATGTTGTTTGAGGGACATTTTACCTCGTTAGCAGTGGGCTAGTTGCTGGAGCTCCCCTCAGCTCCTCTTAATGGTAATTGTCAACTGTTGAAACATTACAAGATGCCAACACAAAGCACTGCGTTGTCAACCAGGCATGGATCACATCTAGAAACCATCCCATACTGGTGTTACTATATATTAACTACGTTTAAAGCGTTCAGCGGTCCTACATTCATGTAGATACAAACCGATAGCTAAGTCACGAAAACAGAAATTACCCTCGAAACGGAGATCCTTAGACTTGAATAGAAATAATTCATAGGGTCAGCCTCCTATTGTCCCGACGTGACTGTACCGCGGCTGCGCGTGTAGATGGATACACCTAGTTTGGTGCTGGAAGGGGTCATCCGGTATCATCACAGAAAGCACATAGAATTTAGCGTTGCATACGTGTCAAAAAACTGTTTGAAACGATGACATGTAGTAATTTTAGTATTAACTGTAGTAATACAGTTTGCTCCATGTATATGAGCAAATAACAGTACTTCTATTCGAAATAAATATATTTGAGCCGAAAGTACGTACTCCTGCACGATCTGCCAGACAAAAAAATTTAAGGAACTTACATAGATTGTTACCTTAAAGCGCTTCAACCGGTACGAGCAATTGTTGCTGATCGGAATATTAATCTTACGCTAAAACTTATTTCCAATACTGATTCGTATGATGCCTTTTGATGTATGCGCTACAAGTGAAATAAATCAAATCTCAAATATTATATATTTATACATGAACGAAACCACATGCCGCTTCAAAAGTTAGCCTCGTTATGGTTATAAATCTTTGCCAATACAATTTCTTACTTTCCTTGTCTTCTGCCCAATACTTCTATTGTTGTTTTGCCTCAGTGGGTAACTCATCATGATTTTTTAACGCTCGTTTGCCCTTTCTCTCATTGTCGATAGATATTTTCAACCTTTACGTCTTATGCATGTATTTTTATGCCGCTTATCTTACGCTGTCTCAAGCATAACCATATCAGATTCCAATAAGATATCTTATAGTTATAGAGAGGAAGAAGATAAAGTAAAAGATCTGAAAGTTATAAAGAAAAGTTAAAAGATAAAGAGAAGGAACTAGCAGCAGTCATGAAAGAACAGGCAGTTCGTTCCAAATGTTGAGGGAAATGTGTATGGTTCAATTAGAATTTCACCATCTGAAGTGTCCCAAATTGGAAATTTGGGTTTTTACAGCAGTACAAATTCAAAACTCGTTAATTGCCGAGTACCTTAGACATGACTGTCAATGATTGCAACGTGTCTTTTTACGCCATTCTCTTAAGTTAAGCGCAACTGCATTCAATATGGCATATTAATCTTGTATCAGTTCCGGATCAGTTATATGTTGCTTGTATCGAACGGTATGCAGTATACTCAGTGCAATCAAATGTCTCGCCTGAAACGCGAAATATGTTTAAAGTGAGTGTATCATAGGCGAGTATTATAGCCAAACGCAGTCACGTCTGCCTTGGTTTCAATTTGTTCGATCTTATTTAATATCCTATTTTGTTGCCCTTACAGCAAAAGGTCACATATCGCTGTTCCTATCGTTCTTATTCACCGTCGAGAGTGCACAATCTGCTTCCGCCGTCGTCAACCGCTAGCCAAAAAAGCATCCACAGAAGCCTGTTGACATTGGCATCGCTATCCCTGTTGAACGCTGGCGACAGCTGACGCTGATTAGACAAGCGTCTTTTTCATTAAAATATTGTTTGAAATTGTTCAAATACATCAAGCACCTTGCTTACACAACAACTGTTACTGCCGCTATTTCAGCACGACAGCTTCGATAACCATCTTCTTCCTCGATTAGAATATTTCAGCGAAAGAAACGGCATTGTCACTCGAAACAGGCACTCCCCCGTCGTGCCACCACCATCAACGGTTGCCGTCTGTGTGGAATACGAATTAGCCTGGGGGCAAATTGAAGGTAGCCCGGAGGCGTCGTCTGGCGTTGCCTTACCCTACCCGCTACCACTGCTGCTGTTATTGTTGCCCACTTCAATTCAATTTGCCCAGCCAAATAATCATGCTGAACAATGTAATTAGTATTATATATGTTCTTCTGTACGGCAGCTAACCTTGGGAAGTTAAGTTGCCACGCTTATACCGTAGAGGCCAGCTGCTCGCGGCAGCAGAAAGAATAGTATGGGCATACCACTGTGAGTGTTGTCGTTAATTCTGCTGTTTTGATTAATAATGCATAATACTACCGTGTAGTCAAATGGCGCAGGTAACAAGGTATCATCTCGCTGGTACAGCAGTATGATAAGAACAGGATGCGCCATTGGCATAAGCAACAGCAAAGACCGCGTACATTTTCGTCTTACAACATGATGATTGGTTTAGCGTGGTCTCTATCCCTCTAACAGCTTTCGATCGTCTAATCAACCCAATTCCCAATGGACAATCATGGCTACTGAATTACATATTTGACAATGCTCAGTATAGTGACAGATAGAGTCGCCCGCCATCAACTTACAAATTAAGTGCCAGAACGCTGCCATATTGTTTGCAGTGTAGATATTTCAAGATGTTTATGGCGGTTCTATTCTGTAATAATTAGGAGTTGCTTCCAATTAGACGCCGCATCGTAGCCAATTCTAAGCTGTTTCAAAAATCATGTTTTTACGACTAAAGTACTTGCTGGGAGGCATCGCTAAGTTGTCGTGCGTAGTATATTTGGTCATGGTTGTATTTGAATCTGTAAAATTCAACGAAGGCGTTCCGCAGATATTGAAGTATTTAGGAGGAAGATTTATATGACACCTGTATAAAAGGCAGAAGGTTGTAAATTGTTCGGGAAATAAAATGTTCTTGTTAGGAGCAGGACTTCGATTCGTGAACCAGAATTTGTTCATGCTAAGAAAAAAAATGATTTGTCACACCAAGTATAACTGCAGTATAACTGTTTACCACACTTTGGTTAATTCATATACCCCTGCCTCATGTTTGGAAATATTGAGAGTTGTCATTTAGTGCAACCATGGTTGCTCATAGGCACATTTGTATATGGCTTATTTTTTCTACTCCATGTTTATTGGTTTTTTGGTCACGTTTATAATGAGTTATCTATTGTCGAACGTCGCAATGCACTGCGTGACCAACAGCAGCGATCGTTCCTTCATATTATTAATGAATGAGATGACCGTTTTGGCAACTGGTGTATTGCGGCATGTTTTCCGCCACACATAGTGCTTGAACCAGATTATGTTACCTTATAGCTTATAGATTCTGGTAAATGTCGGAACTTACGTTTTGCTAGTACTCATCGATAAGTGACATGTTCACTTTAAATACACTATTTGTAACCAGTAATATAAACGCAATGACTCGTGTATTGGGAATCTGTGCTAAGCAAGTCTATACGACAGCATGCTCTAGTTAGTATGCTCCCCGCTTCGAAGCTATGCTAATACGATCAATGCAGAAAAATTCTAAATATGGTACGTGCAATAACGGCAAACTGCAGCAGCACTGACCCGTTTGCTTACCATCCTGACGGAGGGAATTTAAAATCAAGTAAGGTACATTGTTGCAATTACCAAGATAGGAAATTTCCGAGAGAAAACGCCCCAAACAATGGTAATGAAGTTACCTCCATATATAGCTTGAAATGCAGATTTTACATGAATCAAATGTATTTCGCAGTATTCATTCTATAGTAGTATTAAATGTATCTTCAAACGCCGCGACCTTTGCTAATTATAATAATAAATTATCACAATGTTTTGCTGACCGGAGGTAATTAGTGGGTTGGAGTTTTTGAATAATTTTTAAACTATGCATTACGAGAAAACTAACTAGGTTTTTAGCTATCTGCTTCTAAATAGGCTTTCTGGAGTAATAGTGAGTTTAGAGGCAATGTTTAATGCTAAAAATGCTAAAAAAAAGTTTTTGTTTCTCTAGCGTGAGTATGATTGTGGAGTCCTTCAAAAATTAATGAAGACGTTAGACTGACTGGAAAGTTAAAAATCACAAAAGAGCTGACTGCATCTCAGAACCTAAACGGAAGAACGAGTCCCTGCGATTCCAGAAATTTTGAGTAAAATAGTAGGAAACATAAAAGATGAAGCACAAAAATGGGCGACGCGATTTATTGACGCGATTAATTATCTTCCGAATTGTTGAAGAAGTTCAAGGATGTGTGCCCCGAGATTCGACGGTATGCAATGTAGTTACACAATTGCCATGCTTCGATCACGGCGTATATCGAGAAAAATAGAACTAAATCATGGCTTCAGCATCTATAGATCTATTTCCGTGTGATTCTAGGTGCCGCCATGCCTCAAAAGGAGGTAAGAGAGGAGATGTATTGCCGTTGATTCTCTCAAAAACTCCACTGACGAGGTAGATGTGATAGTGCAAATTACATGTATAAAGATATTGCCAAGCTCCAAGAGCGCTGGCGCTAATCGTGAACCCTAAAAGAGTATAAATCTTATTACCAACGGTTTAGCAGTTATTCAAGTTTTTCTACCCGTCAAATAACCCTTAACAATCTAATAGCCTGAATATGCAGTTACTTTCATTTGATTATTAATACTAATTTATTCATTTAAACGCATACAAACATTGTTTTACTATGAAATAACATACAGTTTAGATACATTCGTCATTTTACATGGACTGCCGGTAGAGCTACGTGCTCTTTCCTGACCTTCCCTCATAGGAGCAATTGTCATGGTCATGATTTGTCGACCATCTTCCTTTAAATATGCAGAATCACCTTTATGATAAACTTCACTTTGTTCATCTTGTAGTCGCATAAAAAACATAGAGAACCTACAAGTTTATCTAATTTCCGCGCGTTGTTTGACTTTGGTGAAGAACTGCTCAAGAGACGTCATCAGCCGCTGTCTGAGCAACTTCGGTGAACTTCCCTCGATTTTTGTCAATTTATACTGCAACAAGTCTATCACATTAAGCGGTAGCCATACTTTTTGGCCTGACACGACGGACTCCTGGACGTTCAACATCTCTGGGTTCGAACCGAGTGCCGCTTCCACCTAAAATTTGAGATGAAAGGAATCATCAGAATAGAAGAACAAAGAAATAGAACGCAATCAGAGTTAGTGATTCCTAACGTGTGCAAACGCCTTTGAGTATAGAAGTCACATACGGTTAGCAGTCTATCCCCTAAATAATAGATGTATTAAGAAAATATTTTAGGTTTCCACTAACCATGAGGAGTGCGAGTTCTGTCGCTTCTGTGAGCCGTTCATAAGCAACATAAATCATAAGTAGCTCGGCTGGATTCCTTTTCTGGTACTCAACTACAAACCACGGTGGTAGCGCACACGCCGAATATAGGAAAACTCGCGCAGATACACGAAAGTATCGGCTGCCCTCACTCTCCATTAGAAGATGGCTCAAATAAAACAGAGCAGCTTTAGGTACATCATTAACATACTCTGTGTTCTCAAGGATCCATTCAGGATTTCGGGGACCAATTTCCGTAGCGTCTTCATAGGCTAGTGGCATCTATACGAAGCAGAGATAAAAACATGTATATTAATATTTACCGTAATGTTAGATTTAATCTAATTCTCCTTTCCTATCTATCTATACATTCCATTAGGGTCCGCTAATTAAGGCCGCTCATAGTACGAGTAATTAGATTACCAGAGCCGTTGTAGATACTAAGTGGGATCTCTCTGTACGGCGACTACGTTGTAAAATCATAGCGGAGTTAGCCGGTCGTCGATTGCTACCATCTTGACACACAAACATTGCGTATTTGACACAGCCACAAATAATTGAATAAAAATCAATAAGTAAGACGGATACTGAGCAATTTGCATATCCATATGAAAGCATAAGTTTACCTTGCAACAAGCAAGCGTAACGTTCTCAAATAGTATTGCTTTGTTGAGATTGAAGAGAGCGCACAGCTGTACAACAGAATCATACATTGAGTGTCGCACAAGAAGCGCTACGGTTTCTTCTGCACTTAAAGGCGTTAAGAAGTTCTTCTCTTGTGACGCAAGTTTGATCCAACTCTGTACTAGGCAAAGCTCTTTTTCAATGGCGCTGAGTTCGAGGACTTCCATATTTTCCTCGAATTCGATCGGTACATCATCACCCTCGGAGTTACATGCTGCCAGACTTTCCCACATTACTACATCCTTCCGGCTTTTTGGTCTGACAATAAATCTGTCGGAAATTAAAAATTAATTTTCAATATTCAATTAAAACTTAATTTTTCAATATCACTTTTCTTATTACAATTGCGACACGAAACCATTATCAGATCATACGTAATTTAAGCTTCATTATACGTATTTACGACGTGTGCAGAAATGTCGACTTTTAACTATTTTTTAATATTTATAGTGTCCTTTAAAGAACCTACCTGTCCTTAAGTAGCTGAAGACCGCTCATAGCTGTGAGGTAGCAGAGCTCTTGTTTGTTTAAGCTCTCAATTCCTTGCAGTTCGCGACTTAACCTTAGACCCTGCTCGAACATAACTGACGCGGCCTGGCGGTACTCTGTATCGCGAATGTGACAACAGTAGAGTAGGTCGTAAAGACATAAATCTATCGTAATATCACTCGTGCGCGCTCGGTGTGTCATGATGTGAAGTAGTTCCTCTCTAAGGTCTCTATGAGGCTTAAACTCGACGAGCACTTCCGGATGCCGTCGGCCCAGTGACTTTGTAATAAGCTCACGAAGGCACGAACGCTGCATTTCGGTGTCCGGTATGGCAGTCAAAGCCTCGCAGGCTTTGTCGATGCGGCTACATTCTAGCTGATGGCGGAATATTAAAGACAGCAATTCAATCATGTACTCAGGTGGCGGCTCGGGTTTTGTAGCAATGGCGGCTTCAGCGAGCCGAATGATTTGATCGTTCGGGCTGTCCATAGATTCTAGAACGGCGATCATTTTCTGATAGTAGATCACACTAATGAGGTCCGGTTCGCATGTCGGAAGGCCGATCTCTTCCAGAACGAATGGGTCGTTAATTGCTTCGTCGTGACTTGAAATAAAAACATCGCAGGCACGCTCCACGTCGCCAGATTTTAAAAGAGCATGCGCAAGGACAAAGTGCTTCAGACCCCTCCGGGCCGGGTCCCACTGAAGTAGACGTAGGAACTCTTGTAGATGACAATACTGACGTTTTTCCATCAAAACCTATGAAATCAATACAAATTCAAAACCGCCATAGGAATAGCATTAAATGTTGCAGGACAATTTAAGTGTTGCGTAATAACAGTGGTCGTCAGCAAAACTTAACTCGTTATTTGGATTCTGAAATGTAAAAAATTCAAGAGTGCTACACCGATACTCCCATTAATTTCTCATTCAATAAGAAATAGTCGATGATTTGTGTGCTCAAAAAGGCATGAATGTCACAGACGGACGTTACATTACCAAGCATATTTACCTGCAACAATTGATAGCTGCTCTCTTGCGAGGGACTAATCAGACAACAATTGTAACGGGTGACATCGTACAGTAGTTGCGTGATATCTTTAACACCGCCGGGTTTACGCTGACCAAGCATTACTGCTGTGTTGTCGTTCGCCAAGAAGAGCTCCATCAGTGTCACTGTCGTACCTTGTTGAGTCGAAGCTGTAGCTGATTGAACTCCTACCATTGGTAAACTTTCAGACAGTGTTAGATTCATTCGCGTGTCACTGTACGTTGTCGTCGGATGAGGGGCAGCGTGGGGATCAGCAGCCGTTTCACAAGCCCATAACACAAGGAAATAGCAACGCATCGTATTCACCGTGGACTGGAGATGCTCTGTCTTAATGGAGTGTGAGTTACTAGCCGGAATATTAATCTCATCGTGGTTTAACACAAGAAGGGCCTCAAAAATTACTAGCCGTTGACACAAGTCGTACATAAGGGTAGCTCGCTGGTAAACGTTCTGTGCCATCAAAGTGATTCCTAGCGGACCAGAGAGCAACGTCGGTGAAAGGTCGACGCCAGCTTCGAGCGGAGGATCAGTGACTTCACTGTCGATCAGGACGATAAGTCGAGACAAAATTTCTGTCCACATTCGGCCCACTGACCTAGCAGCCTAGAAGATGCGGCCGAAAATAATCAATAGAACATGATGGGTGGCAAAGGATACTCAAGAGGCAAAGCGCACTAGATATATATATATATATATATTTTAACAATATTTTCAGAAACAATTTGTAGTGCAGCTAAGATATCTGATACGCAATTCTATTATTCTATATTCTAATTATATATATATATATATATATAAGAATTCTTATATAAGAAGAAGATATCTTAGCTGCACTACAAATCATTTCTAAAAATATTGTTAAATATATGGTATGTCATAACGGTATGAAAATTAGTAAGTCCAAGTCGAACAGAAAATTAACCTTTATGAAGGGTTGCTGAAATTCCCTGTTGCTATTAATGGTTCTTGCCAGCTGCCAGATGCATTCTTCAATGGGACCGTTATCGTATACAGCCAATGATAAGTCGTAGAGTGATTCAGGTTCCAGTGTCTGATTAACAAGCCCAAGGCAGTCCACTAGCTCCCTTATTCCCGCGACTTGAACTGGACCCAGACTCTGTGACAGAAGTACCTGTTCGGCATCGTCACACTCTTGAATTATGCCCAGCTGAAGTGTAATCAAAGCATAAAATCGTTAAGATCAGACAAAATGTAATCACAACCCCTCTAAAATACAAACCAAATTTATTGGGTTATACAATTCAATTAAATCCACTAGAAGAGTTCTAATTATGTTTTTGTTTATCTATGTAAATTCTCACAAGTTGAAAATAAGTAGATGAAAACATCACAACATTAGTCAGCTCTGCAGCTTTACAAACAGAAAAAAAACACCGTGTATATAGCGTATACGGCGAAAAAGACCACGACTCTGTACGCACATATGTGCATAAGTAGATATGCAGCTCTATATCAGAGCATTTATACTTGAATCTATCTACCTGGTCAGATTTGACAACAGCTGTAAGCTGCTCGCCTAACACTATTCCAAGCGGTTTGAGTCCATCGTTATGGTATTGGACTGCATACGAGAGGAACTTTTCATAAACTTCCGTTTGCGCTTCTTCTTCATCGACTCCTGAGTCGAGCCGTCTGTCGATGGCTAATGATATTAGTTCCATGATCTCATCGCGTTGCGTACCTGTACAGTTTGAGAACGCGATAGAAACCATCAGACATCCCGGTAATAACGTAATGGTGTTTTTGCTTATTTTACTTAGAAACATGTAATGATTCGAGGTTCGAAATCAACTTCGTTCTGTGCTGCCGTCTGAAATAATGCTAATCGCCTGTACCAGATATAAGACGTGAAACATTTATTGAAAACAACATATCGACAGACGGTGAAGCATCGGTTTTAGTATTATGCTACTAAAACCCCAGGTAATTAAGAATGAACAAAAGGAAAAACGGGGATTTTCACCTCTATGATAAGAACTAGTAGGATTTTGCATTACCTGTGTCTTAGATGGCAACTTTAGGGAGATATTCCCGTTTGACCCGTAACTATACTGCCTATAAGCCTATAAGAAACATACATATAACCAAAGTTATACCTTGCATTATTGGTACTCGTATCTGTATTGGTATTTCAACATACCGTTGAACTGTGCCAGCGTGTCACCAAACTCTGTTTTTCGAAAAATAGCAACGGTTTTCGTGAGCGCGTTAACCCCAAAACAGTCCCCACGAAAGATCTTGTCTAAGTACTCTTCATTTATTCCGGTATCCTGCAAATGAGTGCGTCGTTCCTGGTATACGTCGAAAATAGTGTAGCACACGAAAAAACATTGAAAATCAAAATTAGTGTAGTAAATAAATATGAAACATACATTAATGGAACATATTAAATAAAAATGCCCTATTATATACCTCTTTATCGCTTTTCATTCAAATGTTGCATCATTATATTGTAAACTCGTCACAGAGGTGTGCAGTGATACCAACGACATCGCTTACTTTGTATTCACCAAACGTTTTACTCACTCCATTGACGGGATCTGCCCAGTGAACAGACATCCAATGAGGATCGGCCACCATTTGGTCCGCTCCATACTCGAACGCCGTCATAAAGGGATCTCCACTTGAACTCACAAAAAGAACCCAGAGTCGTAACGAGTCTGCACCGAAATCCACAATGTTGGTATCAGGAAACTTAATGCTTGCAAGCTATATTTCGGACGCATGAAAACAAACCGTTTGTTTGTCATGATCATAAATACGTAAAAATTGTTAGACGAAGCGTGGTTAAGTATATTATGCTCAACTGCAATATGGATATTCAATTAATGCAATCATCACTTTTGCAAGTCACATCAAGTATTGTCATGCCGGGTAACTGCGAAACAAATTTATTCCTATTATCTAAACATCCGTAAAACACATAGTCCCTAAGGCTTTGGCACAAACCAAAAGAATAAAAAAAAAACACCAATACATATTTAAATGGAATACGTAAGATGGATTAAAATGCCAGAAACCTCAAAATGTCTAAATCAATGAACCTGACTTTGCTGCACCGAATGGTGCATAATTTTGCACATACCGTGGAGAAGCGGACGCCATAATGTGGGTCGACCTGTGGTTTCAGAATAGCAAAACGCTCAAAAGCACGCACGATTAACAAATTACGATTAAGTACCCGCTTCATATCGAAGGATCGGGAACCTCCGGATGAGGTGACCCCTGTATCAAGACAGCCCATGATCTCCGATAAGCTTACGTTGGAAACCACTTCATTACTATAGAATGACCACGCACAGAGCCTGAAACAAAATGCATCAATATTTTTGCTCTAATAACCTAAAAAATAATTTTTATTGCTATTTAATTAAGTCGATATTATAATATATGCGAACAGTAGGTAATCTATCTAAATAAACTAATTCATTCTTTTTATAATTTTAGAAGAATCCATTAGTTCTTCTCCAATGCCCAAGAGTACATCTAAGAACCGAAAGAGTCGAAAAGGAATTCGATTTTCACATGGCTTTCAAATAAAAAAAATCACTTTACAGCGTTGTTTTTCAAAAGAGAAACAATAATGAATACTTCGTTGAGCATAGTTAGTACATACCGACGGTCGTTTCCTAGGGCAAAAATGAGAAAATCATTTTCGTGCTCAAAGCATGTCACCGCAGCTGGGGCTTCTCCAGAGCCCTCTCGAGGCCGTATGACGGTAGGCAGCATGCCTGTCAAGCGCTTCTTGATTGTCCGAGTTCTTTGAAGTTCCTGGGATTGTGCTTGCCCTGAAGACAAAAAATAGTGTAAATCTATTATAGTATGGGGTCCTTAAAGCCCATAAACAAGAAACATAATTGGATAATCAATGTTATTTATGAATGCGTTCTAGTATTTCAAGCAACAACAAGGTCAATGACATGCGTACCATCAACATAAAAGGTTATGAGGTGAAGCGAGCCTGTTGTTCCGACGACGAACATGCCATCATTACCTGCTGTCAGGTAATTACTGCACAATGTGATCTGAAAAAACGCGAAAATATGCATAACAAAATACATACATAGTTCAGTCCCTTATGCTTGCATTACAGCACGTAGTCACTGAGTAAATAATATGCCATCTCAGCTGATGACAAAATCTTTTTAGATGTTCCTCTTGCTAATCTGCGAGGATAAATTAATTAGCAATCGTGAACAAAAAGTACCTACAACGCCTTTTCAGCACTTCCTTTTTTTGATAAATCACAATTTGACTTAAGGCGAAAACCAGGGCAAATACTGCGTCCTGTTACTAAACAAAAATTTTTTTTTGGTAAGATTTACCTGTCCCGGGAGTGAGGGTAAGTAATAGTCCTTAAGTGCGGAGCCTGCCGCATCTGAAAATATACTGCGAGTTGCGTCAAGAAGACGAGGATGGGGAAACGCCACCCGATGTAACGAGCCCAGAGTACTAAGAAGGAGGATCACATAGTCCTCTCCACTCTCGGACAATGTCACCGAATCTCCGAGAATTGGTGTATTAATTAGCTTAATTCGTAGCCTAAGTAACAAGAGAAACAGTTTCATAGATCGTTAAACGTTTGCATCCATCTCTGAAAAATGCTTACAGTAACGTACCTAATCAATGTGATGCGTAGGATTAGGTACCTTCTATATATTGCACCTATATTTACAAGAAAAATACAATTCGAATAAGTAAATAAGCTAATAATTCTGACACGTATATATATATTTTTTGCAGTCTCTCACTTTCTTTTATTCCTCACTGAATAAAGTGTACAACGCGGCTTAATTATGTTTCAGCCGTTTCATTTATCTTTCTAACAGTTGAAAATTAGTCAGAAAAGAAGCTCCTATGTAAAGATATCGTAAAATAACCTGTTGCCTTGCAGTTTAGAATCAAGGCTTTCCTCGACCAGCTCGATACTTCCTTGCTGGGTTCGCCAATAAATAAAACGGTTCCATGGGCTCGGCAACACTAAGCCGCCGGCTTTCTCGATGACTGATACCGTTTCCAAGCTACCCTGGCCGGTCCCCGTATCTGTAACGATCCCATTTTAATATAAACAATAGCAGAAATTTTATTTAGCCTAAAATCACACGGCAATATTTCGCTTTTAGCCTAAAAAATTATTCTTATTCTCACAATTTATTCTATGAAATAGCTCAAATAATTTAAGCGCACTACAGTGGTCGTTTCACTAGCTAATACATTTTATTTTTACTAAAAACTATAATATTAATTTCTTTATTAGCTTTGAGCTATATAAGGTTTAATATTAACCCCCTTATCATAACTGTAAACAACGCGTTCTTGTAAAATCGTTCTTTTATTTCCAAAATGGTGTATTATACGCGTGTTCAGTTTTGCGGTTAGCGCAAAAACAGAACTCCAGTACAAAATGTACCGGCTTACGAGCCATATCCGCCCCTAAAGATCAACAAGTAATGACTAACAAATAAGCCATTTGATTCGTGTCCATTAGTTGCTTGAGATTAGCTAATAGCAAATATGCAAAAAAGCAAAAGCCACGAATTCTAGAAGTCACTACGCTATCGAGTCCTTCCACTTTATGAAATAGAATAATTTTAGTCTATTTGCTTATGTAATAGTTACAGAAGAATGCACGTTGTCCACTGAAGTACAAAAATTCGCCCTTATATAACAACTACCGTTTGTGCCAGTCGACAAATTCTATTTGTGTCCTGACTTTTTATCGCGTACCGACATTTCCATATCGATCGCAGCTGACAGCCGCTAATCACAGCAAATGATCAACAGTGATCTACACTGTCCCTACACACTAAGCGATGAGTGTTTCTAATTCCAATGTGGTTAAAGTTTTTGTTTTCTGAAATTCATAAATTCATAATTGTGAACTCGAAATGCAGGAGAGCAGAACGCATCGAACGAGGTGCTCATTACTCACCCAGCAATAATTCTCGCCATTTAACTGGTTGTTTCTGTACGATAGGCAGTTCTCGAAATCCCACAATTTCTGTTGTGTCCATTTTTGAGTATGCTTTAGACATGCCTTTTCACTGAACCACGATAACTGGTCGTTTGTGCTGTAAAATTCAAATAAAACGGCGCACCCTGTAACACACCGGTAATCGCATTCTCGCAGTTTGGCAGCATGCAACAAAATGGCGCCAAAACAAATGTTTTGCCCGCTAAATTTGAACCGTACAAAAATAAACTTAAGCAAACACTCAGCGGATGATGGCGGTTGTCAGATATGACTATCCTCAGGTGTCACACCTTAGGCGGAAGACAGAAAAGAATAGCCTCAGGACAATTACAGCTTAAAGTATATATATGCCCGTTTGATTTGTTATCGGGACTTTTTTGATCTGTCTTCAAGAAGAATAGTAAGAACAGTTGTGCCCCGTGTAAAATATATGCCTCGCATTGTGTGGAGGCTTTTATCAGACGTATGCCATTTTCAGGGCCTTGCTCTCTGTGTTTCCAGTTTACGTCTGGTATCGCGGTTAGGCATTCCTTCTTTAGGGCCTTACTCAGTATGGCAAATAAGTGAATAATATAACTTCATACTTGATTTTGATCTTGATATAGAGTCCAGTTGTCATCACCTGAGCTTAGTAGAATGATCATATAGCTAAAAAAAAAGCAACTTAGTAATTACTATATAGACTTGCAAAAGCTATTTCGATGCTAGCTGCCAACCGCTGCGAACGCTGACATTAACATTTTCTGGGGTGATTCTAGCCTCCACCGGCAGATCGATTAACTAAGTGCGTTCCAGAACTTGATATGTACTGATTATGCACCTTATAATTTTGACGTTTTTTTGGGTATTAAATCACTTATTATTATTATTTTCTGGGTATTAAATCAGTTCTGAGTCGTGAGGTATAACTAGAGGGGTTATCCAGGAGGAATCTACAGCATAACTGGGCCTACCTCAGTTTCTTGCTGGGACCCGCGACAATTAGACTTATATTGGTGAGTGTCAGTCTCGATGTGGAATATTATGTCGTGTTTTTTCATTGAGTATTGGCTATCCGTGGTTGTCTGTAGGTCTTATTAGACTTATCTGGATTTTCAGTTTAAAAGACCTTTATGCTGCGAGTCTTACACGTCCGGCATTGCCTTTAGGCATTTCATCAGACGGCTGGCTCCTAGTACGAAACGAACCGTGTGTCTATGCCCGGGTTCGCACCGAGGTCACAACGTGTTCCTAAGATTAGTAGGCAAATACTTGTCCAATAGAGACGACCTAGTCACAGTAACCGTTTGTCAACTCAGCAATGATCGCATGTTCATGTTTCATGGCATAGCAAGGCACTCGAAGATATGTGGTTAAATGCATAATCATCACAATTATACACCTAACAGCTTACTAAATTTTATGACGAATTGGACTCTATTTCACGAGAATGGGAAAAAATTGAAGGTAGCTAAGGTAGCTTGTTGATATTCAGCCAGTTAATCTAAATTGGTTCTTATAGTATATATATATATACTTGCAGTCGCAGTAAACAGCCTCATAAGCCACCTTTTCTGCACCAGGCTAAAAGAGGGAAAACACCAGCGAGGAGGGGGAGATACAGTTGGCCATGCGTGAACGAAAGGGAAAGGAGCGATGCGCTGTCTTGACCAAATTGTCTCGTTGATTGTACGTTATTGTCGCTTATTGCTTAACAAGTGAATAAGTTTCTGGTTAAATGTAGGTCGCTTTAATTAGTGAAATATTAATTTTCTTTATGTATTATAAACGTAAGAGAAAATGAAACGTGCTCGTATATCGCAGTCTTGAAAAGTATCGATGCTGTTCATCTGATGAATGCGTTAGGTTAAGATAATTGATTAAAATTATAATGCAAAATTAGCTTACCGTATTATTCACGACAGAATATGGATAGGGCACATAATTATTTATCATTCACTTCTGCCGGTTGTTATAATTTGCTGTACCCGACTCTTGCTAGTATTTGTTTCCATAAAGTTGCTTAAAAGTTTTCACGCTTTCTCATTATTATATGATTCCCTAGTGCTCTTTTGTTACCTTTTCGAAGTCCAATGAAATATGTATAGAAAACATATTGCACCATTCGATCATCTTGGACAGATATACAATGATATTTTGAAGAATCGCTTTTTGATCGATGATCAGTAGCCGACCTATTGATTTTGTTTTAGACGTTCCGGTTTTCAAATGCTCAGTAATTTGGAAAACATGTTATGACTCAATCTCAAAGGGTGATATTAAGAAGGGGTAGAAAATCTCGGAGAGCTGCTGAACTTTGTTGAGTTCGCACACGAGAAAGAACTGGAGGTTTCACTCGGCAGTAACTATTACTTAGACAAAAAAAGAAAATTGAAAGACCTCAAATTCTAGCCAAAATAATCACGTTTATGCTTGTATTCGTAGCGGTATATCGGATAAAAGTGATACGCGGCGCTCCACCACAGGTAGCTGTGGACCAGAGCGTTTAGCAATTGCAGTGCAGTTGTCAAAACCACGTACGCGCCAAAACCTTAAGGCTAATCAGCCGAACGCAGCATCCAGCTACGCAGGCCTTTTTGTCTGCATCATCTGGAGGAGTTCCCCAATGAGACCGCACTGCAGCTACATCATCGGGCATCGCACAAATTTCCAACATGGAGAAGGTTCGGTGACATGTGTTTGACAAATAATGCATTAAATTAGCATAAACAAGTTTATGTAAGACAGATGACAGAGAGGGAACTTGATAGGATCGAACATTAAATTCGTTTTGAACAGAATCTCTACATCGTCAAGAAACACCTTTATATTTGCCATCAAAAAAAACAAATCGTTCAAATAGTTCAGTGTCCCTTGAAATGTGGCAAAATAAATGATTATATATAATACGATTATAGTACCCAACGACGGTACTGAATAATGATTTAGTGGCTTTATGAAAACAGATTACGTTATCCACATGAAGGATACTAAATATGTAATGCTCTGTGAAAGCGAAAAAGGCCAGAGAAGTTGATTAAAGCACGAAAATTGTAATTTTTAATAATGGCCGCTGACACGTGTACATCAACGAGAAATATTTACCGTGTTGATACTGTAATTTTTTTATTCTATTTCGGTTCAAAACGAACTTTATAAGCGTAAACCCTTTTGAGAAATTTTAGAAATGCTTGTGTGAACCTGTATAATGTACTTTTACGCAATACGTCAACATGATAATGTTGTGTTGCCCATGCACTTAATGCAGTGCCCCTAACTTTGCCATTGCGTATTGAAGCACGTAAGATCGATGCGTTCATCGTGCGTTAAACAGGCTCACGAGGTCGTACTGTTTTTGCATTTCTTAGCCTGTTAGACAGATGTGTATATGTGTTATTCAAATAAACACAATCCTTTAGTATGGCGTTTATAATAACTTAATAGAAGCTTATAAGCATACGTGATTCTATGTTACCTTTCTATCAAAATGACTTCTCGAAGGTGTTGTATTGAATATGAAAGGGAATAAGTATTTGATTATACTAATCAAGTATAGTTGGACATTTTTAGATTTACATTACATTTTGGATTTAGAGAGATCAATGGATAGGCCGATTATGCTCAAGTTGTAAGGCACACTTTTTTACAGCATAGTGTCGCCGCTAGAAAAAATTCCGGACGTAAACATTCGGTTTTTACTGCCATGGTTTATAACTAAATACTGTAGAAAATACCATATAGTTGTTCTAAACGTGAACGATTTTCGCGTACTCTGAATAAAACTTTTTCTACATAGTTAGTGTACTGTGGGTCATCGCGTACTACCAGGTGGGCACGCGTTGATACTCAATGCCACAAATCGGAAATCAAGATTGAACACGAATCATTTGCATCGTGGACCGCAATGGCTTTTACATTTAGCTTCTTTAATAAAGTAGATTTAGAACTTTAATAAAGTAACTTTAAAGTTATTTAATGAATTGCTTTATAGTGGCAAGATATATATGGTCAAATCCCATTTCCGGCAGACGTGCTTTAAGTTAGCGTTAAGCACGCTTCATCCCGTTCTGGGAGCCAGTCGTATGAATCACTGCTTAACGGCTGTGCCGGACATGAAACTCGAAACATTTATTTGGATTTCGTCTCTTACCAGTAGACTCATTTCACCGCAATTTATGATCCTTTTAAACTGCTCACAAAATTACTCTCGCCGATTCACATCCTTTTTTTCGCTTTTGCCAAGCAAAATAACGCTGAGGGAACAAGTCACTATATATTTCAATGAGACAAACATAACGATATGTCACTAAGATAACTGTCGGAGTTCCTAACTTAAAAAATTATATAGAAGAAAATAAATGTGGTTAAGAACAACGCTCCCTTTAAGAAATGTTCTGATTAATTGCTAGGTCCAAATAAAATAGAGAAATGAATACTCTACGAATACAGTGTTGGCTTAAAAAGCTATCAGTTCAAAACCTTTCTATTTGACCATTATGCAATTTACTTGATTAATTATGGATGAATCTGTTTATGGTAAAATCTCATAGAACGTTAAAATCAAGAAACTTTAAGCTTCTCCATGAGTAGTTCAGTAAATATAAAGATTAGACATCGCCGCTTATCACCTTAGATAAGTTCGATTTGAGATCCACCAAAATCAACCTAACAATGTCATACGATGTTATCAAGCTCCCAGGCCGTTATGAGCTTGTTTTTTTTATTTTCGAGAACATAATTAAAGACCATCTTGTCTGAGCAATGAGCAAACTGTAAGAGGCGTCGCTTCGGTAAACGCTTACAGATTGATCAATTTATGTGAAAATTTTAAAAATATTTCATTTTTTCTAATCATTCAAAATCGTCCATAAAATCTTCATAAATTCATAAAAAGTTCCCCTGACCGGCATTCATAGCAGCCGCTTTTTGGCGCGCTTCAACTACACCGTGCGCGCCATCCGAATGTCCATAGCGCTGCTTCGTTCATCTAGCGGCAGAAATTTACCTGACAGTTAATCTTATGCTGCGCGTCAACTCTTTGTTCCATCTAATTGCCAGCCACATCACACGCAGCAGTTCATCGAGTAACTGGGCTGTATTGTCTGTAGATGGTGTATCCGTCCGGCCAAGCGGTTCTGCTCCGGTGCTGCTGATGTTGTGCACTGCTGTTTTTGCTAAATTTTACCGATGCTACTGGCTGCGTGAAGAATTGAACTGAACAAATTGTTCTGTGCTTTTGACTGTTAGCGCCAGTTCGTTGGTGTCGCGTTTTCTCCACTCGCTACATAGTACAAATAGTTAAACGGTATTAGTATATGTGGAAATCGGAGGCACTATCCCCTCAGCGTATAGTCGACAGATTGAACGTTTTAAACAGAGAACGTGCGTGTCCAACGCTACATCGCTTCCATACGCACTGTACTAGTCGTCAGCCCTTGTCTCTAAGTGTATCCTGAGAGCCAGTGACGAACAGGTAAGCATTTCCACAATACGAGGTATTTTTAAAGCAGTGAAATTCACAAACGACTCATCAGTACAGTATTCATAGCTTCTCACTTTACTGTATAATAATATTTTGCTGTGAGTCGCCGGCTGTCATACAGCTGAACGTAAGCAATGTAAACGTCATATGCTATTGTAAGCATATTACGACACACTTGAAGTCGTAAGGGCCAGATGGTGCCGTATAGACGATAACCGGAGCTGAAGCTGTCAAAACATCCAACACAGATAGGTTGCCGTCGTTGGTGCTGGGCTCTGACGCCGCGCTATCACGGAATTGGGTCAGTGTGCTTCGACACGAAATTGGCCAGACAGGCGAAGCTTGACAGGTAGATCATTACGAATTGGGAAGTGAAATTTTTAATTACTCTTTCTGCAAGCATGGCTGCGTGAGCTCTGGTAACGTTACGTTAGAGTAATTGCTGGTGTCGTGCATGTTCAAGGCAGGTGTACCATATATCGTCAGGTGCAAGACAAGTATAATCAGCGATTGCTTCACATCGGTCTTGGAGTCTTTTGAACGTGAGTGAAAATATCTTGGTCTCTGGGTTCCATTTTGAGGAGAAACAACAAGCAGATGGTTTTTGTGTAGCATTTGTTTCCTGTAGTCTACCTAATTATTTAGTCCTATTATGCTTATTGACAATTACAATAGCATGTATTTAGTACGTGCGAGTGCTTTCAGCAGTACAACCGTACGAACCTGACACAAGATTGCGGAAATTACTATATTAAACCATAGGTGAGAGCCATGGCGACAGATGTTTTGAATACTCGCGAACAATTACAATGGAAATGGAGTAAGCGCCGACGGCTGTGCTAGGATTAACTGCTGCGCATGGACAAACAATGAATAAACTGTGTAATCATACATCACAGACAGGCGAACCGTTTTGCGCTTGTGAATGTGTGTCCTATTAGGTGAAACTTTCGCATATTGTAGGGTAGAAGGAGAACGTAGTTGGATCATCCATATCTGCTGGACAAGTCTCTGGAATACATTTTCTGACTAGATGAATACCATAAAACGACAAGATAGCAAGCAGCATGGTTAGCAACTGCCTATTTGTTTTGTTAATGAATCAGTTAGTTATCAGAGGAAGTGTTTGCAAAAAGTAGGGCACTGGCTACCATGTAAGGGAAGACGTTGAACTTTCACACGAAGGATTTAGGATAGAGGTTGGGTTAAACCGAGTCAAGCTAACAAAACATTGATATAATAATACGAACTAGTAAATGCGTACAAAAAAGGATGCCAGTTCATAACAGTAGTTTTCACAGAAGTAATGATTCTGATCTTCTGCAAATTTGTTTTGAATCTTGAATTTTTTTCTAACACTGATATCTGAATTGTGTCAAGAAAAAATTTCAGATGTACCCGCATCTTTGTGTTGCTTTACAGATCAATCCGATTCTCATTTTCGAATCAGCATTTACGTTTCAATTCACAACGTAATAGAAGCGATGCTGCGTACTCGTTACCGAAACGTTCCGCCGTTTGTAATGTAATATTTGCCTTTGTTTGTAATGTAATATGCCTTATTTTCACTGTGGATATTCCTGATTTTCCCGACCAGCATCGGTCTTACCTTAATAATAAGTAACACGTTTTGAGAAGAATCCGTAGAAAACAAAAGAAGCGGCGTATACTGATTGGCCGAAACCATAGTTACAGATCCGAATAGAAAGGTGTCAACAGGAAGAAATATTCTGCGTATAGAGCTTTTTTATTCTACATGTTGCTAATTTTAAATCTATATTTGATCCCGTGGTATGACATTGAAAGCATCTTTGCACCTAATCTATTGGTAATTCCAGAAAGTTCGTGAACCAACTTTGTACTTCAAAGAGTGGCATTTTCAGCTAATTTTCAGAAACATGCAATTCAGTCCGGCTTAACTTTAAAGCAGAGACAATTTTTCTCGTCGATCGCCGAAAAATTTTTTTAAAAAAGGTCTTGAGAAGCTCAGCCTAACTTCTCGCACAGTGGCCGATCAGCTGAGTGATTCAGATTATTTGATCGTTTCTTGCCTTTTTTATATGATAATACACACAGTACACATTATTTCATATATGTATTTTAATTCTGTCGAATTGTAGTCTATTAGTCTTGAGTAATTACACATGATTTAGCGTCACATAGAACTTCTTTTTCATCCTCCTTCGCCTGTCTCTAGTTGTTAGACATTAGCTTTGTAATGAACTATTTCTACCGCAGTCTGTCAGTATGCTTTAAATTAACATAGTTATATATATAGTATATATGCAACAATAGGCAATATATAGTATATATATTGCCTATCGTTAACTATGTTAATTTAAAGCATACTGACAGACTGCGGTAGAAGTAGTTCATTACAAAGCTAATGCCTAAAAACTATATAACAACATTATATATATATATTTGTATTTTTGGAAAAAAGCCCACATTAACAGAAAATCGGTAAAATATTGGGACAGTGCTAGTAGACTCTACTTGTAACTTAATGGCAACATACCCCTAAATCTCCCTTAGTGTGAATTAAGTCGTTCAGCCCACTCCACGTCATAGAAATATTTTAGTCATGGAGAAACATAAAGCAAGTGCAGCGCGAAGAACCACAATGGCAAGCACTTTACGTATGATTGATATATATCGATCTATACGCTCTTAAATGCACTAATTCTTCTTCTAACACAGTAAATATCTGCCGTGTTCCTTTCTACCATGATCGTTTGCTATCTCGTCCGGATAGACATATGTATATTAATGTGTATGTATGTGTGTGTATATGTGTATATATGTGTGTATATGTGTGTGTATATGCATATATGTGTGTGTGTATATGTATATATACATATATATATTATGAGGTGACGTAATGGAATTTTTTAATTGTCGTCCTTGAAAGTCACATTTAAACAACATAACCACCATTCACAGCAATTAAAGCTTAAGCTGAGAAACTAAACCATTCATTAGTCATTTTCAGTTAGTCAATTCAGCTAGTCATTTTTGAACTATTAAATAGTAACAGTGCGTTAAGCGATATTGGTAGGTATAAATGAGTTAGATACCGAAGATTCTAGCGAAATAAAATTTTGGCCTGGTCGCAGGCCGAAAACCCCAAAAATGCAGAAGTCTTCAAGATGAATAATTTTTGTGGACGACCCAATTGATAACTGATGTTTTCTTCTTCAAAATGGCTGTAATTTATCAACGGAACAAAAAAAGGATTGTGAGCAGCATTGAAAAATTTTTAAGCCGTATAAACCTACAATTTAGTAAGATTATTCGGTTTGCCTCGTAGAAATCTTCCTCGGATTTTTCAGCTCGGATTTTTCAGAAGTCTCAACGGCTTTTACTGATAATAACGATTTGTGACGGGGGTTAGTTAACGGGGAGAGACTGGATAACGGCTTGCTTTTGTTCAAACTGCCAAAATGCATTATTTTTTCAAGTTTTCTGTTTTGCTCTAGAAGGAAGGGGCTTTATTCTGGCACCAAAAATGGCGGATTTATGTATGGGTGTAACGATAAATAACCAGCCAAGGTTAGGTCGAAATGAAGTGCAGTACCTTGAATGTGTGTTTGAGTTGTAACTGTATATTCTTGCTTGCATATGCCATATGCGTAGAAGTAAGATGGGGCTGTCGTGATGGTAGAAGAACAGATTTAAGTGACTTATTTAGAAATTACATGGGAGCACTATAAAATAACCTTACTAGTTTCACCTTTACGTGCAAATTAACAAATCACCAGATTACATGAGGTAAACTTCATTTCCGGTCAGTCGCTTAGCGCGAATCAGTACTACAGTCATTTCGGAAACTGAACAGTGTTGGTTAACTAAAGATAAACAGTACTTAATAATAACAGCTGAACTTCACTTGGGTTTTGAATATGGCTTTCCGTTCCAATAGTTGTTTTACGCACTTCCATGAAAAAGAATAATTTCTTGATTGGGGTGAGGTATTTATATATTTTACGTTATCTCACGTTTAAACTTTAAGCCGGGTACCGACAGAGAATCCGGCGAGGCAAACGTGAACGTTGAATTTTAACCTAAAGAACAAGAGTGGATTATTGTAAGCAACTCCTGGACAAACAGTTATTGCTTTTCCTATTTTTCAGAAGTGGCATATTTAGTTGAGGATGGCTAAGAAAAAGGAAGCTTCTGAAGGTCCAGTAAAGCCGGAGATCCCGAAGAAGTATTATGATATTGCTAACCTCCTGAGAAGCAAACTACCCGAGAAAACAACATCTCTCCTCGGGCATAAAGTACGTATGTATGACCTACCTGTATTGGTAATAATTTAAAAAAAGTTGAAAACGGATTGGTGCAAACGTCGATGTGTTCTGCAAAACGGAATAGTTCTTACCTAAACAATTCCGACAATCCCATCCGGGTTTTTTTGAATTGGTTCGTTTGTTTCTGTAACTTTGGCGAGGAAAAGCGTGTGGCTTAACTACGGATTTCTATTGCTGTCATATTTAGCAACTAGTGCTATCACTCGCACATACTAAGTACAACATATTTTGTAAACCGCATAACATATTTTTACAGGTTAAGTATTTCATCGGACGTAAGGCTATCGACGCAATTATGGAATCAAAACTCAAAGACAAGCTAGAGATCCACACACGTCAGCAAGCCTGCTACTTAATGGAGGAGATGCTCGCGTTCAAGTTTTTTCATAGGGCTAGTAAGGTCGCCATGGAAGTTAAACCCAAGAAAAGCAAGGTTCGTAGGGAGACGTGTTTTTATACTTCATTCGGATCTACTCTTGTTTTAAGTTCTGTAATCTTTGAGATGTTGTGCTTCCAGTGTAATCCTGGAAGTATTGCGTTTAAATAACCGGATTTTTTAACTAAGTGAACGGAGAAATTGTCACGACTCGTCATCATGCATTATGCGGCTACTTATGGTAATCAATCGTATCACACACGGCGCGCACGTTGACTTGTATGAATACATCGTCGATTTGCTGTTTAGCCAGCACGCACACTGCAAACCGCTGCCATTAATTCAACATGTTTTTTGTAATTTTAAATATTTTTCAGTATAAGGACTTTTCGTCAGTTCGAGAATCAGTATTCAAGCTTTTGAGATTAGCCAGGCCCGTATCTTTTATAAATTTTATTTCCATAGTTCATGTGATCACAAGTCTCATATTTATAAAGATGTCAAAAATAGTTAATAGGAAGTCCAATGGAGATCAGTTTTATTCAATAATGAATTCTTAATTAGCTTGCGCTCAGTGCTCTCCTCCGATCATCAAATATGGGCCTGCCCCTATAATTACAACATTTTTTGTAGTATTGTATTTTGCTTTAACAATTTATATTTTTGTTTCTTATAATTAACCTGTTCCGTTTCTGTTAGGACCAAGAAAATGAAGAGGATACAGAAGCCAACGCTACGCCACGTGAAACACCACGAACGGAAAAAGGCAAGAAGAAATTCAAGCTAAACATGCACCTTGAACAGATCTTTGTCGACGACCTCGAGCCCTACGTATGGCTGTATGATCCAATACCGTTACGTACATGGATGCTGGGCGGTCTGCTAGTGGTCGCCGCTATCGCCGTGTGCATGTTTCCGTTATGGCCCCGGCGTATGCGAGATGGTGTTTACTATCTCAGTTTGGCGGCCGCCGGGTTTCTCGGTGTCATTCTTGCGTTGGCTGTTATTCGTCGTATACTGTTCGTTATCATTTTCCTCGCGTCGTTTGGCAAACATCGTCTCTGGATACTTCCGAATCTAACGGAAGATTGCGGGTTCTTCGAGAGCTTTGTTCCACTTTACAGTTATGAATATTGCGGCGACGGTATCCAGAAGGAAGCGCAAGGCGCTGAAAATAAGGAGGGAAAATCCCCTTCGACAACAAATAAGAGAACTTCATCGTCAAGTAGCAAAGACAAAGAGGGTAAGGAAGGCAAGGCAGGTTTGTCATCTTCTACTGGAGACGCCATCGATGCCGGAGGTGCGTCAAAGGACGAACGAACAACAGGATCCGAAGAAAGCGAATTCGAGATCTTAGACGCGGGCGAGGGGGAGGCAAAAAAAGATCAATGAACTGCACAAAACTGAACAGTCTGAAGTTTTAGGCAGATCTAATGGACTCTGAGAGGAAGAATAACGCTAGAATAACAGTAACGTAATACAAGCGAGAAGTGAACGATGACCTACTCAATACATGTAATTCAATGAAGATGATAATGAGAATTATGATTATAATTACATCGATGCACAAGAACAAGAAGAAGGTGGTAATCACGAAAGATCCCGTCAAGTTCGCTGGACAGCTCTGTGTGATTGATCCGGGAAATCATAGAGGAAATATATGCAGAAGTACTGGCTCAAAGTTGTCGGCTGCTGGGACTGGCCTATTCACCAGCGTTCCATTAGTTGTATGTGGTTAGCTAGTTATGAGTCGCTCTACTGGGTCTCTCTTTGTCGTTGACGTGGTACTTTCGACGTATCCCAAATCGATGAACTATGGAAGCATTAGCAAGTCGAAGTAGGTAATAATGCTGATCATGAAATAGGGAAAGCCCATCAAAACTAAGTTAAAAGATTAATTGGTGACGGAGCAAATCATTACAATGGTCGAAAGTCGAAAAGCCTGAGGGTGGCTGAAAGTGTATTTTCATATACATATTACAGATTATATATATACACAAAAAAAAAACATCTATAAACCTATCAATCAATGAGAGACGTTTATCCGTGATAAAAAGTGACTAATGCATTACCACAATTTACTAGTATATATATGGTATACACCAGCGGAGATGATGACACACAAATTCCTACATGTGCACGGGTTCCGAGGTAATGGAAGTCATTGACATAATTCGGTAAGATGAAAGATTTGACAGTTTTAGAGAGAATAGAGAAGAGGCAAAAACACCGTGAGAGAGATTTTTTAATAAAAGCAAAAGGTGACCTCTACACGTTTGTGAAAGTTCGTGTTTACTTGTGGAAAAGAAATATAACACTTCAAAATAACTCAGCCTGACAAAGTAAGATTCATTCATTCCTTAATCGAGTAACGCTTAGAGTTGAGCAGAAGGGTTTATTTTCGAGGCGTCGGCATTACTACAGCATGTTCAGTTTACATAACTAGTGTACATACTAGCGAATTATTTCGCGGCTTTGCTCAAGTTTAGAACGGAGTCTATCGTCTGGATTGGCCTTATAATTATCACTAGTAAAAAAGATTTGAGATCTACAGCTATTTTCATAACGGTAACTAAACACGGAAAAGCTGGAAGATGATCAGTCAAGTTGCTGATGTCACTGAGCTATTCAGATGACTTTAGTTAAGGTACTATTTTTGTAAATGCGATGCTTGGCACGTAACAAGAATACAATGAGATTGCAGAAACGTATTAATGAAAAAAGTTGATATTAAGAAATGTCCACAAAATGGCGTGCTCCACTATACCTTGTACATGTACTAAACAAGAACCCAATGTGCCATATACAATGTAGTAAAACTTATGTACTGCAAAACGCGTAACTATGTATCGAGTAGTTCTGTTCGCCCGTCTATAGACTTTATCAATCATCTTTAGTTACCGCCCTTGTTCTGTAAAGGCTGGGACCGATTTCCTCCATTTTTTCTCCTGATACTAAACTCTAAATAAGCAGTGATAATGGAACGTTTAAATCTGCGTTTCAGATCCTCTACAAACAGTGGTGTGTCATTTAGAACGCGCACATACTTGTTGCATGATGAGCGATGCAGCCTTATGTCGCGTTTTAGAAATTCAGGTTTAATTTGGTCTCATTTTCTTAAGTCATGCCGACAAGAGGTGTTTTCATAAGACCTGAAACTCGTAGGAAGCTGCCAGGATCACCTTTATTTTGAACCGGACCAATGCCGTCTATAAGGAGCATTTCTATAGAGTGAGAATCTACGTTCGCCACCATCGATCGTCCGTGCTCTGCAAAATTCGATCGTTCGAAGATAAAATCACATCCTGGTACTAAAAGCTGGTTACGTATGTCAATGCCGCTCCGCTTAGTTAGAGCACGTCGGTAGCGGCACAACCTTACGGTCTGTGCTTTGTTCACACTGATCGCTAGTCCCGCCTTATTTATATATAATGAAAGCCTTGCAAGGACTTGCTGGGTTTAAGAATGACAATATCTCCGGCGTAAAAAAATTTTTTACTTAACCAGCTGACTTATGAACACGGGGGGGGGGGGATCATTCAACAGCAGAAAAAGTTCCTGTAGTACGATTGTCTTTTCTTACGCATGCAGTTATGCCTTTATGTAGAATTTAGTGCAAAACGGTACTGGGTAGTTTTTTTAGATCGATTTTAATTGTTGTTGCAGTAAATAGTGTAGTAGATTACAGCCGCATTCGGTCGCGCCCAACTAAGTTATTTGGGCACGTACTATATATATATATATTTATTATTATATATTATTTATTATTTATATATTGGTAAAGAGGCATCGCATCCAGCTAAATAAGCGATGTGTTTCTAGAAACTTTTTCTTGCAAAAGTTAAAATAAAAGGAAACAACCTCTTATATTTCTCACTACCACTAGAAAGAAATACTCAGTCACCATTTATGAATCGATCTGGCTGACCTTTATTCGCATCTGCGCGTTGGATTTTGAGTTCCGAAGACGTGGATAAGAATTAGTTCAATTGGTCTCTCTACTCCAAGATGGAAGACCATAGCCACAACAAAACTGAGTAGCACGTGGACCACGAAACGCTTAAGGAACTCGCTATGCGACAGTAGCAGCCGTTCACGTGCCGTTGCCGACGTGCACATTACGACGAACATGTGGGTTAAGTAAACGCTGAAAGCAAGACGTGATGCGATCGTGCTTATGTACGCGCCAAACGACTGAGTGGTGTGCGTTTGTTGAAAGGTGCTAGAGCTTGCTAATGACGTAGAGGATGAATCGACAACACGTTGTTCGGAACGCGGGAGAAGCGCTCTTGAGCCGCCTTGACCTGTTATCAGCATTCATATCCAGATAGATTGCAAACGTTCATTTGTCTTCAATATTTTTGTTTATCGCCCATTTAATAAAAAACGAATAACAACATTTGAGAAAAATAGGCGACAGATGTTATAGTCATTGAAAGATATGGGCACGAACATTGTGTAAAACAAACAACCGTGTTTACTAATAAGATCGCTCAATAGGCTATATATGAACGATTCGGGTTACATCAAAGTGAAAGGAACGAAAGGTTCTGATGGCTGCCGTTACTCTATTTCTTGGCCGTTTTAACTATAGGCTGTCAGTCAGACTGAATCAATAGCAAACGTATACAGTGGACAAATATACCGAAGTACAGAACAGTACATTATTGCTGATTATTTTACCGTGCGTACGGGCGTAGGCTACCTCGCAGGGATGTTCTTGTATCAGATAGATCAGTGATATGCCTAGTGCGAACAGAGGCCGGTGAATGGCCGCATAGAATGCTGGGTAGAAAGGCCGAAGTGTGTAATCCCAAGCTCCACTAATCCAGGGATGACCTCCAAACGTCGAATAGCTCATGGAAACCACTGCCAGAATCAGCAATTCAGATCGAATCTTCGAGAGCCACTGGCTGTCCAGCATCTTACTGCCGCATAAACAACCACACAGATAGCCAATAATTACAGAAGGCAAGTGAGCTATAGGGCGTTGGTACACCTGAAAGGTAAGCAAAAAGGTTCATATCATGCATGTAGAGTTTGAACCATGAATTTGTAAAACGGGAGGTGCCCCGGAATAATGTAATTATTTAGTATGTCGGGCTTCGTTGCTTCAGATAGTTACTTTACTATTACTACTTTTACTTTATTATACAGCTGATTATCGCTACTAGCATTCCACGCAAGGCAAACCGCTCAGGGAAGTATGATCACAAACAGTGTTGGTTTCACAAAGAAGTTTATGTGTGGCAGAATGAAAACAGATTTATAATTGTGTTTGCATCTGTCACGACCACTTAGGTCTTTGTGTTACGTTCGCCGCGAAACAGGTTGCAATCGAAAAATAAAATAATATCGTATAATTGAAGATGAGCAAAATACAGTTATAGAGACAGATTTGACAGAAAGGAAATTTAGTCTTGTTAGCTCATATTGACGAAAATTAACAACATCGGATTATGAAAAAGCTTATCGATTAACAAACCTCGTTTGACATACGAAAAATTTCGTGCATGTTTCGACCAGCCATTACGCAAGGGGCGTAATTATACAGAAAAGTCTCAAGCGCGATGTATGCAGTCGCAATCAGGGCCACTACGGAAATAAGTACCATACGGTGGCGCTTTCTGAAAAGGAAATTTTGTGTTTGAACATTTGTTTTAATCTAGTTTTCAGGAATGCCTTTACTAAACTTCGCGTACCCTACATACTCTTAATTTTAGCTACTGTTTTGGATTATTATGAATATTATTTTCCACGCAAATGTGCCGCTTTCGATACTTTTGTACTGAAGCATGGGATGTGATGACTGCCCATTGCCGCAAGCTAATCGTACATGCTTGAATCAGAAATTATTATAAAGCAGATAGTCTGAAGTACTGCTTGCTATAGAAATTGTTTTTTGTTGCACATAGCGCTCTCAGCCAGGTTTGTACCGATTTGTAAGCGCAATTTTAAGTATACTTGATTTTTTCCTAGCAGAGTAGTGTGCCCTTTAATGTAAACCTTACTGACCCTCAACCTCAATAGGTGGATGATTCAGCATTCGAGACCCGTTTATAGCGAGGTCTAGCACCCCTACCTTGTCCTAAACACATTTACTTAAATCAGATATTTTATGAAGTTAGCTTTGGCCATTATACCTGACAATAAGGACATGCAATGGCCATACGATTACAAAGAGTTGCAGATCAGCGCTGATATACCACAAATGCGGTAGACACTGGAATTAATTACATACGTTAATGAGAAAATCATAACTCTATTATTAGAAAAATCGATTAAAAAAACGATTGGTAACAAAACATACGTTAGAAACGATGTTTTTTTTTCGGATATCTCTTTTATATAGCTGAAGTAATCAATTGCAAAAATAAGCTCATATGATAAGGTATCGGAGTCTGATTGTATGACGTAACAGAATCAAACCTTTTCGCGCATGGGGCGGAAATTGTTGAGATGAATTGGAATAGCCCACCAGTTATGGGGGCAATCTAGAAATCGCTGCTTCATTATAAGTAAACTTGCAGGTCCATTGCAGGTGATTGGAAAAAGAGGCGCTAAGAGCAATAAAGCCAAAGCAGGAAGGGTTAAACGAATGTATCGTGCGATGATACCTGTAGATGTACAAACCGAATTATATAACAGAGTATAATCAAAGGTTAATCTGGCAGTATTTGGTTATAACGTGATTCTATGAGTTCCTTATTTAGTTGCTGCTTTATTCATAGGGGCCAACGTTGTTGCATCTTTTGATTACTTGTTGTTTAGCGAGCAAGTCTATTCTATTTAACTTTTCGTTAATCATGTTTCACATCTCGAGATATACTTGGCCAGGAGGTTAAGTGGCTCAAATCTATGAAGATACACGATTTGATAGGTTCCCGCCATTTTTATACACGTACCTAAGCGAACAATTTCTCTTAACCTTAATTATCTAACGACTGTCAAGCTATTCTGAACACTAATATTCTGTCTGAGGCCTCTGATAATAGCAAGCGATTCGCACGAACCGAGTATGACCGTGACGAGTCGGCGTCGGACCTTTTTTCGAGCGATCAGAATTCCAGTTACGCAAAAGAAGATCTCCACGGAGACATGCGCATTGGAAATAAGGCAAAACATCAAGCCCTTTCGCATCTCGTAGAATCGTAGAGACAAGCCTATGATGGGGAACATTTGATATAGCAGAGCATGTTATGCAATGAAGTTTAAGTAATAATAATTAAAATTTGCGTATTCTAAATTGCGGAACTCTGGTCCGCGGTTTTTTTTAGGCTACTAGGATACTAAGACAGCCACAGAACTTGTGTATCTAGGGAACCGTGTATATCTGAGAAATGTAGTGCATGTTTAAGATAGAATAATTGTTAGGTAAGTTATTAAATAATTAAAAATGAACAAACTTTATGCAATTTAAAATATAGTATACACCTAAAGTAAATGAAAAAGCTATTTACTTTCTTTCTTTATTTAATCGCTCTTCTTCTTGTGACCAATATATAAAGTGTAGTTAAGGCACAATATATAATGGCAAGTGTTACCTAGCTTTGCATTGATAATGTGGCTGCGACACACCTTTTTTCTTACTAAGTCTAGCATTCTAAAACAATGTTTGACAACAATTCGATGGTAGTACCAGGTGTACAACTTAAGACATTTAGATTTTCCATTCTTTAACAATTTGTATTGGACCGGAAAAAAACTAGCAATTTAGCCGACTCGGGGGCGATTCAGTTCAAAAGTGAGGTTCTGCTTTTGTTTATTACTTAATTTTACTTATTCTTGTGGTAAAATATTGGGTATTGTTAGTTCTTTCCTGGTTGTAGTGGGCTGTTCTAACCGTGTTGTCTAGAGTACGAAACTTCACCGTTACTTCATTCTGTATATCGGGTGCCAAAAAACATCATTTTCGATACCTACCTAATTTGAGATTCTTCTAATGCCGTAAACCTTAACAAGTAACAAGAATATTTGTTTTACATGACGAGAATTCTAAGCTAGCTAACAGTTATTCTCCTTGAAGAGTGGCGTCGGGTGATCTTCAACGAATTAGGAAGGTCAAGTGAAGTGCGTTCCTTGGATCGAAGGTTTGAACTTAACGAATCACCTCTAAGTAGTATTCTCAGGTATAGTCTTCGTCATACACGCAGGGGTAATTTTAAGTTACTTTAACAGTCTTTCGACCTAAGTGCATAACACATGAAAAAGGTTAAATACGCTGTTCGGTGCCATTCGAGCTATTCACTGCTGGAACTCCAAGTAAGGACAAACCTATGCGACAGGAAAAAAACATTAAATAGTAGCAAAAAAAGGATTTTATAACTTGATAATCTTTTTTAATCAACAGCAATGTGTGATTGTTAAAGCGGCTGTTCTGATAAATAGTCCATCCTTGCGTAATCGACTGTGCATTTTTTTAATTATATAAGATTGTATTCTCCTGTGTATACTGAAATTGCTCATTTTGCAATAAAAAAAAAAAGGTAATTAGTTTAAGCATTCTGTATTTTTACCCGTACCAGAGTACAACGTTGTACTCATACGCCCGCAACAATATGATCGAAAATTTTAGAATTGGCTCGCCTATAGCCATCTGACGCTTTAGATAAACGTTTCGTTTTCTCTTAGTTATAAGTATTTATCGAGAAAAGTTAAAGTTCTGAAATGAATATATATTTGTTGTTTTACGAGATGAAGAGAACTGACTAAAAACGTTTTACGACTCTGTCAATTTTGCTCTTTGTAGACTGACTAAGAAAATACGAAACATACTCATACCGACTATATGAGGTTCGACAATGGCATACGTATGTCCCAGAAGAACCCAGAGGGTAGCGATAGTCTTAAGAGTCGCCAATGTGAGGCAGGTTTTAATAGCTTTGGGGGCCGATATACGAAAACCCAGTAGTAATGTGAAAAGGAAAGCGAGTATTAGCCAGCAGCCGATAAGCAACAATGATGTTCGCTGGGTTGGGTGGAGCGGAGTCCAGGCGCTCTGGCACGAATCAACAGAGGCGTTAAACCAATCGTCAAATGCTGCGGTGTATATTGAAAGAAAAAGAAAAAATAGGTTAGCTTCGTCGTTCCAAAGGTAGGGCGCTCCTGGCATGCATACATAAGTAATATTGTAGCTTGTCTTTAGTTTGCTTGATCGAAGGAAGGAGGTTCCAGAGGTATGGTATGTATTGAATTTTCAATTTACGCTAGTCATGTGTGTCTTCTAAAGTTCTTGAGTGCGAAAAAAGAATGAAATGAACCTAAGGCTTTTGAAGCCAAGCTCACTGCTTTGGTATGTCCGATATTAGAATTGCAAAATCCTACCTGTTTGGTAAACAGCTCGAAGTTGTTCTGGCTGACATTCTGTTGGAGCACAGACTCCGATGAGCAATTGAGCGACGTTAAAATCAACCTAGAGTACGAAATGTCAAGCCGTTAGACATTCAGTGATTATTCCATATAGTGACTACTATATGGTGCGGCGAATCCAAGATATATATAGGCTAGAAATGTCCTTGATGTAACATATTTTGTGACACTTTCCGTATAACTGTCTATATAGCTTTTTTTCAAAATAAAATAATAAATTATTATTATTGACTGACATTCGAACGTAACGAATACGAGGCTTAGCGTCATTAAGAGCTATTAAATGTGTACATATCCTGCGCTAATGAAATTTAATTTTTCAGCGCTTTTATCAATGCAATATAATGTCGACAATTAAACAGCATCACTGATTTAACTCGAATGATCGTTTAATACCTGATGTGTATAGGTGGCGATATTTCTAATAAGACTTTGGTTTTTCGGTGTAAGTAGCATCGTGCAGTAATGGCTATCGTGAATCGGACCTCCAAGACATTGGTCAAATGAGCCGAGATCGGCTAGGTTTCCTGACGCGAAACCCGATGGAAACTTCCCGGATGCATCCATCACTCACATAAGCAGACGTCCAAACGCGTAGAAAAAGCAACAATTGTAAACGAAGTAAGAACCATGGCAATACCAATGAAAATATATGCAAATAAATTGAGACAACGCGCAAAATGAATTAACTTGATTGAACTGCCATGTCGAGTAATACTGAAGGAAGTACATCCAATATCCTTGCAATAAAGATCAAAAACTTACTCCTGAATATGTTGTTACGATTGCCGGAGAGGCTCCGTGCGCAGGAAGTGCCTTGAATGGTTGGGTTACTCACGATCGACTGTAGCATCAAATCCATTCTTGGACGGATTTGTAGAGCTTCAACACGACACAGATACTGATAACGTTTGAACAACGACCTATATCTAAATTAATTAATGATATCAAAAAGGTCCTTTGTAAAGACGTATAGTTTTCTACGCTGCCCAAACCAGTGACAAACTTCTATAGCTCTAATTCATAAATAATCGCTGCGGACAAAAGTAAAATCCATTAGAGATGACGTAAACTTCTTTTCGCTAATTACGCACTGACTGCTAGCGACGGTCGGACGCTGTAGGTCGGACGCTCAGCGAAACTTACAAATCCGATTTTCGTTTACTCAGGACGTTAATTTCCCTCCACCCTGACACCCTTTCGAGCGAATCTCTATTTAGTTAGATGAAGAAATTTGCACAGCGACCAAGAACGGATGGCAAGCGTTTCTCGGATCTAAGAAATAAAACTATCATTCGACCTCACTAACGAGGCGTATTTCGCACGTTGCCGAAGTCGTTGGCTGTAACGGCGAAATTCGTATGGATGAAGACCTTCATTACGGTTAAATCGAAAATACGCTCCTGGGTGCAGATTAGGTCAGGGTTAGGGAATCGCATTTCATACATCGTTCTATTAGCATCGTTCAATATAACCGCGGTTGAGCTTATGTCTGTGTTAACACATTTGTTGAAATATTTACGCAAGACGTTTTATTTCCTATCTTTAATGAATGTTTAGGTTGTTATTTCTGACTATGCGATATCCGAGAGGGCGTTCGACCGGTAACTCTTTGTCGATTGTTCACTCAACGAAGAATGCCGTGACCTAACACCAATGCTTGAGCTATATACCTTATTAGAAGTTGCTCTTCTTTAATGCTGGTTACGGCCGGCTCAATTTCGTATTGGGCGAATGTTGCATTTAGATCATAGGTAAGATAAGTTTGCTAGCTATAACATAGGTAAGGCCATTAACAGTGGCTCATGAAAGTAAGTGTTTGAAATAAATCATACATTTGTTCGACAAGAAATCATTCGCATTGTAAGTTTGTAGAGTAATGGGACCAAGAAAAGTTCTACTCAAAATAGAGGACGAAATCTGAAAATTTACCTTATAAAGCGTTCTATGTCTACTCATCTACCAAGCAAAATGTCGATCCGAACGTTAACACAGACTAATACAGTGACCCTACTATCGTGTAATACATATTTAGAGATATTACACGAACACGTAAACCCGCCCACTGGCAACCTATTTTTTGCTGCATGTGATACCCAGACGGAAAGTCAGAGGAATCGACAACAATTTTGAAAAACTGGCGCCCCGGTTGCCTGATAATGAAAAACCATTGTCTTCACTAACATCAAGGTAGGTCAACTAGCGATTTTGGACAATGAAAGCCACGATAAGTAATAACGACGAAATAGACCACTCAAAGTTTCAATAGTGTAAGACAAAAGTTTTGCGGTCACGTAATGGTGTAGTCACAAGTTAAAAGCTTGTTGGCAAAGTTGTAAAGCCTAGAAGTTTCGGTCACTCTTCTAAGGTACTCAGAGCTCAATAGAAACCAAATGGTCGTAACAGGTCGATCCCTAGAAAAGGTATTCCGCACCGTATTTGTGAAATTCTCACGCAAATTATTCAATAACCCGTGGCGTATTCATCTTTCAACCTGGAACATATTTCGTGACCATAAACCTTTCATCTGATGCAGCCAAGACCCAAAACACTCAATTTTTTCGTTGTCGTTTACTAAGTTTTCGTAGCCTCCAAGGGTCAGTTGGCTCATTTTAGATTAGAAATGATAGTTCAGCACTTGAAGCTGATTCACCATCATCTTTCAGCCGCAGAATTACTTTCCCAAAAGATTCACGACGTATCATTCCTGCGTATCTACCATAAAAATTCGAGTCCGCGTGATTCATGACAAATGAATGATAGGACCGAAAAATTGGCTAGTAAAGGAAAATCTTTAAACCACTTCGAAGGGGTATTATTGAATCTCATTTTAATTCATTGCTTTCAGGCGGCAAGTTCAATTTCTCACTTGGCCGCATTAGAAGAGCTCGCAAATTGTGGGCATCCAGCAAGAGAATTGACTCGTTCTTCGGTTTTCACGCCATGTTTAATTTAGCTTCTAATGGTAATGAGCAAGCTAACGAGGCACCAGCAGCAGTTCCTTGTCAGCAACAAGACCCTGCGCACGTTGTCAGATGGTAGCTCCGTATGCATCTTCCTCGCACGTCAGGTTTCATTGAGTTTGGCCTCAAACAGATTTCAGTAACATCTGCATCAATTGGCTTCACGGTGGGTACGCGAAGGTCAGTCAGAGAAAGCGCATATAGATAAGTTATGATGACGGTTGTGCGAACTTCTTTGTGTAACAGCGCTTGATTTGGTTGCCGATTCGGAACTTAAACGTATACAATTGTGGATGTAGCAACTGGTGTGAGGTAATAATAATTTATCTGTGAATAAAAGTGCCAAGGCTAAATTACTATTACGAGATTGCATATATAGCAATATGATTGTACTAGAAGATCGACATGTTTACTCGCTGATTTTTCTGAAATGCTGTTTGCTATAAGTTTTCACCTCGCCATAATTCTATGTGAAAATTTCGCCGTGTTGAAACAAAATGGCCGGTTACCACAAATAGGTGCCGCATAACGGATTGAGTAAACGATGCTGTAACGAGGTATGTACGTGAAGAACACATTCTCTTTTCATAGTTCCTATGGCAATATCTAATTAATAGATAAATACGTATCATGCAGGTTTCGTTACTGTAGCCAATAAACCTCAATGATGTCCAATGGCCCAGCTCCGAAGAGAACGAGATTTGCGGAAGATTCTCAAACTAGCGTCGATGGTAGTCTTGCTGAGCCATCGACCAATAGGGTATACATAAAAAAGGTTTGTATGGCAACTAAAACAGCGGTATCGCACTCATACATTGCTTTAGAACAGTCGTCACGAACGAACACGTCCTGTTTCCAAAGTAACATGCGATTGTCCGGCTTAAACGCGTAAACAACAGTCTTCTCCGATGTGCCTTATTAATTTACGGCGTTTCAGATCGAAATGAAAAGATTTCGCAGCTTCGCAGACACAACAATCGAGTTCCACCCCGGCATCAATCTACTGGGTAGGTAGATTAATTTTCGAATAGATAAATAAAAGTGTTTGACATAAGTGTTTATAAAGAATTGTACAGTGGAAGAAGAACAGTAGATTAATCAGTCGTGCTTGCATCGGCAGAATGGGCAACGTTTCTATTTTTAGGTGAAGTCTTTTTGAATTCATACGATTCGTATATACAGACTGGTTAGACAGATCAACGCGATAGACGCGGGCAGGTCAATACAACTGTTAGTTTTGCTGCACATGTAATTATACGGTCACGTTATTATTTGGACGCTGAACAATTTACAAAATGAGTAGAAGTTGTTTATTGAAGACCCAGCTGTTCACTGTGTGGGTTTTCAGTTGGGCAGAACGGCTCGGGAAAGAGCAGCATTATCAAAGGTAAGATCAAACGCTTAAAATTACTCAAAATTTATTCAACGTAAATTATCTCACTAATCCAAACTAGCCACGGGCTACGTTTATATGTTTCGCTATGGGTTTACTTTTGTAAACCACTAATTAGCTTTTCCTGCTTATTTAGGATCAGCGTAAGCTAAGATGTGGTACATACATACAGCTGTTCTCAGTTTATGTCATCGACCGAGTTCTATTTAAATACGACGTATTTTACCTTTTAGCTACGAAGTTATGAGTCGCCCATATGAGCTAGCCAGTCAACCATAGGTGATATTTTTCTACAAATCCGATATAATTTACTAGGCTCATTTACTCAATATAGGGCTGTTGCATCGAGCTCGCACGATCCGCACATTACGGGCATCACATTTCTTCGTATTAGAGTTCAGCTGAGTAGATGTTTCTATTTAAGTTATACCCTAGAGCATGGTTCAGACGTACTTCAGTGATCCGGTAAGTTTAGTGTGTAAGCGCAAGGTAACCGATATTAATAACATTAAAACTTTGATTGCAACTGTGGATTTACGTTTGCGGAAACATGCGTCCCTCACAGCCGTGGAACTTTGCTTGGCCGCTATACAGACATCGTATAAAAAGTCAGCTCTTTCTAATGCCCGAACGACGTTCTTGTCGCCAATTGTTACTTCAGGGAAGCAGCAACAACCGACCGTGCTTAAGGTACCTAGCACTTCTATGTTCAAATTATAATAGTTTTATTATGTCAAGCTACCTAGAGTCGTGTTTTCTCATACGGCAATTTTGCAGGCAGGTGTCAATAAAGAGGTCAGTGTTAAAGATTGTATAAAAAAATTCGATAGAGTAACGTCCACTTCGCAAATGTCTTTTGCGTAAGCCAATCATTGGGTTCCTGTTAGACGCTTAACTAGATAATTCGCCAATTGGTCCACAGGTGTAGCTGGGAGTAGAGCGTGGAACAATTAGTACACCATAGAATATGACAACAAATGAAAATAATCACCCAAAAAGGGTATCTTGCATTGGTTACGTATGGGAGCTTCTTTACTGTTAGGTGTCGGAGTCAGATGGCCCCGTGCTAGTGCAGGCGTGACGCTTACTATACCGAGGGAAAAAAAAGAAAAATGTTTGAAATCAGCCGCTTAGCTTCGCGCCAGGGGCCAGACGTCCGAAGCAATCCTTAACGGCAAACTGATGCCACCAAATGCATTGATATCGCATGGGCAGTCCCATTTGACATACCGGGCTGACCATTTTGAGTAAACTTTCGTCGTTCGATTTTTCACAATAGATCGTTCTCGGTGACGTAAACACACAACAGTCTCCGGGCTCTGCAGAACTTGGAGAGCACCATATTCGCGTTGAAGCTCACTTTAACCGAGACTCGACCCAGTTGCAAATCCTCTACAATATTGATGGCCAAAACGTCACATTCGCGCAGCTGCACGAAAGGCTGCGATCTATCGGCGTCACAACGAAAAGCGTTCAGTTCATTCGGCAAAATCAGGTGTTGATATAAGCATCTTTTAAGAGCCTAATGAAAGTAAATTCACTGTTGTACGGTAATATAAATTAGAACTAGAGTGTTATCGGTCGTGTCGGTAGACGCCGACAGGTACACATTTATCTGATGGTTCTGTTTTGTAATAAAAAAAAAGTTGGTTCACGCACGCGTATTATAACTAAATGATAGCGACTTTAATGGTGGTTCCTTCACAGCCATTTTCATCAGACGAGTTTGAGAGCGGCACCCTTATGAAACAGTTGAGCAATCTGGTCGACGCTGCTGTTTGGAAGCACTGGCAAAAATGGGCCGAACACATCCGAGAATCTGGGGCAGAGGCGGTCACTAAGGCCGCGCAGGACATTGACAGAGCGGAGGCCATCTTGGTAGGACGTTTCCTGAATGATGTTTCGCTAAAGTGTTATCGCTTTAAGAGCTGTCTGTTGAACTAAATGCCTGTTGAATTGACTAGACTGCTTTCTCGAAGCAATTTATTGTACCTCAAAAGTTGTTTGCAGTAGCAATTTCTTGTCAAATGAAGGTTCGTTTACTTTCTTCATCCTAATTTCTGTCCATAAATCAGCTGTCTTAAAGTGTAAAGGACATTGGCGGGTCTTCTTGCGTTTACTTACCATGTAGTGTGCTAGACAATTAGGTTAGACAGTATGGCCCTTTTGATTGCTATAGAAGATTTCGGAGAGGAAAACAATCGTAAATAGGTAATCGCAATCCTTATTCATCGAAACGTACATATTTCCTACAGAAACAACTCAAGGATGCAAGCACACTGCAAGCGAAGTATTTAGCACTCAAGAAACAGAAGCGGAAATTGGAACTTCAGCTTAATGGAGATGAGCTGCGGGCGCTCAAGAGTCAAATCGTTAAGCTTGAGCTTGATCTATCACAAGTTTCCAAATCTTACTGGCCGATCGCAACCTCGTTAGAAGAAATCTTAAGTACACGCAAGGTATCTCTGCACGTGACCATCCTTCGTTGTGCGCTGTCGATATATCCTGTCCATTGTTCGAGATCTGCGTTTGTGTGCGAAATGTGTGCCTATGTTTGTTATTGAACTAGTAGTACTCGCAGCTATATCACTAGAACAAGGTAGAACGTGACGAGATCATTTATAGACATTCGGACGGAACATTTTTGAAGAAATCGGATTTTTTTTACAGAGTATCAGTAGGTGTTCGCATTTTTCGATAGTTAATATGATAATCGATCTACCAGATCGACTGATACGGGACACAGCCACAGCGGAAATATCGGGACGGCTACGTAACGTTCCTCTGTCTTTGAACAGCCAACAATCGTATACAAACAATGAATTTTGATACACTGAGTGCGTTGTCATGCGAATGAATCGGCAACACGCCGGCGTTTGTTGTTAGCGTTCGAGAATCTTCCTCCTCTATTACAGAGAAACGATAATAACAACAACAACACTCACGTGCGTAACTAGTGTCAACGTTTAGGTTGCCTATGAATTTATCTAGTCATTAACAGGTTGAGTATAATTTGCCGATTAAGTAGTCTGTTCAATTTCAGGCGCTCCAGTCGCAGCTGAGCTCCGCTAGACTCTACGGGGCAGAGGGCGCTTTCATACGGAAGCAGTTGGTCATCTTGCAAAATCAGCTAAACACGCTTAATAACGACCTGAACAGCAAACAAACCTACGTGAAAAAACTGCGCGTTGACGTTTTCAAATGCCAATCGACGGAGAGCAAAATCCGTACGTTCATTTATGTGACGATGTTTCATGCTATTGATATCCTATGATAGGCTGCGAAGCACTTTCTCTATCCAAAAGCTAGCATAAATAGCAAATGGCGAGACGATGAAGCGCATTATGTCGAAAATGATCGTGCTTCATAGAGCTGATTTTTATAGTTCGATGATTCACATAAATTTGGTCTAAGGTCTCCCATAGGTCAACTTGCTTTCTTATCGTTCACAAGTCAGATTGGTTTACGTATTGAAAAATGATCGTGAGGATTTTAAAACGGAAGTCACACTTATAATGCAGCTCTATCAAGGACAATCAGGTCGTTCGAAGCGAGCGTCGGCATTAGCAGAGTCGACGGTGGATACTGACATACCAAACAAGTTAACCATGCCACGACGAAAACCGTAACCTTGTTCAATGGTTCTACTCATCTAGGTTCACTAGAGACCCAGATTAGCGAATCTGCGGATTCGTTACAGCAGATGGCGTCAAGGATCAAAGATCTCGAAGACGAGATAGGTACGAAAGCTGCTAGGAAAGATGCGTTGATCCGGGTACTGACTGCAAGGTTAGCATCCTACACACCCCTCTTGCTACAAATGGGGATCGTAATAAGATCAGATATCAGCGAAAAATTAAATCAAATATAATTTGATTAAGTGGTGTTCTACTAGAAATGCAGTGCTTCGTTTCGCTTTATTTATCAAAATGAACTCCTGCTATACACAAGTGCATGTAGTAGAGAAAAGGTTCTCGAAGGAAAAACCCAGCCCCTTACTCTAGTATAAAGAACACCAAAGAGGTATCGTAGCACAGAGGTCAAATCATGCAATAATTTGAAAGCGATTTGACGGGGGCTTTGAATATATTGATATATTGCTAATACTTTATATACGTTCTGCTCTGTTCTAACCGACAGAACCCACGGAGAACAAGGTGTGCTTGACAGTATGGAGGATGCACGTATCACTAGAGAAACGCAAACTTTAAAAATGATGATACCCAAGTATAAAAGTAAAATGAATATGCTAAAGGCATCCAAACACGACAAGGAAAGAACAATTAAGGTATGAAAAAAATTGAAATGAATAATCTTATTCAGAGTGTATTATTTATATGTACATTTTAGAGTGAAGGGAATATATATATATATATATATATATGAAGAAGTCGAAGGTAATTTAGGTGCACTTCTTACGCGTCCAATGATAGGGCTCATCGAACACACAGATGTGTCGAGAGACACGTCAAGGCTTCTCCAATACATGCTATCGCCCTAATTCGAGATGGTTCTTCGAGTGTCTCAAAAGGGAAAACACTATATAACAATAGTGCCATTGTTCCTAATTAACCAGTAGGCTCAAATTCATTAAACCAAAGGAACTCGCTATAAATGAAAAAATGCCGTGACAAAAAACGTACGATTAAAGTAGTACTTTGTCTAACCTATAATTGTGTTTTCGGTATTATTAGGAATTAGGTGAAAAATTAAAAACGGTTCAGGATCAACTCAGGGCGCATAGCTCGGCAGAGGACGACCTACAGGACAGGCGAAATCTTTTACTCAACGAAAATCAACTAATTATTTCGGAGATTATCAAAATATCCAATAACAGGTCCACAAGTTTTTGCACTGCTTTGAAATTACTCATCGCTAAATGTTTAAACATCCGTTTTTCAATGAAAGATGCAGTATGCAATACACATGTATCTAGATGTGGGCTACCCTTTAGTTAAGCACACATTTGCTGACTGCCTGCCTTTGTCGTACGCTTACTTGAAATGTATACATGTTTTTTTTTTTTTATTTTATTTATGTATTTACGTAAGGCTACAAACACTGGGTCAAAGCCCACTAAACCGTAATTCCGTTTCATCGGACGTGTTAATGATTTATTTGTAAGGATTCAAGTGCGGTTTTTTGTTAGTTGTTACCTTGTCGATGCGACACATCGGTATGAAGTTTACATATGTATATATAAACGGTATAAAGTACGTCGGTGCCAATTGAATTGCTAGTATCAGCAGGAAATTCATAATGGCTTGGACATATTACAGCTCATCTTTCGAACTTGAAAGTGCACGCGAGCAACTTGCTGCGGCTATGGGGCCCTTGGCCAACGTATACTTCCGAATTCCCGATATTTATGAACGTCTTCGTCACTACAAAGATTTCGACGGTTTCTGCGGATGCATCTTGGATCTTATTCACGTAGATGAAGCATATCGAGTTGCTGTCCGCGCAGCTGAGGAATTGTAAGTCTGTCTTTTTGTTGAGTAATTCCTAGGCTAACGTCAGGAGGTGTTTTTTCCTACACAGACAAATGGAGCAGAACGGAAGAATCCCGTCGGGAATAAGGCAAATATGAAAGCCTTCGCTTGCTCCTTCAGTGACTATGCATCCCTCAACCCGAGTCTGCCATTTCAATTACATCCTAAAAAAGAAGAAATTAAAGCTGTCGACGAAATAGAATTGTACTCAGTTTTAACGCGCAGAAATAGACCATATTGGAATACAAGCAACACAGCAAGCAATTCAAAGAACGTTTATGCAGATATTTTTTTCAGTCCTTTTACGGCTTTTCCTGCCGTACTCGGCAGTCGGTTCTTGAGTTTGAAAATGCCATATATGAGATAATATTAGACCATCAGATGATCAAAATCGTGTTTTTTTTTTTCGATTTGCGTTCGACCTCCTGGTGATACATAGCTCAGGTCTATATTCTGCATTATTGCTTTATATGGATTAGATACTTGAGAATCTCAACCGAGACGGCCATGATGTGATTTATTAATGTACGTCAACGTTTAAAGGTCAAACCATATATGATCAAAAGGAAGCGTGATTTCTTATTCAGCTGCGGTTTACCCTGTCGTTTTCTGCAGCCTATACTCTTTTGTGGTCCCGAACCTTGAGATAGCAGACCTCTTCGCAAAGGTGCTGGTTGAGCTTCAGCTGAATGATGAATCTATACGCGTGATCGTTCTTGACAACTACAACTATAAACGAGCTGAAGAGTCTACAGCTGGTCCCCCAGGGGCTACACCTTTAGAAGATTATGTTGCTCTAGATGTAAGTACACGGGCTGTATTCAAATCAAGTAACTAATATGCAGGATTATATTAAAGGTGTCTTGCATCGAACCATCTACCGAAAGATAAGCAATTTGAAAAAAACCTTTTACACAGAATCGGTTAAGGTCGAACAATTGTTGTAGGTAAGTGACTAGGATAGAATTAGGATATTAGTTCATTTGTCGACATAACATAGATGATCCATTACGGTAGAGGTCCCATAAAAAAACTTTTTTTAACAGTTTTAACTTTTTATGCAATCACCTGATTTGAAACTGTGTCGGCTAAGATTATTATTATTTAGTGGAACCGTCATCAAGCGATGTTTAACGGCAGTAAATGACACAACATCTGAAACACTTTTTTTGAGGAGACCTCCATGAAAAATTGTATAGAATAGTTACCTTCAGTCTATTCGTACTTCAGGCTGGGCTGAATTTAATCGAATGGCAGTGCAGCAGATGAAAAGGGCATAAGTTAACAGTCAACTGGAAAGTACGGCCCTAAACGATGTGTAGGTACCTTTGTAAAATGGAAAATATCACAATGTATTTTAGCCGCGTACAACACAAGGCTTTAACGTGAATTCACTACCTCATTTTTTCGTATCAGGACCGTGACGAGTTCAGGAAAAGTCCCAAGCTGAGGTCGCAGATATTCCAGATTATAGCGGCTGAACTGCGTAACTTTTGGTTGTTGGGCTCAGAAACCTACGAATTAGAAAATATTGAAGACACTCTGCAGCTTTTCGACGACAGGCGATTTTCGAAACTAACATTTGTCAGTCCCACCGGTGAGTGTATACATAACGGGAACTCTCTTCACTTTAGGTTCTTTTAGCGAGGAGTTCACGTCACTAAGAATAAACAAATTTTGTCATTTTCGTAGGAGACATCATAACTCGACATGGGGTTACGGCTCGTACCTGCTCGCCATATCACGATATCATTTCGATATACGAGAAGTTCAAGCGGCTCAGCCGTACTGAGCATGCACCTAATCAAAGGATTGCCATCTACAAGAAGAATGAACGGAAAATCTGTGAAAAACTAGCCAATAATCAGTCGGCCTTGGCTACGGAAAGAGGAGTCATCGCTGAATTAAGGTTTGTATTGTATATTCATTAGCGAAATAGGTGACGAAGTTTTGGCCCGTACGAGCCATCGGTGTTACTCCACATTTAGTCAAAAAGTGTGGCGCTGTTTTGGGTTGGTAGTGACTGATGGGCCACAGTATAGTTTCTTGATACAATATAACCACGGTTATATTGTATCAAGAATTTAAGTTCGTTTTTGATTATAGCCGCACAACAGATCACCTTGCTATGTCTTCTGTAACTAAATTGCCAAAAAAAAAGGTGGGGCAATCGTAGAATCAATATGCAAGTTACTTTTTTGCTTCATAATTGTGACACGACGCGTTCACTGTCAAGATTAAGGTGTGCCTAATAATAACAGCCGCTAATACGGCCCAAGGCCGATGTAACACGGTGTGCAACCAGTTGTGGAAAGAATCGGCCTTTGCAACATGACGATACGTTCCGTTCAAATGTCAAATATTGATAGAAGATCTATTGATGCTAACTGAGGCGTCGTTGTTGTTGTTCGCCGTGTAAACATTATGCATGCCATTATATTAGCAATGAATAGCTTCTTCTTCTTCTTCTTCTTCTAGCTATGAGCACGTGAATGTTCTTCACCGGAAAGTCATGCTGGAAAAAATGCTGATCATAGACGAACATATAATGAAGATATACGGTGACCGTTATGAAAGGGCTGAAAAGGAATTGCAGATGAGGAATTACTATGTGAACGAGGTCAGTCGTCTTGCGAAGGAGGACGAGCAATACTCGGAAGACGAACTCCGAACCGAGCTCAAAGACATTGCGGAAGAACTCCACCAGTTGAACGCCGAGCTGACTTCCTTTATGGAACAGGTATTAGTCATGGTTCAGAGCTTCTGAGTATTATAAAAGCTGTCACGAATCAAATGCTGCCTCAGTATGATATAATTGGATATGACGGCAGTAGCGGAATTAGCCATTTGTCTCGAAATTTCCTTAAAATACATATACATAACACTTGTATATATGATATGATAAAGAAGCTTCCGGGCGGTGATTGCTGTTTGAGCCTGACAGGTTGTATGCCGCTTTGAAAGCATGCCAAAGAAGCAGACGTTCATATTCAGAAACTTGCGTAGTATGATGTACGGTTGGAATAATCTGTTGTTTTCTATGCTTCAGCATGGTAACACTCAAGTGGAGCATGCGGCACTGCAATCTGAGAGAATTGGACTTCAGGAACAATTATTGCGTCAGTACGATGACTGGGCGATATATCAAGACAGTTTGATCGGGGAAGCCGCTTCTCGGATCACATGCATAAAGCGCCACATAGCTGAGACTAATCGTAGGCTTGCCGGTTACGAGACCCGGCTAGCCGACCTCTCATCGCGTATCCCCGACACGATCGACGCCGAGAATAAGCTTACACAGGCTATCGAGACGGGGGACATTCATACAAGCAGTGTAGGAATGATCGAAGATCAGATGACAGCCATGCGTGCCAGGCTAACTAATCTAAGGGGTCGGTACAATTACTTAGGTGGAAACCCAGATGATACAGCAAGTGACGACGTAAGCAAGGAGAACGACGAAGAGGTCGTTGCTACAGAAGAAGAAATGCGAACCCAGCTAAAAGACCTGTGCGAACAACTTTTAGAATTTCCGGCTGAGTCATTTTTGCTGGATGAGACGATGGCTGACAAACTCGCTGATCAGCTAGAGAAATATCGAAACTTCTACGATGCTTTGAGATATGTTGTTGAGACAGGCCTGGACATGGTTGAGACTAATTTCATTCAGTTACGACGAGCAGTTGAGCGTTCGGCGCTTTCTGATATCGGCGAGCAGATGCAAAAGGTGTTTTCGTCAATTGTACCGCAGGGTCAAGTCACGTGGATACCGGTCTATTCTAGTCAGGTAATTTACACGCTAGCGATAGTCACGACATGGACCTTACTGTGCATGCTGGAAGAACTGGTAGAACTATGTATTGTGTAGTTACCTTCGTTTTGTCGCAGCACCATACGTCGGAACCCAACAAGCAGGATAGGCGATTACACAAACTAGTATCGATCTGTGCGCTGTTTAAATGTCCGTTACACATTTTTAAAGCGCTGGCTTTTCACTGTATCCAGGTGGATGAGGTGCCCTCGCTGTTCCTAATGGAAAACCTCAGATTCACTTCTAAATGCAACACCGTCTTACTCCTAATACTAGGCAATTATAACAGTCATGTCAGCCGTGTCGTTTTTCTCCTATGTACTCAATCTTCCTTCGTTGCACCAATCTTCTATACGTAGATTTTGTATGGCGCCTCGATACCCTTATCAACAGAACACGCAATAGGGATCGTACCTGCCGCGCGCAGGTCTGTTGTTCGTAATTCGTAGCGCTTATCTATACGAACTATCGGCCAAAAACAGTACTTTTTGCCCTTGCCACCGTCTGCCTGTCCTTTGTTTAATACACTAATTTCTTTTTGTAGTATGTATGTTCCCTATATGCTGAGCTGTACGTTCGTTTGCCTTTCCACCCGTCCATCGATTATACTCCATTTCACATCTCACAATGCTGAGTTTTCCCTTTTTATGTCTACTGTAACCGGGATACCTAAACAATTGTTTCAAACATATAGCATTGGCGATTCTTTGTAGCTATCTTTGCGAATTTCGTCATTCTATAGCATACACGTTGATCTACCATCTAGCTTATTGAGCGTCGACTTTTCTAACAACTGATTTGCAAAAATATCTTTCTATATAAGTCCTGTATTTTGACCTTCAGAAGTCCCAAAGGCCAGAGCTTGTGAGCTTGGATCCCTGCGGATTGCTTAGACAAATGCTCGCCAGACCTGCGACGAGCTAATCTGCTCTATCTTGTTTAGCGACTAAAAAATTGTCACTGTAAAAAAGGAATAGGTAAACGAATGAAACTATCTTACGAATTTCGGCTATGGTAGTGGTAAAAAATCCGCATCATGTTTAATTGGAAGAGATTTTCCTTCATGTCCTTGTAGATCCACTCTGTTGTACCAGAACCGTTGATTGACTTGCTTAGTGTCGCATTTGTAGGTTATACTACGTATCAGAAATGCTGAATGCAACAAATTCTATCTGTTTCCTATGGTAGGGCCTGGCAAGGCTTGACAAGCCAATATTTATTTTCAAACGAACGTCCTAAACCTTGAGCTATTTTTGATGTAACTTCGCCACCTCTCGTAACGCTTCGTTTGCCAGCTATTTTATATGATAAACCAAGGTAATATGCAATGCGTTTAGTGTTTGACGATTTGTATCTATTTTTGGCCGATAAAAATTAAGAAGAAGATAGGAAGACGCGCTGGAAGTACTTCTTGTGGACAGTTATCTCTTCTTATAAATAAAATAAAGACGAGTAGTACAAAGTAAAAATATTTTCAAAGGAAATTCGAGGCTGGTAGATTATTATAGGATTCAGTTTTTTATCATTTGCATGAAACACAGGCAATCGAAAACACGTTACTCCTATAAGCCGATATTTGTGAAAGCACCTCTTCCGTTCAACAGCAGCTATTCAAGTGAAGTCAAATAGGCAAGATATATAATTTAAGATATGCAATAGAAAACGTCGTGTCAACGGGAAACTAACCTGCATACCGTACCACCTATCAGTCCTATAAGTTTAGGAAAGATCTTTACGAATTTCAGAAAACTATATATGTTTTTGGTTAAGCTAACTATGAAATTTAATTCTACCAGTAACGCTAGTCTATAGACATCGTCATTGCTACCTCTAGCAGATCTGGCTTTACCAATCGTTCATTCTAGCAACATTTATTGTCCTCCGGTTAATGTTTGAAGCTTTGGAAATATAGCATTGTCCTTGCACGGTGTTCTTCGTGCTCCTTGCCGATAGGCCCAATTAAATATGTGTACATTTGTACGTATGGGTGATCAAGTGTAAATATAATATTTCAATTTGTTTTGTGTTTTCAAGGGCGAAGGAGATCAAAGTGAGAACGAAAGTGATTTGGTGTCATTAGAGGTTAAGGCCAGGTTTGGACCAACTGAGCCGCTTCGTGGTATTGACATGTTTTCAGGTATGACACGGACATTGGTTCCCGTTTTCGGCAGAATATGTTGTATATTGGCATATTGCCGGAGAACATTATCAACTGTCCTGGACGGAAGGGCGCTCATTGAGGTATCGCGCATCCGTTCGTACTATGACTTTCGATGTTGCTTATCACCATGAGCCTCACATGTTAGGCCAACTATACGAAGCCAGCCATCTAACACAAGCTCTCCAATGGAACGTCGTAGACTAAGAACTTATCGTTGTTATTATGAGAGCATTAAATTGTCATTTCAATGCAACGCCCATATTCGATCACACATAGAGTTGATGATGTTGCTTTCGCAGCGAAGAGTACAAAATCACCGGCACGTTTTTTCCTAGAAAAAAAACACTCCACCGCATCTGTAAACGAGCTTGTTCAATGACACTAATCTGAACAGAAGACAGGTTATAAAGGGGCCTGGACGAGGTCGTCCACTCGTAGAAGGAGGAATTACACTCTTAAAATGTTTCCAGAACTGAATCGTACGCAATATATATGATGCAATGATACTTTTTTACTGGTAGAGGACAGTGATCATCCGTCATATGATTTTTAACAACACCATTATCAATTATTTTCTATATCGAAACGTTTTAGGGGGTCAACGTGCGATAATGTCATTGGTTTTAGCGACGGCCGGAAGCTGCATTTGTCAACAGCAAATTCTACTTCTTGACGAAGTCGATGCATCCCTTGACGAGCTACATTGTACGAGACTTGCAGGTTTGTTGACAGATGATTACGTACATAGAAGAACATATGTCGGTGGGTTACATGCACAAAGTACAATAACAATTTATAGTTGACAAATAGTCGTCAAACAACGTAGGCCTATTTCTTTCCCAGTTATTTTAGGCTTGCTTGAATTTATCATTTCTAAGTCCTAAAGGCTCACAGGACGGTTGCGACATAGAATAAAATTTCGTGTTCATCAACAGTTTTGTACGCTTCAGGTCGATTCGTTAAGTGTTTGCTAATAAGAGCTAGTGAAAAGTCTTTACCGTCTTGTTTAAATGAAGACCATGTATGTATATATATTATATAATAATACGTATGGATACCTAGGCGTTTACTGTGGCATGTAGGCGGGTCGGCCTGATATGGGCATTAATAAAACATAATACCTGTCACATTGCTTTGTTCATCTAACGTACGTTCTAGAGCTCCTCAAGGACATATCAACCCGAACTCAGGTGGTTCTTATCAGTCACCGATTCGATTCGGATAAGGCCTCCTTTGTTGACCAAGTGCACAAGGTCGTTCGCTACGATGGGGTAAGAATAGTGGCTAGCTTGATGAAAGCTATATATAGATCTATAAACTGTTTTCGTCGACTCGTCATGACAGTTCTTTAAGGCATAAACAATTTAGCGCGTTTATATGTAAAGGGATTTGGACAACTGCAATCTAACACATCATGAAATCTCGAGGAAGATGGTACGCCGCTTCGTGCCATTCGATTTTGTAGTCTGCTTGTCCTATTTTGGGTTAGGAAGTTTTTTGCTTACGCGTAGAGCTGGGTCAGACCTTTTGAAACGTTTGCCGAAGCTGGTTTGAAAAATTGCCACTACGCTGGCGGGTATTCGGGCTTCCAGTATAGCTGGAAGGCTATTACCCACTTTCACTAGTAGAGTAAATGAAAAAAAAGCTATCTACATCTAGAATCGCATAGTCGTAGGTCTTTTGCAAGCTATGCTCGCGAGGCAAACATAGGCTTCGTCAACCGGTTCCTCACGTGTAAGCTAATAACGTTCTGGCACCTGAAGATATGCTAATACGTTATGAAGCAGTAATGATCCGATAAATTGGTGATAATATATCATAATGTTTGTGTTTGTAAATTCCGCTTTCCTCCGGATGTCCAATTGCCTGACCACCCTCTAGCAAAATCTTATTGTTTTTATTCTTGTTTCAGACTACGTTTGTCGAACCCGTAATAAGCGTTTGAAGTTGTTAGATCTTGTATCCCGCTTACGCTGACTTCGCAAAGCTGTTATAGTTTTCAGTGTAAGTCATCTTATTTGTCGTTGTATTATTTTATATAAATTAATCATATGTCTAGTTTAATAATAAGCGTGTATTAGACGTACAGCTTTAAGCATACGTCAACAGACAATCCCCAATAGTGTTAGGGGGGTTCGTAGAATTGCGATTGTAAGTGAGCTTTCGTAATGGTAACCGCCGAGTTTTGTTGAAACAGCATTTGCGTATATGGAACTGTAGCGCATTTGCTCAGTACGCAATTCATCATGCCATTGTTAAATAATCTATGAAATGAGACATTAGTATAGGAACCCTTGCTTTCATATTAATGAACAGATGATAACTAAAAAGAAGACTAGATTTCGTGGATCGAACGATCAATGCGAAATCATTGAACGAGTGAGAACGAGCAGAAGCATCTTGTGCGTGTAGCTTCATTATAAGGTAGCAATAATAATAATAATAATAATAACAGGTCGTCTCAGACGCCACGTTTCCTGATATGCTTTACAACCTTGTTTGTTTGGCAACCGTGGTAGATGATTGTGGTTGACTTTTATTGTGTTTACGACAAAATGTAAATAAAATGAAGATGAGTGATACCAAAGCAATCATTAGAATCAACCTTGTAGTCATTCAATACATATATATTTACGCATCGAGAAACCGCATTTTGTACAACAATGTAACGTAGGAAATCCTCTTCAAATAAGCTATAGTCCACATAAGAAACGAAATATGGCTACGTCCGGACGAAGTTGATATTACTATCAACTCATACGCTACATTTGCCGCAGAAAAAACATCTGCTCTATGTTATAGCAACGCCGTACATTATACCAAGCAAGTATACGTATGTTAGATACGTTTTATGTATCGAACCATCCAATGACGCGGCCAAAAAGACTACACGAGAGAAATTCTAAATGAGCTGTATGGTATTTTATTAAGGAAATATTCAGTTTCGTTACCGCAGCCGATCTATCGTTCCATGGGCAAAGACTTTTGTGTTCGACGATGTTGATAGTTCATCGAAGAGCTTTTTCGATTGGTTCCCCCACTGAGGGACCAGCGTTCGTAAACCCATCATGATCTCATCTCACGACAAAGTGAAACGTTACGCTCCTTGCAACGTATTAACGTGTCATGGCTAAACACAATGAACTCGATTGAATCAATCCAATATTTGAATCTGAATTTTATCTAATTGCTTCTGAAGGCTAGCTCTACAGCCGTCCATTACCCAATCAGCTAGGCGCTGCCGGAAAGCATAGCTTAGGAAATTTGCGATTATTTCTGTGGCTGGGTCACCACTGCCTAGCCCTGGAAGGTGAGAAACGAAATGAGAAAATTCTGATCTATTACATATATGACGTATTAATCGAATACGGAACCGATAACCGCCTGAAAAGGATAACAGCTAACACACCTGAGACCTTCGTGTCAATCTGGCCGATGCTATGCACCTTGAGCGAACGTAGAGCAAACTTGGCGCGTCTTCGAAGACGCAAACTTAATCTGAAACCCGTTGTCAATGTTCGTTACCCAAATAGGTCTATTTCGCAGAGTTATCCAGTCCACATTTGGGCGATATACCCAGTGGTAATGTTTACTTCCACTTACTAGTGTATCAGATGGTATGATACCGCCTGCGAGATTGCAAACAATATTTGGTACATGTGCTAGTTCATTCATTCTAAGTCTGAAAGGGAAAACAGCTTTCGAACGAGACGGACCAACACAAGTTTGTCCGCATCGCAAGCGAAGTGAGGATTTGGCCGTTGCAAAACACGAAAGTGACTAAAGATTATGTCCACTAAATAATATCAGGTTCAATAGGAACAGCTAACCTGTGTGTGTAGGTCGCGACTATACCATCAAGGCGGTACCATTTAATATATATTTTATTATATTATATAAGTTTATATATTTTAAAGTGTTGTAGAGTAGTTTCGGCTGTTCAGGGCTGGCTCGGATGAAGTGAAATGAAAGGCTTGTACTTCACATCGGTTCTTCACATACCGATCATAAACGAGATCATTCCCGAACGAGATGTTCCAATATCCTCTTAAAAAAATATTAGCTCATTGCGTGAGTACTCACTCCGTTTGAATGGCGATGTCGTTCACGGTGATCTCAGCTGATCCTGATGGACCAACGCCCATCATATGCGCGTACCAATCGTAGCTACCTGCCATATTGTGCAAAAGAACTAAGTGAAATGTACAATTATGCACTACCACCCGTTTTAAGCTTATTCGTGACACATTGAGAAGTAGTACCATGTACATATAATATGCAGGCACACACGCGCGACTACATACCATGTCGAGTTTGATATTTAAGGTTAATTGCTTTATATATATATATATATATATATAAATATAATATACATATTCGCGTTTATATGCGCGCGTGTGGGTTAAATAGAGTCAATCTGTGTGTAAATGTTCATTGCAATAGTCACCTATGAGTCGATCGAAACCGAAGTGAACTATGAGGGAAAGCGTTCTATTAGCGTACATTGCTAGAACGTCTCCTGTTCTTCGCATCGAAGATAACCCACTGAGAACACCTCGAATTAAACGCATCTCACTGAAAAAAAGTTACTAATATGGCTGTACGATACGTACGCGGAACCGTTCCAGCGTTGAAATAAACTGCTCTATTTATCATCAAGTTGCAATCTACCGTTAACGGGTTCCAGACGCAATCTACTGAGTAAGCTTCGTTGATGTTGAGGGATTACATTGTTGCTGTACAATAAAGGACCTTCGATATTATGTTTTCGGTAAAATTTTTTAAGAAGACTCTTATTGCTTAGTCTGAGCTTAGGTTGATTCTGATGTAGCAAAACGAAAACGTGTGCTTTCAGTTTACCTTTGGAACGACATCAAAATAAGATCTTGTTTCATCCGATTGGTGAATGGCGGTAACTGAAAGCAAAAATAATACCTGGCGTGTTACCAGAATAGTCAGATTATTTAGTAGAAGAAGCTGGCGCAGCGATGGCGAGCATAGCGCACACATTTTAACGCAGCCATACGTATCATTTTCCATAATAAAACACGCTCCTATCGAATAAAGAGTCCAGGAAAAATGTCTCGTGAAGAAGCATTGCTAGACTCGGAGATGTGTAACGTCGATCGGTTCATCTACCTTAAGGGGTTCATTTTTGCCGGCCCGAATATGCTCGTTTGTCTTGGCAAGAAGAGTGTCAATCATTCTTTCATCCTGTTGGTAGTCAAGCGGTATCTTTACGTTTTCAAGCTCGGCATTAGCGCGCTGTTTGAAACCAGAACGGAAATCTTCTAATAGGCCGTCTTTGATGTTCTCGAAGATGACCTCCGAACACAGGTTGATAAGGGATCCACCCCATGACGGAAGGCCGAAAAGATGAAGATCAATTGTGTATGCCTAAAAGTCATGACATTTGCGTTAAAGTAGAGGAACCTTCTACCGCACGAGCCGATTACAAACTAATTGCTTTTCCATGCGTTCTATAGCTACTAGTCAAGCTAGGGTGTTGAATTCTGCTTACTGTTTCATACCAGGCTACTCGAGTACTCCTCGTGCATCTCGTTTCGATGTCCGTGTTGTACACTTTGAAATTTTCTACATTTGGATTTGTAGAGCAAATGAACAACCTTAAATCGCCAATTTTGCTATCGGACCGCATCGCCAACAAGTTTCCGCCGTACATAATTCGTATCTATTGTTGTTATTATCTTCTATGTTCTACTCTAGTACATAGATTTTAGACAGGCAAAAATTTCACCAAGATACAAAAATAAACCTTACCTGCAACGTAGCATTGACGTCGATTATTTCCAGTGTTCCCTGGGATGTCTGTGCAAAGTATGCCTCGGCGCAAAATTGCAAGTCGCTTATGTTTAGTAGAAGTTTGTCAGCTCCTTCTAATGCCCACATTGCGACGTTTGCCGACATATTGTAGTTCCCTGTAACTTCCACCAGCGGAATCGATGCTTCAACTCGAACGTTCTGCCCGGACATGTTCGCTACCACCTGTAATGATTTGTTTCCATTTGGGTATTACGACTGCAATGATCGCCCATCTAAGTGATGTCAGGAAATTCAATTCGGGTAGTCTATAGCTGTCAAGATAGCTAAACTTTGCAACAGCTTGTTCCACTACCTTTTAAATATACATGGTCAACTTGATTGCCTTTGAAAATAATGTATTTATGCCATGTCTAGTAGACATTGGGTTATAGTGTTTCAGTCCCGTATCCGGTTCGAGTTCTGTACCCGTGGCACAGTGCTTCAAAAAAATCTTCTCGAGTTTGCTTCTTTACAATCAGGTTTACAATGTAGCAGCGCGTTACACAAGAATGCATTGAAGAACTTCATTAACCTTATCAAGTTCAACAGCTCGCAGCCCCCTGACGCGCATGTTGGTAAAGCTGGCCAGAATCGTATTAAATATATCTTGCTGATCTATGGTGATGTCCTCGATTACGAGAGGGTCTGTGAGAGGACGGCGCAAAATGGCCGAAGGGTTAAGCAGCTCTTCGCGAGTGACCTAAAGATAAGCAAAGGAAGAAATTAAGCTGTGTTTGATAATCAACTTTATGTTATTCTGAGGCGTTGTAAAAGACAGACTATCCTTTTTAAAAATTATGCTGGAACAGATGTATCTGCAGCCAAATTTCTAAGATATTACAAAGGTTGTGCTGCTAACTCGTGTTACGGTCATTATCGCATAGTATCATATACGTTGTTATACAAGAGACAATTCAAATACACCTCATAAATAAAATTCAACTTAATCAATCCACATAATCTATTTTTAAGTTACTGTTTTAACTAAAAAAGGAGAGTAATTTAGTAAGGATGGACACCATTGAATCATCTAATCAATAAATAATACAGGAGAACGTAGCATCATCGCATTCTTTATCCCTCTGCCATAATTTGGAGCTTTTTTTTTGCACAGAACACTCACATGGAATTGTAAAGAGGGTTAGAAAACGTACATATGTAACGCTGATCTAAGAATTAGGAAAAAATCTTGTAGCGGAACCTTGTCCTGAAGCAAATCGTTGATAGCCTTTGAGATACGGTAGTGAATCGCTTGAGTCTCGTCCTCCTCAGGTAGCTTTTCGAGTTCTACAGTCAGTGAGAAATAGTGACAGAGAAAAACGTTAGGCATTTACAAAGGCCCAAAGGCCAGGGACTGGTATCAAAATGACAACTTGTTAAGGGACACACTTTCAACGTGCTTCGCTACAATCTTGCTACACTTTGCAACTTGCCAAAACCTATAGAACGCACTGCGATGAAAATGCAGAAATACTCAATACATCATATCTATATTGGTCTATTATCTCGCACATATTTACTCAATAAACTTAAGGTTGATTTCTAGAATCGCTCAACTCGGATACTAATTTGATCGCGGGTAAACGTGACTAATTAGATGATAACAATATTGTTTTTGAAATTCGTCATTGCACAGACAAGATCAAGACTCATTAAGTTTATGACTTCACCAAGCCAAACGGATCGTTAATACGTATATTCTAAGCAGAAAATAGTATAAATATTAACAAAAAATCCTTCACTAAACAATTTTGCCCTTTTGTGTTGTTGCAGAAAGCATGTATGCCATTACAGACCAACTTTTTCGCTGGGGAATAGGATGTTGATTGCGTTGACTCGGAACTGAGAAAGCAATAAGCACAAATATTCAAAGCAGTTTCAAGTGAGAAAATCTGTAACAAAAGGCCGCTTATTTTGTTTGTGAAAATCTTCCATAATAAGGTTTCGGGGTCAGGGTCTTATCATAGCAGGTTGGGCCTAACTTTCCGTGGGAACATGCAGCGCGCGTTAGATGGTGGATTAGTAACGTTTAAATGTTTCATAGTGGACCGTAACGTGTGAGACAAAACAGGAGTGAAAGCTAAAGATTCTTTACCACTAATTGCTATGGAACAGTGGCTGATTAACATTTTGATTAATGTTTGCAATGTTTTATCCCTTATATAAAAGGTAGCCTGTGTACTCGCATTTTAAGGCAACAACCTGCCCAGTTATAGGAATATGTCAACTGTAATGTGGCACAAACAGCGGTATTTTTTTTAAATTTTTTAGCAAATAATAAAATTTACTAAACTATATACTCTAACCATTAGAGAAAGCAAGCTTTGAATAGATATTTATACTTTTTTCGTTAAAAATGTGATCAATTGCGCCTTGTAGAGTTTTGAATTGAGAGGATGAACATAAGAAGACGGTATCATTGTTTCTATGAAGCAAATTGAAAAAAAAGCAAAGACTCTGTGCTAGGAAAGCGGGACGCATGGAAAGCAAGATAATAGCACAAGTCATCGTCACATTCAGCGTGTGACCGGCCGATACGATTTTTCATGCTTTTCAGTGGAGAGTAGGCTAGAATGCAGTCACATAAACAAAAACCGTGAGCCTCCGAACACGTGAATCAACGTTCGAGGTCGATATGCTTTGACGGTATCTGTACCACGACTTGAATGATAAGATGCTCCAATGCAACCTCGCTTTCATAATCGAATAGAATACAAATGCAATGTTTAGAATTGTTTTTGAAAGCAAATCACAAATAAGCACAGTAATAACGAAAATCTGCAAGCGGGAGCTCATGCAAATAGATCAACGCATATTCGTTCTCACCATCGTCATCAAATTCGAAGTCGTCGAGTTCCTTACCGGGTTCTGCATTCGATGAGCTTACTCCCGAGCATAAAAAAATCACACATGCTACGGCTACCCCTAACCACTTCCTTATACTTGTGGTACGCATCGTTCTACAATCTTACTTAAGCATGTCTGCTATAGGTACCCTGCTATTCAGTGCCTTGTCTACAATACCTTGCACGGTACTTGTTCTACTCAAGTATAGCCATTATACCGTATTCAGACAGCTCAAACTTGTTTTTTCTTAATACGTCAATACAAAATTGGAGTTACTCTATTAACAGTTCTATGAAGTATAGTACTTCCTTCACTAACTTGTCAAATACATTATATGGGTTGAACAGGGAAGGCCGTTGTACTTAGTGGTAACCGATGAATCACGAGCACTCAACTCAACTCTTAAAGCGCGCTACTTTAATATGAAGCCCTTCTGCGATTCTCCAAAGAGCCACCAGTCTTAAACGTACGCCAATGTTCCATTTCCACTACCGGAGCCTTCATATATCTGTAAGTAGTGACCAATGGCGGCCGTACCGGGTTTGGTTGCATTAATATGCTGCGGTAGCGGAGGCGCCATCTACAGGCAGAGTCGGCGCTTGTCACCGGCCGCCTGCTAGCGCTTCAAGATTGCCTGCCACTCATTGCCTAAAGCTTGGAAGATGTCTCCCCCTTTGCCGGAAGTGTTGGACATTGTACGCCAAAGCGCAGTAATCGTGATCTCTGTGGTTTCTACGTTGGTCAAAGATATGGAGAGCCACTACTGGGTCTTCACCAGAGGTAAAGCTGCGTATTGAGTTTGTCGACCGCCGCATATGGCTTCTTAATACCACTCGAACGGCGCTCTGTGACACTATCAGTACACGTAGTCGTTTATGCCAATAGAAATGGCTATCATGCTTGTGGGCTCGTTCTTGCAGACAAATTCGGTGTTAAGATATCGCCTGATCGAACCCTTCTGATTTAACAGCTACCACGTAGATATACGACTACTTTTTTGTATCTAGTATGTTGGATGAGTCAATAAAATTCAGATAAATGCAATTTCAGTATTCGAGACCAATGAATCTCATTCCAAAAAGGATGACTATGCTATGTTTTGTTGTTCTGCAGGTGCGTCTAGCTTAATATGTGTACCATAGTCTGGGTTAAGTTGTTTGAGAAATGCCTTAGCTAAGATCTCCTGCGAAAAACGCTTCAAGGTAGCATCCGGTAATAGTGCTGTATTAGTACGTCCGGAATTATGGCAGTTGTCTTAAGTTACATTGCTTAAAAAGTTGTCCAGTTGATTTGTATCTATAGGAAGTCGAAAGTCGTAAAAGTTCAATAAGCAAAAAAAGTTACAAGCCAAAAAAACTTCTCTCTTTAAGTTTTGGCGACGTCCCAGAACAGAATCAATGCGTCAACCAAAACACATCTAACCATCAAAATGTTTATTAGATCTTCGTTTAATAAAATGGCTTTCGTAACGTTTTAAAAATAGAACCAATATACCAAGCGAAATAATCTATCTAGTCAAGTACATTTAGTTATCTTTATTTAGTAGTTTCTGCAATTACTTATTAAGAAACGGAGATTCGAAAACTTCTAACCTTTAGTGACGTCTTTCTTGAACAGAGACAATCTTAATTTAATGTAACGTGTATAAGTTATTAACAGAAAAAATAAGCTCTGAAGCTTGGGTCACGTACAAAGAACAGATTCAATAGATTCGCCGACTTTATCAATGGCGTTATCTATTAAAAATCAACCAAAAGCCGGCTTGATTCGCGTGCGTATTTTAGAGGTCGACCGACCCTATTTACAAACGTTCCGGGAACAAGATTAATCAAGCAGCAGTAAAGGGCTTTATAACTATATTGTAGAAATATACTAAAGTAAAAATATATCGAGAGAAGCAAATCTAAGTTAGTGAAGCTCCCTGACAAACATATTGGATCAGGCTGATGGTATAATAAATACAGGCTGGTAATGGAATAAAGGCTAATGTATAGGTAACGTAGGCTAAAGGAGGTTGGCTGTAATAGTATCCAATCAGATAAATCAACGGTAAAACAAACGCGGGTCTGCGGACAAATGCCTGCAGATTAGTCCATAATAGCGTACAACTGAAACCGCATATCTCTTTATTGATTTGTTTTCCGGCTCAAATCGATTTTTTAAGGTGATCGGGTCGGGCTGTTTTATGGCAGGTTGCTAGAGTACTATCCGGAATAGAGATCCTCGTGAATGGCGCTGATTGGTTGAGCATTTTTCCTTGGGGACAGTTCATGTAGTTTTTCGATAGAGCGTAGTGCAAATTTGGTGGAACTGGTCCTTTTTTTTTGCAAATTTTGGGTTTTTCAGCAGGATTTTCTCACACACATCTATATGAAAGTTATAGAGGTCGAGGCGGGCTAATTTGTAGCGTGATCTTTGTTAAGAAGATTTTTCCTACCGAGGAAATAAAAGTCGAATGTTCTGGAGGTTCTTGTAGGGGAAGAACTTGTTATTGAAATCTATTAAGAGTTCTTGCCGCTCTGAATGAGATGCAAAGCACATCCCTATCCTCCAATTTTAGTTTTCGGGTTCGAAATAATCGTTATAGCTTATGTCGGGTTGGACATAAATATTAACAAATCAGATAAATCGAGGGCAAAACAAGCGCGGAGCGATACCTACGGATTCGCCTACTGTATTACTGAAACTTTCTGTCTTTGTTCGTACGCCTTGATTCAACCCCCCAGAAAGTATTCCAATTGGACTGATTTTTAGCGGGTCCTAAGAGATTCATTGAGGATAGGGCTGCGCTACTGTGAGAGTTTGTTTTTCATCCCATAAAGTTTATTGTTGATTTGGGCAAAAATTTTTGTTTTTCTGAATGCTTGCTTTTTTAAGCGTCTTTTTTTCAGCAAACTTTCAGACGTATTTATGAGAGAGTTATAAAGGCTGGTTTAGGCTATATTTAGGTGAAATTTTCGAATAAAAAATTTCTAATGACAAAAAAGTAACCCACTGTTTACGTGAATGTCTATCTGGAGAATTATCTTTAACGTCAGTCGAAAGCTTATACTAAGCTAAATTAAATTGCTGTAAAATGGGTATCTCGTGAAAATGGTCCAAAGCTCACTCAAAGATTCGTCTCGCTGACTCGACAGTGGGGTGGTGACGCATCATTAGCTTATTCAAGAGTTATTTTTTGTACGAATTCTTGATAAATGTCATCGAAAGCTGCGGTGGCTGGCATCAGAAGCAATTGTATTGAACAACTTTCTTCAAAAATATAAAAAAACAATATTCTTCAAAAATAAAAAGAAGTTTTCAGGAACTTTTTTTATGCGAAGTGCCACATTTTAATGTCAATTCTTTACAACAATCGATAAATTTCGGCGAAATAAATAAACGTGCAATATATCTTCCTGTAGCTAAAATGAATGTTCCAGTGCGAAAAGAAAAAAAAAACCGAATGCGTTGGCTTTTTTTTCCACTTAGGTGATTCAAATTCTAGAACTGGGACTCTATATAAGAAAAATTATTATTGGGTACCGATCGTAATAATCGGTAATAAAGTATGTAGTAAGTTCCTATAGAAAAAAAATGTTTAAGCCTGAGTGAGATAGCGAGGACAGAATGAGCAGTTACCCTACTCGACTTACCTACTTCCCTTAGAGATTAGCCGATGGTCGACATTTTTCACGTGCGTTCCGAGGACAAAGTCAATCAACTTACATTAAAAAAGCCCGTAATTACACTGTAGAAACACACCAAAACCTACATATCATGAGAGAAGCAAAGCTAAGTATATTAAAACAAGCTGATCAAATCATTAGAGAAGAGCAACGGGTTAGTTCGCTGGAGCAGGGTAGTCGCATAGAGATCACTGCTCATATGTGCCCGCGTATGGTTCTCGGTAGCTTCGATGAACGAGTCCGAAATGAATAAACAAAAAAAATAGGCGAGGCGTCAGGCTTCTGGGTCTCTCCAGTATATACTAACGTTCCAGTGTTGAAGCGCAAAATTATTTATAGACAAGCACACATATATATATATATAAATATTTATCCGAATTTGTCTGTAAATGATTTCGCGGTCTCATTCTGGAGCTTTAGTATTATAAAATTTCCTTAAAAAATTGTATAAAAAATATTTTTAATCTCTGGTTGTACATTAGTGCATTATTGCAGTATACAGATAATTGTCGAAAATTATGTCGCATAACAGGCTGTTTTGTCTTGTTTTATTTATCGAATGATTACTTTAACCAAACACTGCTCCTGTGCTGGCTTATTTTTTACAGAAATGTCACTTATACGAACCGTACGTACCTTATAAACTTCTCGCTCGATATTCAGACGACATTCCATAGAATTTTCTGTCTGGTCTATCTTGCGATCGTATTTGACGCCTCAAAGTAGGGTATTGGAGTTGCTTAGCTAATCAGATATTCTGTTATGAGTTTCAGGGTTATGTGTGAAATTGTGTAGCGACATTGTACAGCATCTTTAAACTCGTTGTTGAGTAGCGCTACGCATATAGGCTTCACTATTATTTTGAACACCTGCCCAGTGTTTTCTTTAAGACAGTGCCATTGAGACATGGCCTTGGCCGCGCTAAGCAAATACGCCAGGTAGATGAATCACTGTTCTATGTGACACCGCTTAATTGAAGCCGTCATAACATTAAGCATGACATCGGCGGTATAGGGCGCTTCAAATTTCATTCGCAGAGAGAAACTAGGCAGTCCAGCGTTCCCATATTGTAAATAAACAGTAAACACAAATTGCACTGAAGCCGTTGTTAAAGGCTTTATTTTAGGTTCCCCTTTGACTTTTGTACTCCTCGGGTTACTTTGATTTTCGTATCACGAAGACTCCTCAATTTTAAGAAAGCATACAATACATTTTTTTACAAGCATTTTAGCATACAATACAAGATTTCGAGATTAATACCAAGGTGTAACTAAGCTTTAAATGTATTTTTTAGATAGGACCTCAGGTTGCTGGTTAATATTTCCAAGTTTATATCGAAAATATTTGAGCATGACACATTCATCATAAATGCTTGTCCTCAAGTATGTCCACAGTTTGTTTCGAATATTTACTAGAGCTATAAATTTAACGTGAGAGCGCGTTTAGATCTGTTAAATTCGTAGATACGTTATCCAAATTTAAGCAAGGGTTCCAGTCAATCTTTAAGGGGCCTCCTCCGACGTTTGACAACGACAATTTGTGACAAAGAATGTATGTTCTTGCAAAGGCAAGATACAACGCTATATTTAGCATTGCTGTGCGTACCAGTTAAGGACCCCAGGATTCGTGAAGCAACGGGCCTGCCGTAGCAACAATAGCTCGACCACAATGTGACGACGAACAGCCCAACCTGCAGCGAGTTTCTCTAGCCTGCAGACCTGGACAAAGTGATGCGAGACTGCTGTTCTAGATATGGAAACCCTCTAACAGTAAAAGCATTGTCTCTAATGTACAATATTACACAATAATAACGCTGTTTTTCATTACTCGAATCAACTGCTGTACCCTATTCATTAGATTAGGCAACCGCCGGTCAAGACATTCCTGTAAAGTCACATACAACGCAAGGATTAGCAAAGTAGAGTCACTTTTGAAAGTTCACTTGATATCAACTAAAATACTCACTTGCCTCAACTGCCATCTTAGAAAAGGCTAATAAGCATACACATAAAGATGTGCTATAATTATAGTAAATTAATTTACTTGATATAATTAAGTATGAACTATAAGGTAGTGACGCGATATATAAAATAAATATCGCAAAGCGTTGCAATATTCTCCCGATCACACGACGGCAATCACAGCTATGCAACTAAACTGCTTCATGGCAGCAGTTGTCTATTCCATCTTATCGTATCGATACTATGTTTTCTAGCCTTCCCAGAAGCTGTTCCTCATTCATTTTCAGCTTCACAAAGACATTGTCATGGCATGTTCTTCTCTGCCACTAATAGTGGTACTATATATATAAGTAATATGCACAGCATCGATCGTTCGACTCCATCGACAGTTCAAACTAAGCGTGAATAAACACAAAGACGCTTACGCAACAAACTAGTAATAGTTTATTTCTTTTCATTGACAAACAAATAGTAGCTATGTTTATGTAATTACGGCAAATTTGTCCATACGGAGTATATACCACGTTTAGCTGAACAAGGAAACTATCCATAGCGCAACCTATTTCAGTGGAATATAGGTGCGACTTGTAATAATCAATTAACTTATCTGTATGTCGAAGAGAAATATGTTCGAGAATTTTCACACTGTATCTTCGTGCTATTCTAACAAGCCATTTACGGACGGGTAAACGCCGCCATTTTCGAGGTTATGGAACAGTCACGTGATGATGGCTAGAAATTATTCGACGCTTAATCGTTGGCTATGTAACAGTTGCGAAGCCGTTAACAACTCTGGAGACACCGCGACGTATACTCTTCACAGCACTGTTCTCTGTCTGGTTAGTTGCGACAATACGGCCACATTACGACGTCGAAACACTCGAAGGTTAAGTCGCAAGGGGCGGGAGACGAAATCAAACAAAATGAAGGCATCGAAGAATAAACCACTAGAAGCTCCGTACGTCCTCAGTCGGTCGATACTCGCATGGCTCTCTTTACTTTTCCAGCGTTCTCCTTTAAATAGCTATCTATCCCCATTTCTCTTCATCGTTGTCGTCGCTGTCATCATCGCCGTTGAGACTCGAACCGTGTTGTGAATGCAACGGCAGTTGCCGAGCTAATAAGAGCCTTTCATGTCTGAGGCGATAGGCCAGTGGCCGAGTCTTACTGAATCCGTACACCCGGACGGGGCATTTGACAGCATACGATACAGGTGCGGTAACGCTTACAAGCTTCGAACTACAATGAAGAGTCGTACCGTACTTAAGTTTTAACTGATACAATAAATCGCTGTGATCGCTAAAGCACAATAGATATTGTAATATATCTAGTAATCGGAGATATAAGAGCCTATGTATATAATTATCACTACAAAAAATTACAAAATTAACTATATATATATATATATACACTCCGTTAGGGTGCTTAATTAAGTTTGCACCCAAAAAGTGTCTCTCATCATCAAGTGTGTTCGTTAATTAATCTAATCCAGCTATATGGCTATAAGCAACCCACCTCTTTACCAGACATATGAGATTAGAATCCTGGCAGCCGGTATGGTAGACGACAACTACAATAGTGACATTTTTATTTATCTTTCTGTCATAACGGCGTCACAGTCAAATTAGAAAGTATTGATGGTTAAGAGATTATTACTATTTTCTAGGAAGCAACAGCAAATCACAGCGAAAATTCTTGCCAGATTTTTTACTTCGTGAACACTCTTGAAGTATTTTGTACATATGATGAAGTATTCGCTACTATTCAAAGAACGTCCAAATTAATAAACGAATATGCTTCGAAACTTGGCCTTATTAACCGGTCAGCTCATTGCTAACAGAAAAACGATTGAATAATGAATTGAATAACGACGAAATAATTAATTACTAAAAACTAAGAACTAAAAAACCTACTTCGTGAAAATTTCGCGTACCCTAAAAATGACAAGTCCGTCCTTTAACATATGTAAGGAGGGGGTGGCGTGTTGTCAGAAGAGAAGAACCTTAGCATGAATATTTACTGTTGCAGTTTGTCTTTGAAAAAGCAGATATCAGTGCTACCTGGAGCTTGGCCCTTTTCCTTATCTTCATAATTATCCAATCGGCCAACGTTTCATGGAAAGCGACCCTCAGACAAGTGTGATCACTCTTCATTTTCCTTTGTAAGGATACGAATCAGATAATGTCTATTCTATAGAAATAATAAATTGTATGCGTCGGAATATATGAACTGCTCGACCTTGTCGAAGGATTGTGCGAAATATTTTTTTGTCCGATGCCAGAGCAAATGAACGACACGGCAGTCAAATATAAATGACGCGTCCCACTAAAACCAGCGTTCTTCATGTGAGGCTTTGAACCCTTAGCGCCGTCGATACGTGCCTGGACTCTACATAAGCAGCTTGATTTTAGCCTTACAATTTTGAACGGAAGAAACTAACCACGATTTCGACATCTATTGGTGGTCGTGTTGCTAAGGGACACTTATGAATTTTCTAGAGCAGCTTTAATTTAACGATTTGAAGTTAACCATTTTTTAGCTTTCGCTCACACCATACAGTGTTCCGTTGGTTTGCTAACTAACATCACATAGAGTGTAACTGGATGCATTTCATAACGGTCAGCTTCGCAAAATTTGTGTTTTGATCGCAGAAACGCCATCAAGAACGAACAGAATCGATAGCCGGATCAATACATAAGCATTTGGCATATAAAACCAGTTAGATATATTTTAATGTTGCATGTGATACAAAAGCAGCGCTGAAAGTCCACGGTTAGGCTCAGGAAGCTGTGAGCAGAAAGAGTCATTGGGGATTCGGGTTTGAGATTTTTAGTTAGCTTAAGGAAAGGTTACCACACATTTGAGCCCTGCGTTTTCATCGAGAAGGAAAACAGTGCAATTTTACACTGAGGTATACTTTTAGATGAAACACAGAATCGATTTTTTTTTTTTCATAAATAACGAAGCGAGTTGCATTTTGAATGGAGATGTTTACATATGACGTGACTGTAGAAGTGCTGTCGCCCCATTTTCCAGCCCAAGGGCGAAAGCCATTTTGAGCTGACACTCTTGTTCATGCAACTTTATGCTCAAAGCTAGAATACGATGCAGGACTCCTATTTTGGGCTAAAGGAAATTGATCAATGATTACTCCCTCGCAGCTTTGCGCAGACAGGTACGTTCAATGATTAATTTCACTCACTTGGCTCTTTTAGAATCTAATGAGTTATATACATATACGTGTGTTCCTATTCTTATCTATGGTATTTAAGTAGCAAGCCATTAGGCATTATTTCAGATAGTTGGTTCTTAACACGAAACACTCAGATTGGATTTGAATACGCAATACGTTATTCGCTACGCAATCACAGGAACACTATGTAGGTACACTGAAAGCATCTACCAGAAATATTTATATGGGCATTTGTCAGAATTTGCAGAAAAGAGCCAGCTACTTCGCAGCTGTAACAAAAAAGTAGATTATTCTGATTGTGCATCATTATAGCAGTTTATTCTCAATCAGTTATAGGCAAACTGCACTCTACTTATAGTCAGTAGCGTTAATCTAAAATCACATGAAGTTTAATCATACTGGTTATATAATAGCACACGTAGCCTTGTAAGCTGGCAAGTCGACGACGTTGTTAGTGTAACGGAAAAACTTGGATAATATGTAAGAGTGTTAGCTCAGATAAAACTGTGATCTGCTCAGGATTATTTACTTTGCACTCTGACCTGCTGACAGGCGGATCTTGTATTAATCAATAAACACAGTAAAAAAAATGCTATGCTTTAGAGTACATTGAGACATTTATTTACCAGAATAATCCAACGCGTTTCCTTCTCTATTTTACAACCTGGAGTATTTTCATTACTTCTACCTTGATATTTTATGGCATATGTGCCAGGTTTGACTAGCACAAAAATTACTTTTTTTCAGGGTAAGAACGAAAGATAGAATAAAATTGTGCACCTGAACGGTCTATTGTGGAGTGAGGTTTGATATCACTTAATATTGCAGCTTCTATGGCTATTTTTTATACCACTAGCAGTTTACTTCGAATATAACTGTAGAAAATACGTTGTTCGAAGAGCGTAAAAATGCATTCTGTTTAGCTCTGCGGTGAAAGTATGTTTTGAGTTCTTTATCTTTAGGCTACTTAAGGATTCTTTATAGTAATTTTCATTCCATTCGACAGTGAAAAATATTTTCTAAAAGAGCTAAAATTTTCTATTACCAACACACCATCTCGAAGAATGTTGTCCACGAAGATGCAGTGAGCAGACATTCGTTTGCATGCATCAATTATATATGCAACGGCCGATAACGCTATAGTACTTAGCACGTACTTTCTTCAACATCGCTGTATACGTTGCTCATTATTTAGTATGATAATGAAGACACCAAGCCAATAGCAAAATCTATAAAAAACCATTCGACGCCCCGTAACTCTTATTGTCAATAGTTGACTGAGCCAAATGTTTAGTATAACAAATACAGTCCTCCAACTTCTCGTCTATAGATTACAGTTTTTAGCGTGCATCCTGTTGAGTCGTGAAGGTAAGCCTCGATGGGCACCCATGCAGAAACTACGAACGCATAGGAGCGAATTTAAATATTATAATTTCTACGATGCTGTAATCGTTAATCTGAATAGTTGCTCAATGTTCGATGTATAGTTTATTGACACCTCGCGTTATTTGCGCGTTCAGCTCTTGTCTCACGTACGGGACGGCAACAGGACGAAAACAATTACAGTTGTTTTATCCACTTTTTCGCGTTAATCAGTGCAGAGTCGATAAAAATACTCTTGCGACAAACATTTTAAATTTGAAAAACTTCCATTATAAATTGGAATTTAATCTACTGAGTTAGAGCATTTCTATTTATATTATAGACAATCGAATCAGGTAATAAGCGACAAGATATAGATGAAATACGCCCTTCACGAAGTGGGCGTGTGGAAATTAATTGGCAAAGTTATTCTATCTTAAAATATCCATCTACGATATTATTTATTTAACGTATAAATACCTTTGGTCAAAGTTCTTTTGGCTGGTAAGGACCCGAAAGAGCAGGCTTAGATATCTGTCTATTATTGGGCTTGACGCTTCGCGCCATGTCTGACGGCTATTTGCAGCTACAAACTCGCATTTTTTGTTTCGATGCACTGCAGCTTTAAAAAGCAATCCTTGCACATATGCATAAGAATAATGCCTTTAGCACAGGGTGCATTTCATGCACTCGTATTAACAGGCAAATACAAACACGCTTCTACCATGACTGAGTGTCAGTAGACTGAGGTAAACACGGCCTTTGACCTTACTAAAAGTAGCATTATCTCTACAAGCCAGGATGAAACGCGATTACAAGTTCCGCAATAACAATTAGATTATACGTGCTTATTCCGGTTCAGTTTTTGCACTTTTCTATAAAAATAACAATTCAATCTCTTCATCTGCATATGCATAAAGTTATTTATTTGTTATTATCCTGTTCTTTGTATCATCAGCCGGTTCATGCGCACAGACAAATTCGTAGTAAATATTAGATACAAGTTTCCTTGTACTTTGTTTTTGGCTAGTTTCGTTATATGCTATTGTTAATAACTGTTATTACTCGAATTCCTGTACTACTTCTCACACGACACAGTTACTTCCCATGTAAAAATGACAACGCCAGAATGACCAGCGTGTTACGTACAATTATGTACAAAAATACTTAGCGTAGATCGTCTAACGGCCATAATACTGCTAAACGATGTTCAGCGTAAAGACCATAGTACCATAATCACATAATCATCAATACAATCATGATTAACGAATGTTTCCCTAGGTTTGACCGATCCGCGATAATCTTTCAAGTAGCGCGTTATTTCCATTAACATACTAGAGTAGTACAACGATCGAAACATCACTACTTCTTCATTCTTTCGACAATGTTGCGGTTTGAATAAGGCAACACAAGCTTATGAGGATAACAAATATATAGCTTCTAATGCAACAACATGTACAACAAATAACGACTGCGTTGACAGACAGACAGGCAAACAGACAAAAGCAAATACTCGTCAACGGACGATAATGTTTCTTCATGAAAGCGAGTTAACCGTATAAGTTCGAAAAGTATCTACGAACGAAGTACGAATCTATTTCTACTACTTCATATCAGGTTTGTCTACCGAATTACCACACCACAAAGCATACCCCAATGCCGAGTTTGATGGATAGCATGTAATCTATGTAAAAACGCAGATATAACTAAACATCGGACACCACTAAGCTTCAACCCAGCCTAGCCACGAAAATAAACTTACCTAAAACAATTACATAAATGTTCTTACTGTGGTAATGCGTACTAGTTCAGAATGCATCGTTTATTCTTTGTGCTGTGTAAACAATGTACTAAATCGAGGCACGTTACCAATCGTTACAACTCACATCGCATCGCGACTTGTGAATTTCAGTAACCCATGACAAATGTAAAGAATTCACTGTTTTAGTCAGAACTTTTGCCGACCGTTGCTAACTGAGGTTGATCATGAGTAATCATTGTCCTTTCACACAATTGGCACATTTTCTATCCGTTGAAACAGGCTTGTGCTTTACATTGTCCACTTCGTCGCCGTCAGCTTTGCAGTCGGATTGCACATGGTTCGAAGAAGAGGAAGCTGTCGAGCTTTCTGCCGCAATTGCACCCGGTCCTCCACACACCTGGCAACCCTTCTCCTGCGAGTCCACAACAATCTTACGCAGAGGTGCAGACAAACCGCTGTAGCTGTGCAGGATGCAGTCCCACATGTATCCCCAGCTTCTCGCCGCTTTGCCTATTGTCGCCAAAGCTATGTCGAACGGTAGCATAACAATGGCGACCACTAATGCCACAGTTCGCGCCAGTCTCGTATGTCGATATGGCCTCAATTGTCGCTCCAGCTGTTCTTCAATCGTCGCCAGCTCAAGCGGCCGCAAAAGTGTACGAGATACGTTCGACCTGCTCGACAGCTTGATATGCGCGTCGCAATGCTCGCAATCCTTGCCGTCAATGGACCTATCAGTAATAATTAGTGAAGACAATTGCTCGCTGTCATTCTCTTGCTGGCTGTGACTTATTTTCATTGATGATGACGGGCCGGAACTTGTTATGAAGTAATTCTCAGCTGCGATACACGAATGGCAGGAAATCATGTCGTTGTTCTGTAGGAAATGGACGGCGTCTTTGTAACCCTGCTGAATCAGCTCTTCGAGGATAGAGGGCGAAGGGGCGTATACGGTCTTGCAGAGGCGTAAAAGTGTCTCCGGCATGAATGCTACTTTCGGTAAATTGCCTGACCGAGGACCGATTCGCGACTCGCCTGGAAAGGGTGACACGGTAATCGTATGCTCATCATGGATAGGGAGGTTACGACTAATTCCGCCATCAATATAGCTGACACCCTTGACCTTTGGCGGAACCCAACCGAGGAAGTACGGAATGAAACACGATGCCATTAGCACATCAATAAGTTCCTGCCGAGAATCGAAATTACTGATGAGCTCGTTCTGTAAATTTGATGCACGCGTCACTGACACAAACAGCTTACCCGAGCTGCGAATGTGCGCATCGGCTGGCATATACAGATCAAGATCCCTACGCATTGTATCAAATAGGTTGAAGCGCGGATGGAGCGGCCCCAATGGAAGACTTCGGCAATGTACCGCTAAGGTCACGATATTGTTGATTGCCTTATCCATAGGGAAACCGCTCACGAGGCAACTGGCGGCTAAGGCTCCGGCCGAGGTGCCAAATACCTTGCGGTTTGCGACGTGCGGGGCAAAATCTCGAAACGCAAGCGCCACCCCGACGTGATAGATGCCGAGGAAACCGCCGCCCGAAAAGCTCAAATGAGCTTCTTCATAAAAGCGACGGTTCTTCGACATCGCTGCTGTACTGATTTTGACTACCATCGTTGCCGACGGTCTGGAAAACCCTGGTAAGACAGCCGTCCTGGTTGTCTGGTTTCGATGGGGTAGTGTAAAAAGCAGATAGAACGGAAATTGAATCAAAAGTCGTGCACCGGCGCTGCGCAGGGGTACAATAAACGGAAATTTTGCTAGAGTTTAAGTTCTACCGGGAATAAATCATAATATATTTTTTTTAAGTTCTACGATTAGTGAACTTCGTTAATGCGTTGTGACTGAAGTTCCTGCAGAACTGCTCACTATGCTGAGAAAAGGTTAAGGCTGTTCGCCACCGGTCTACTAATATAATTCAATTGGTTTCGTTCCATCGGAATCTACAGTCCTCAAGTAGTACTGGAAATCTGCGCAAAAACATATCCTTTGATCCAAATATATTATTAATACATTCTACCGGAAGTTATTCTGTGGGTGAACAGCCTATTACCCATTGTTCTCCTAACTACGTTCATTTACTGCATCCGACTCAGGCTAATTCTTTTCGAGTGTGGTACGTCCCTAGACACGTAATTTCCGTCGTAACTATGATATTTGCCTCACACGAACAGTCCAGGCGCAAGAAGCTTGTTTATCGTAAATTTTCCATTTCTTTAACCTGCCGTCAACCTGCCTTTTTACCGCGCCTTCATGCTTCTGGCACAACAACAATGTAAATCACTTGCAAAAATTGCATTGTGCAAGCAACTGACCGCGACCACGCATCCGTGATCATACATTAATCGACCCTCCTGAGCCGATATGAGCCATCCCCTCTCAACCCCCTCTGTGACTCATTCTTCACGAGGCTTTGGATTGGATGCCACTTCCGTTAATGTTAAGCACCCCGGGTGGCACCGTTTCTTTTTTGGGTCGTTGAAAAAACATCTATTCGCACAGCGCAACGTTGGAATGATTACAGTCACAGAGCGGCATAGTTAACATTGGGTCATTTGTTTGGAGGCCATTAAAGCTGCTGTTGCTGCACTTCGCGCGCGTGCACATCTGTATGAATAGCTATTGCTTATTGTTTTAAACGTTGTCGTTGATCCGCACGATATCAGGCCAAAGTAAAGCGTTTCGCAGCACGCCCACACGTATCACAACTACGACCGTACTTCACACATACTCAAACTACTATATTGTTAATGTTCCACCAGCTGCGTGCCTTTGCCTACCCCTTTGTGCTAGGACTGCGGCGGTTACTCCCTCTAACAGCAAAGAGTGACCAGCGAAATGGTAAGGGAGAGATGCTTTTTTTGTTGTTTATATTTTGCTCTCTGAATGTCAACTTAGCAGACGATAACGATTGTTTAGCTGCCCACAGTAGAATACTGAATTACGTTTTCTTTTTTGGCGGGAAATAGAAAAACGGGTAGAAGTTGAATCACTAAAGACAGATGAATAGACTACTTGAAAAGAATGCTGTGCATTCGTCATATTTCTGTTCGAAACGCTATTTTCGTTAAGTAAATGACTGCGTAAGTATGATGGATACGATAGTTAATACTGAGACCAACTTAAATGAGCCAAAAGTGCAAATTGCTGTTTGTTTACTCAAATGCAACTACCCGAGAATGACATGGTTTAGGATTTGAGGATGTTTCTTATTTAAAGGGACGGTTTAGCAGCATGCACGTTAGTAATATGGCTCGTACAAAAAATAAAACACGAAGAACAGGTATTCATTCTACAAAACTATTTCGGCGCCATTGTAAACCAGTAAAATCAATCTGAGGTCGCAATGCGGTAAACGATCAAACTTCTAGTAAGGCCTACGTTCCGAGATATTAGAAAGGCCGTTTCATCCAAAATATGGTATAACACCGCGGTAGTTCTACATTAAAGCAATTACCTTCGTACACACAATGAATGTAAAGGAGAAAGCAAGGGTTTTTTTGTTTAGCAGTATACAAAAACAGAAACGGAAGAATTCTTTCTGTTTTCTATTTTTTGGGTCGTACATACGGCCATATTTATAGAATATTAGTGGGTATGATAATGGAATAACGGATAAGCCAGTGATGAGTTCCGCAGCACTAGATTTATTTTGAAGCTTATGGAATCGGCTGTTCCACAAACAGAACGACTTCTCCTGATCCAATAAATGTCAGCGTCACTTGAGATAACAAAGTCATGTCGTCTACAAGTGTTTTCATGTCCTGCAATTACAAGGAGCAAGTTGAGTGTTAATTTCGCAGTAGAGAAATACAATAGTCGACAAAGGTATCTGCATCTGCTGTCATCGCAAACTACTAATTGTAGTTTTTTTCTTCAACTGAACTTTGCAGTTCAGCCGATACAACAATATAAGAATACTTATTTGAGAAATTATAAGATGCACTTCCAGTCTACTATAGGCCTTGAAAACCTGATACAGCCGACTCATTATGTGACCTTAATTGATAAGCATAGTCCATATTAAGTCTAAAACTTGTCAACCACAAGGATAGGAACAGAGGTTCCATCTTGCAAGCGGTCAGGCATTAGTGCGCTTTCTTTAATTAGAAACGCGACATTTGTAAGAATATCATTTTGCTACTTGACTTACTAGACAACGTCCTAAATCTTTGCTGTGACTCGCTATTTGAGTGAGATCACCGCTGATTCCAACCGATTTAAGCCGACAAGGATCTGCTACTTCAACGGTTATCGAGCCCGGGCCTGATACGACGATTGCATAGGGACTACCCCAGGGAGCACGCTGTGATGCAGCTGCATCGGTCGTGTTCCAAGTAATAACTTTCATCGTTGACGTAAGCACCTGGAAAGTTAAGACGGCAAAAAATGCCAAGTAACAAAAAACTTTGCAAACTTTTCTAATGAACCAGTTAAGGGCAAATAACAGAATTCGTTTCGAAATGTAGCGACTATAGCGGCTGAACTTACAACAACTTTTCTGAGGCTTTCGAGAAGGTCCATGACGCGCCGAACATGTTCTTCCGATAGATCAATATAGATTCGATTAGGGTAAGCCCATAAGAGGAACGTCATCACTTCATATTTTGGTAACGGGTCACCTGCGTGTGACCACACAGTCAGCGAGGTAGCGCTCTTGACGCTGAGTAGAAGTGTCAACGGAGCAAACACAAGATGCGAAAGACGCACTGGAAATGTGACAACTGTTTCACGGGGAACTTTGTCTAGAAGTCGAATCATCTGAGCAAAAACATCACATGTGTATAAAACTATGTGAAGAGCATGGAGCGTTGAATGTAGTAGTTCTAACTTGCTAATTCAATCCATCTACAGGCTATATTAAATCAAGGGCAACAGGGCATGCAACGTATTCACATTTATTTTAGGGGAAAGAATTCTGTCTAGAGGACGTCAACACAATATCTCAAATAATCGGATCAGCCGGTAGGTGTATGTTTCTGCGTAGCCTTTGTTTACCTTAATATGCAGTTCTGAGACAAAGGATGAAAATAAATTTTACAATCACTACGCAGCTTCACTCAAATTTTCTAGGTTCTAGCGCGAGTTTTCGATACACTGTACATACGCTCACAAATACCTGAAAAATGTTTTTCCACGAGTAGACTGAGGGTACTTCTTGTGGCGTGCCCGCCAGTTCCGTGGTCCATCCAATTGAAAGTACATGGCCCGCGGGGCCATTCCTTGTGCAAATATCGACAAAAGCCTCTGCTGGCAAGGCTGTTCCCTTCGGTTCACCGGGCCCTACTAAGACGTCTGCATTCAGCCACAGCTCATGATTCAGCGGCTGCACATGATACTCACATCGATACAAAGCAAACAATACAGCATAGGTCGTAAAAGTAATAGCACGATTTTATCTAAACGACTACGTCATGTTCCAACTTCGTTTCGACATGATAAATTCAATGTTTTCTACAGTCTGCAAAATTGTTCTGTAAAAGCGTTAAAACCATGCTGTTATCAAAAACTTTTCAAACCCGGCCGAAAAATACATTTCGGGTCAATTAGTAATCGTATCTTTAAAAAAACTATTTTACTTTTCATGTAAATAAAAAAGTACTTCCTACACTGTTTTTTTTTTCACCTTTTTTATGCATGAACGCTGCAGAGAAGCATACGAGAAATATTACATACTCGCTCAAAGAATTTATTTGAACCATAATTTTTTGAATGCAAGGCGAGAAGCCATTGTGAACCTCAGCTGTCGCCGTACAAAAGTTGATTATACTAGAAGATTTGCTATAAGGTGAACCTACCGTCGGAATAGTTATGGCTATATCGGAAAGGCAGGACTCAACAGCATCGAAATCTGAAAACACCAAAAATCATGAATATAGCAAGATTAAAATCCGCTGCTCTGTAAGGAAATTTCTCAGTCAAAAGATATTCAATACGACGGTTTCGGTACACTTCCCGCTCTGTGATGCTGCAGTGGTAGTTTTTTGACAAATAATGGTGTAGATTTAAAAAAAAATAGATTAAAAAAAGAAACAGAAAACGCGTTGCTTTATGCTGACGGTTAGGAACCTAAAGCGATACCTAATGACACGGCTAAGTGTAAAATTTGGAACATTTACCTGGGTTGATCATGTATTCATCTATGTCTAACACCAACAGCATTTAATAATCGTGACTGAATGATGAATGAAGTACCTTTAAAATCGACTTTAATACCCTTTGAAGTTCTGCTTTCCTTAACAAGCCGTATCCATTCGCTAAACAGAATGTCAGACGTTGTGTCTGGCGGATGCGCCATGATTGGTACACGAGCCTGTAGCGAAAACCGATACGACAATGAAAGTCACTTTTAAGAAAGAAATCAAGGGAACCTACTATGTCTATTGAATTTGAAATTTAGGCATATATAAAGGTAACCTTGTCTTAGACTTGTTAAATTTGTAACAAGGTAGACTTAGTGTTATCACTACTAGGGCATAAGTTCGTTTAAACAATAACGTTCCAAAATTATTACCGAAAAAAAGCATCGATTCATATAGATCGTGATTTATTCTCATTAATTTAAGATTAAGATCTAGATTCTTAAACTACGAATTTAAGGCTTGAAAGGAAATGTGGTGATAATTACCATTACGCGATGCATGTTTGGTAAATTTCTCATTAGTAATGTACAACAGAAAATAGGCAAAGCGTTATATTCCGAACATATCTACTTACATCACTGCTGTGTCCAGCAAGATTGCCGAGAAGTACGTCACCTTCAATGAAGTCAACTACATCTGAGAAATGTCAACTCGGAAGTTAGTCAATCTGTCAAAGTCTATAATTTATTGCTTAGATTTCCATTCGCTATATACACTTCAAAGATAGCTGTAGTTGATAGTCTTTAACAAATGGGAACAAGTTGACAAGCGAATAACTTCCACCAACGTAATGCGGGCATTAAACAACAGTTCCCAATTCGAAATAACTTGGCACAGGCAAGCTGCTATAGAGAACGTACAATTTACGGTTTCGAATACAGCAGCTGGTCTTCTAATAATCAACAGCAGCTTACTTTACTTGAAGACGAATTAAGTGACTGGGCGCTAACGTCAGCGCATACGTAACAAAAAGGGTGGCTCAAGTGTGTAAATTCTGACTTATTTGCTTAGCTACAAATACGAATATACTGATATGGACCAACTACCCGTACTATTTTGCATGAATAGTGCTAAATAACAGCAATACAAAGGAAGGCTGTTACAACTACCTGATTTAAGAGCATTGATGAGCTTTACCCTCGAATTAGTTGCATGTGACCACCTCAGGTTTATTGAAGTCTGTGCGTTACTCATAGTTTGGTATTTATCTGAAGAAAGTTAAACTAGTTCGAAACATAAACATAAGGTACAGCGCCACAGCGACTAGTGAAAATTTCGTGTTTACTCTGCTTATTGTCATTAATGTTTAGTCAGTTTAGCCGTCTAAAATAATAATAGGACTTGACCTGTCCTTTGTCATCGACTAATATGAACAATACAAACCCGAATTTTGCTAAATTTTGCGTCGTCTGGACACACAATCAAGCTACGTTAAGACAAAGCTATGGTCCTACCAGATCTTGCAACTTAGCAGACGCCATGATCATTGGAAAAACTGTTCGCGTGTAATAGTCAGCCTAGCCATCTAGCTTCATGCCGTAAATCGCCATTTCACCGGTCAAGTGCGTTACCTGACCTGACTGTCCTCGCCTCCTGCAAACTTCTTGACGTTGTTGGAAGTGGAATTATTACCTGGTTGTTATGAGGGAATAAAGTGCCACTGGCATTGTTACCACGTAGAAACAATTGTGGGCATATATCTTCCGTTAATGGTCTCACAGATGACCATTGATTTCTGTTAACCTTGGGCATACACAGTTTAACTTGGTATCCAATATATACCTGGTTGGCCAACCAGCCAAACAGTACCGATTGACGTTTCCACCACAACATCGTCATTTCTCACTAATCAGGACAGAATTATCCTTTTGTGGCGATAGGTATGTGGCATACTTTTGTCTGGTACGCTTTCCGGAAGAGGAAAAGTATGATATCGTTTCTGTGCTACGTGAAGGTGATGAACGAAGTTTATATTAAATTGGAGTTGAAGATCGCTGAATCCTCTATAACGTTAGGACGACACTTTTTGCTTTTTCAGACTATCGAAGAGAAATACCTGCATAGCTGGTGATGTGTTGGGCCACCGAATGTCATATCTAAATAGCGACAAGTGGATCCATCACTCATAAACCCTAGACATATTTACATATGTACGGTTTTCCTGTATAGCAATCACTTTAAATACAGAGTACTTTGCGGTTCGTTGTATTATATAGTATAAGCCAATGACCGCGAATCGTGGTTTGTCAACTAAACTACATGAAACGAATATGATTTTTGCTTCACAGAACACAAGCTAAAATGAGTCATCTGAAGTGACATATTGCCAGTATTTTTAGAAATCTACATTTACTTTGGGCTTATTCGTTATATCTCGGTAGGAACTCAGGAAACCAATATTCAAGACGATTCCAAATTTGGAATTATGTAGTAGGCCGCAGTAACTAGTCGTTGGTCCATTGCATTACTTTCGTTAATAATACATCACCTTAAGTCTATATTACATTTACCTCCTAAATGCACGCGCCAAACAGAACCTAATGAGTTCCAGGTACAGTTTTGGAGTTTACCACATACAGGCTTTTATTGCTGAGCGACCTATTTCATTTCACGTCACTTCAGTCTCTGTAGACCTAAATGCGATTGTAAATGGTTTCGTATCTTTTAAACTAAAAGATGTTATTATTTGCCAACTATTCGTTGAGAGTGCTTCATGACATCTGGCTCTGAAGTGTAGAGTCTAGAGCTCCTGAATGAAAATTACTACGAGATTTGTAAGGCTCGCGTTGTAGCCAAGCACGCAACCACCGTATATCTGCTCTCCAAGCATGAGTTCCAAGAGCACGTTTGTCTGCATCGGTTAAGTCTATCGCGTCCGATATCACTATTATTGCTATTGCTGAAGTGTTCGAATAGAGTCAGGGAAACCTGTTGGATCTAATGGTCACTTCGTATTTGGCGCGCTTCCTTTCCTCGCTGGTCCAGCCGCATCGGCCTACGGTGACTACGTTCACGTTTAGCTTACCGTGCTGGCTACATAGGGGCATTCCTCTCTGCCGACAATATACTTGCTTTTCCGTTGGATTACCATTGTATGTGACAAACTAGTCTTGGCAATGGGCGATACAAGCAAGTATTCGATACTCTTACCGACGTACAACGAAAAGGATAATTTACCAATCGTCGTGTGGCTCATCAACAAATATATGACAGAAAGGTAACCAAGTGGTGTTCCAGCGTGCTGGACTATACACGGCGCTATTACATACAAAGGGTCATTGTAACTGGCAATTCTTTTGTATGAGGCCACTAACTAGGTAGCGGCTTCAAGAGTTAGTAGGGACTGTGTTACAATGTAATGAACCGTTGACGCTAAGCGCATTATCGGTAGTTGTCAGCTGGATCACACGTCAGAGCATCGTGCGAACAAGCAGCGGCAGCGAGCGATTACTTAACGTGAAGCTATTGTCCTTAATCATCAAACAAAAGTAATTATTGTGCGGTGTATAATAAGCAATTTGGAAAGATACCATTTCTTCTGGGTATATACAAATATAATATATTTATTTATTTTGAATTATGAAATTCACTGATGATTTACTAATAAAGCTGCTGAGAGCAGTTCTAGTGCGTAAATTGGAGGAACCTTCAGAAAGTTCAGTTTAGAAAGATTTTAACCTAAAATTCTTAGCTGATGTTATGTTTAAACCTAACATATCAGTGTTGGCTTTATTAATGACATAATTCTGATATCTTGTATCAGGGCGAATGGCATAGAATAATAGTAATAGTTTAGAAATAGATAGTTTTTGGTTAAATTAACAAAAGTGAAGTCAACTTCCTACTAATATGGCTCCTGCCAATTTACGGTACTTTTCATATTCCCAGGTTTGTTAAATGATGATGGAATCGAAAAATAGCCGTTCCAGTTGTTCGCATGAGTCTAAGAAAAACGGATACCATTAAAGCTATGATAGAGAGAAAACAAAAAATAGAAATAGTCTACAATATATTACGATGACTTATTTATGTACATAAACAACCTTCTTTAAATGCTATCTATATAATAAAGTCTCTTATTATTTTTATAAGCCACTCGTTGTTATTTTACAGTGATTTGGAATACGAAATTATCGTCATTGATGATGCGAGCCCAGATGGAACCCTTAAAGTCGCCCAAAGTCTACAGAAGATTTATGGCGACGATCGTATCATCCTGAAGCCCCGTAAAGCTAAGTTAGGACTTGGAACTGCGTATATCCATGGTCTTAAATACACTCGGGGTGAATTCGTTGTGATTATGGACGCCGATCTTTCGCATCATCCAAAATTCATTCCTAGTTTTGTAGCGAAGCAGAAGGAGGGTAATTTCGATGTCGTCTCCGGAACACGGTTCGTTTATTTGTACGAGAATGTCGACTAGTTATGTCCGCTGGAGGAAATCCTTAACGGTTATCGAATTTCAAAAGGCTTCGAACAGCGAACAGTTTAATTGTTTACGTTTTGAGTTCTTTAATAATATTTTTTTACAAATGACAGCTAATTACTTCTTTAATTCATTAACTATCTAATATTCGTTTGGGGGGTCCCGCGCGCGGTAATTTTCTAGCACGAAACTTAAGTATAGCCCGGGAAGATCCTGCAAAAGTTACTCGCAAGTCATTTCTACATTAATAGTCGTGCTGCGGTAGCAACTAAAATGCAAATATCAAAGTAGTATAAGTGCTAGGTGCAAGGTCATGCAAAAAAGGGGTTTTACTGAAATATTTCTTATCAATAACGCTAAAGATCTCAAAACATGATATATGAAATGTAGACATTTTACAGTTTCTGCTGGTGAAACAGAATGGGTTATTGTCAAAACTCGCAAACATTCAGTCCCGCGTGTACAAAAAACCATATCTGTTTCTGTTTGTGCCCGTTCTCAGGTATGCGTTAGGCGGCGGAGTACACGGATGGGATTTCAAACGTAAACTTATCTCCCGTGGAGCTAATTTTCTCACACAATTTCTGCTCCGTCCGGGTGCGTCCGATCTGACTGGCTCGTTTCGGCTCTATCGGTGCAATGTTCTCCGAAAATTAGTTGAGTCATGTGTATCCAAAGGTTATGTTTTTCAGATGGAAATGATTGTTCGCGCCAGACAGTACAACTATTCGATCGGCGAGGTTAGTACGATTGCCTTTTCGATACTCGTATACGACGATTTTTTACTTTTTAAATCTACTTTGATCTATCTGGTAACAGGTGCTTCGATGGTCTGAAATTAAATAAATACTTATTCTGGACATTGTTCTAGGTGGGGATCTCGTTCGTGGACCGGTTCTATGGTGAAAGCAAAATGGGAGGCAATGAGATAGTCAGTTACATCCAGGGCTTATTGTATCTCTTTGCTACGACGTAGAAAAACCTCAGGTCTCGCGCAAAAATTCATTTCAATTTCATACATCCAGAGAAAGCGCGCTTTTTTATACTATTCGTACATCTGTGAATCGCATCATGATTTAAATATATGTATTCCATTTTTATCCGAACCTGTCATCTTGTTTCGCCAATAGAAACTCTAATGCCCACATTTTATTGATGCAGCTTTGAGATCTTTAGTATTATTGGTAAGACATATTTTAGTCAAATCTCTTTTTCGCATGACCTTGCTAAAAACGTTACCGCAACTGATCACAGTATTTTAGAAAGATATGTGTCATGGCTTTGATTGATTTACTTCTATAAGAACCTAGTCATACATATAAAGTCCATGTGTGTAGATAGAGTCCAGCGGAAGATGTATATACCTATGTATATGGTACATACATACAGCAAATCCTATTGAGGCATCAATTGTTTCTTACTGCTAAAAAATTAAAGTGTATTAACCGGCTTAGGGAAGTGAAGACGAGTTGATGCATGGAGACACAACGTAAAGGTTTCAAAAATGGTGAAAGGAGAGACCTAAAACATTGCTTTGTATTGACGGTAATATTATAACGATTTACAGCCCGAACTTCGTGTTACGAGGGATAGTGGTGGGCTACACTGGCACCACTTACATAACTATACATCAAAACGCTGCTAAACTTTGATAAATACATTACTCTTAAAAAAAATAAATCTCCCGAAAGATTCTAGGTGTAGTTGATTGCATGATCAGAATCTAGATAACTTAAAGGTGCACGATATTCTGCAAATCATATACTTCCCCTAGCGAAATACTAAGAACGCAAAACACCAACATTTTCTTTCGATTATTCATACATTGCGGGTTTCGTGATTAGGGCAATTAATCACGTGTACGCAATAGTGCATTTTGATTTATTTCCTTATTACTTATTTGCTTAGCAAAATAGATATTTGCCTTTATCTCCTCCTCACCACTTTTGTCATTATTTCTTCGCAAGGTAACGCTCATCCTCTATCGTCGTTTACGTTTTTTTCATAAATCGGGACACAGCATTTGATCGAATCGACGGTCTTCGATAGATACGGCAAAATTTTTTTATCCACAGTATTTTATCTCAGTCAACTTTATTCTCCCAGACGTTAACTCAACTCTACTTATGTCCCAGCCCAAGCCTTTCAATAAAGTTAAACGTATATTTATAATTAAAACATCCTAGTATAATGGCAATAACAAGAATGCGTTACGAAAAAATGAAATTCATTACAACAGTAACAATTAGTAGTCGTGTTAGTACTCAGAAATTGTTAATCTACTGTGGGTACGTGTGATACATGCTTCGAACGATCATCACCACTGTCATCCTTCCTAATATTAATTATTCTGTAGAGCCCCTTCAACGCGACCTTTTCGCATTTAGAGCTTCCTTATTCGGACTGGGTTTTTCGTTTTTTGTGCGGATCACCCTTACCCGGTACACGCTCGGCTTGGAAAGAGCTTCGCCCAAATTTGTGTATTCCTGTATTTAACCTAGAGACTTTCTGCTCTTGTTGGATCATTACCAGAAGGAATTGACATGATTTCGATTAACGAACTGAGATCGACAACTTTTCTTCTAATTATTGATAATAGAAACCTGCAAATTAACAGAAGCTAATATACTGAAGTCATAATGTGGTCTTCCAAGTCGCACAGGTCTTGCGATCGGGGTAATTTACGACATTTCGACCGACAAGGTGACCATTGTCAGTATATCGGAATTACCTCGTCATGAACAATAAGTGCTGATTGACTCAGTGTTTCCCTAAAGGGACCAAACAGTAGAGTTTTATTAAATATGGCAAAATTAGAAATTATTTCATTACGATTATTGCTAATATAAACCTTGATAAATCCATCGGACTAATTGCACTTTCCATTCTGCACACGTACGTATCCATAGATAACGGACGCTTTTAAGACGACCTCTACGTTTTTTTCAATATTCTCTCTAAACATCAACAAAACTCTGTAATCCCGTAGCTATTCACAAGTGATCACGGTCAACCTTCGAAAGTTTCCTCAACACAGCTTTAAACATGCACATGCTTTTCTATGATTGCTATGTTGTTTGCGTTATGACTCTTCGATTATTACATTTTCATAAGTATTCACTAGTGAAGAACGGAGGGAGCATTAAATGACAATTCAGAACGCCCGCCGAGCGCGCGAACTGACTCCCTGGCTCGTCGATTCGTTCCTCTAAGTCATTGAAAAATTGAAATCATAGAATCGGTCACATTTATCATATTGTTGATATAATTTTAACATGCTACGTTTACTAATATATGATTTTCATAGTCGTTCTCGTAATATTATAATTAAAAGTAATCATCATAGGCAATTGCTAGTACCACTTTCTCTCTCTCTCTCTCTCTCTCTCTATATATATATATATATATATATATATATGTATATATATATATATATATATGAATTTTCGTCTTTACCCACACTTCAGTTTCACAGATATACACCTTTCAAATACAATAACACAACTTTAGTCTCTTGAGAGGGCCCTTTCTCTTCATCGTATTCAATTTTTGAGATATTTTCTATATTCTAAAGACATATATATAAATGACGGTCGGTTAATACAAGGGTTAACAACAGTAACAACGACGACCTCGACCGTCGATTTTTTTATTTCTTACCTAACAAAAAACCGTTAACCACTACTAACTATTAAGAAATCTAGTAATTTGTCAGCTTCTTCCAATAGATTTAATTGCTGAAATCAGTTGATGTTTTTTTTGGTAAAAACAACAATTACAAAACTTTTGGTGTGGTCTGTTTGGTTTCGTTCACATCATTATCTTGACAAATTTTACTTGTCAAGTTAAAATCAAAACGGTTGATTAGCATATTACTACACACAGGTATTTGAAGCGAGTCGTAGTCAGCTCGGCTTTTAGCCATATATAATTTTGTTTCCTCACTTTACTACAACTGTCGACGAATTGGGGCCTTGCTAACGAATAAAAACCTCGACGGCGTTGTAGAGCTTCGCTTTTCCTTTCGGGGCTCCCACGAATTGCATTCAAATCCATGGAAAAAAGGGGAGAGCGAGAAAAGCAGTTAGAAGCACTCAATTATTTTTCTTTCTATCCAAAACACCCAAGCTTGCATACGTATAATCTTCCAAAGTCCACAACTGTGGGTGGACTCTTTAAGAAAATGACCGCCCATTCTACGATGCCCGTGCTTAGAGCTTGTGAGTTCCTACTTTTCCCCTTGTGAAATGAACGGGAACCCGACTTTCCTGCCTTGGCGCCAACGTTGTTCGTGCACTTGGCTGTTTCCTGTCTGTGGTCCGTTTTGCCTCTTCTGTGTGTCGGCGTAATTGCATCGCTATCATCGTAATGGCTTATCCAATTGCCTTAGGTGATTGTAGACCTGTCCTGTACCGCACTGAGAGCCTGGTACGGGGCCATGTGTGCGACACGGGTTCGCAACTTCAAAGCGTACGTATGCTGTCCATTCAGCGACTAATCATTAACCGATACGACGGCCAAATACACTGTACTTACCCTGTAATATTGCGATACGCAAAAAAGTGTCTAGTACAAAAATTATGCATGTGCAAAGTTACTTGAAAAGACTTTATAACGACCTGCTATATATAACTTGCTAAATTTTGCTTGTCAGATTTTTTAGCAGATATTAAAGGGAATTTGAAGAAAACTGGCACTTTTAAGAAACCTTCCTAATAGTGTTTGTCGTATTTCGACACCATCGGATAGTTATTTGTACATAAATAATTTTTCGTTATATTTTTAAGTAATACTTCTCAAAAAGGTAGTTTCAGAAATCCATGAGGTAGTTGTATGGTATAGTCGGAAAAGTACTCACCATCAATTTATAAATTCTAATCTTTAGACGGGTACATCTTTTCATATATTAAGAATACGATGCAGATGTTAGGCGTCACGTGAATTGAATACGCCCCAAAACCTAAGCCAAAAAACACAAAAGCGATTAAATAAGAACTTGTTCATTTATCGTTAATTAGCTTATTTTATTAAACGTGTTAAAGGTAAATAAATTACCCATGTTTAGATAAATCACTCATAAATATATGCGCATCTATAAACAATTCTTCTACTTTTTAGGCACATTGCATGGTAAATAATCTTAAAAAGTTAAAAAGTCTCTCTTAAAATTGGATCAATAGACTAAACCTTTGTAGAAGCCTTTAATCCCTTCAGCGCGCTGGGTTCTTCGGACCACTTCTAAAAAGCCAGAATATTGCACATGCTGGTCCTGCAAGCGAGCACGAATCAACTGTTGAGGATAGGTGACTGCGGCGGCGATAAGCTTTGATATGGCGGCAAAAATCAGGTACTCCTTGGTCGTCAGACGATGTCGATTGACCTGTTTTGAGGAAGGACAACTCTGTGTAGGGAAGTGCCGCACAAGCAGAGAATTTCAACGGGTTCAAATTCGAGTTGATGAGACAGTGAGCAGTTTATTGACGCTGTTTTTATTATTTTTCAGACAGTCATAATCGGTCATATCTAAAAAATTTCTAGAATTATATGAGACCTTCAACTTTTTGTCCACTGTGTTAAAGCATCGCAAAGATGTTTGTGTAGAAGAGTGTACTTTGTGGAAATCCATAACTTAGTCCAGTTTCAAATAAAACAAAAACAATCGTTTCGTGTTCGTGTTTCAACACATATGCAGGATGATTTTTCACATCCAGGACGACGTACATGCAAGCTGTACTCGGCCTTCAGTTCCTCGTAGACCATAAATTGAATCGATCCATGCGCTACGTTAAAGACACCAGGTAGTAAACCTGAAAAAAAAGAGCGCTCCATTACTCAAAGCACGATCTTCGATAATTAATTAGAAATTTTACTACTAAATTTTTTAGCAGATATCAAAAGCACAAAAAAGTTATTTGAAAGCAGTATTTTCGGGGGGTGTGTCTCACGAGCATTTACAATAATGCACACTTGTAGTTCAACAATAAGCAAATAATTCGCGACGAACGACTGTAGGTAATTACGGTAAAATACTTCAGAGGTGTCTAATCAGTACTAGATTTCAATAACAAAGACTAAGCTTAAGTTTGAAGGGATATTCTTGCAATGGATACGTTTTCATTGTTCCTTGTCTAGCTTTTAATAACTAATTACAGTGTTCTGTATTTGGTCGAACCTATAGTGAACGGGCAGAATTATTACTGTTACATATGTACCCAGTATAAGCAGTTCTGTCTACACATCGCTCAACCTCTACAGTCAATGTAGAATAGATCAGTGTTGCTTCATCAGCCAACAGAGATATAAGAAAAAATAACGTAATTTTTGTATTGCTTACTTTGATTCAATAATACAGCAGGTCGAGGAGCCAAGAAATCAACCGACCGCTTAACATTTCCAGTGTATTTGTCGAATTACCTTGAGGCGACACAAAAGACTATGCGCCTTAACATGAGTTGCAGGTGCGATGTTCCGTGAAATCGTTAGGTGGCCGTTGTGTGCTAAAAGGGAACTGAACCCGAACGAGATGCTCACCAATAATATAACTAGACGCAATTACATTACAAAAACGAGGATAAATCCAGTGGTAGGTATTACAAGCGTCGAGCATTTTTCAACGACAGAACAAATCTAGCTCTGCATTATAATTGTTCGTCATACTAATTAGGACATACGCACCAGATTTCAGAGTTTACCGAATTTGCGGATATGTGCTGGCCAGCCTACTGATTCTCTACAGCCGGTAAGAATAGCTCAGCTCGTCAACGACCATCCTAGCCTTCAGGGAAAAATACCTACCGCGGGAACAAACATGTGTACCTCCCCTGAGATGAACTGTTAGCAATGAAGACACTTACTAAACTGCCCATGTGACAAATCTGATGATTATCAACTTCGATAACACAGCAGTCTTCGAACCGAAGTCTTGTGAGGCCTTTCACGCAGTTGCGGGAATTGTACTAAAGTTACGCTATATTAATGAAAAATATTTTTAAGTTGCATCACAATAAGTACATTTATTCTGTGTAACATACACTAAATTATTGACAAGACAGTGACTTAGTCGCACGCATAAACTATATAATTTATGAAAGATCATAGGTTTCACGACTAGGCTTTTTCATATATACCTCGAGGATGCTCAAATATCCGTGTAATATAAATATCGATGCATGCGTTAAATTCTACAATTAACTCACCCTTATATAGACTGCTGAAGCCCTCATACTTGACAACCTTTTGAAAAGCATCCACCATGCCGCTGTATCTCTTGGTCGCCGGCACATTCATGTAATGGTCAGAATACTGAAGACATAACCGCGTCTTCACCATCGACAGTGGATTGGTGATTACCTAAGACGAATTTCAAACAGGTTATCATTATAAATTTCCCATGACCCCCTATTTATGCAAACCTATCATATATATGTACATACTTTTTTAAATGTTTTCTGCGAATATAGTATTATTGTTATTACGTTGCAGTTAATGGGAATGTAAATCAGCACTATAAATACTGGGGATAAAGGAGAGCATAAACATTTATCAAGTATTTAACAGCAGGTCTGAAAAGAGGACAGAAAGTAATACGAGAAGTTAAATCAGATTTCCTTAAGATCATAAATATGAGTGAGTATGTATATATATATATATATATATATATATATATATATATATATATATATATATATGTATATACCTACTTACTTGTTTTTTGTTAATTTTTTTCTTTTTAACTTTACTTCTTTGGATGTTATCTGCAGTTTTCTTTACAGAGTCAACGTTTTGTGTGGCTCACAAAATTTTAGTTGCTCTAAAATGAATATAACGGACGACTACAATTTGTCACATTTATTTAACAGGTGAGAAAGTTACGGAAACATCTCACGATCTATGTGAGGCTTATGACAAGGATTCTACAGCTGAGAGTATTATTAAGACGTGGCGTGAACCAAAGATGGTATTGGCAAAAGTATTCCAAGGGAAATTGGGCTAAGCCAGTTTTGAACGAGGATAATTGTTATATAAGTCGACGTCTTTTCGATTTCAAAAATGCGGTTTTTTGCCGTCCCACATAGCCATCTCTAGAGTCCGAAGTGAGGACAAAACTCGGCTATCTCTTTTTTGAAATGATTATAATAGGTCAACGAAAATAGTTTTAATCAGTATACAGCGCTTAGCCATCAGCAAACAAACAATATAAAAGACGCACGTACATTAAAAATGCCTGATATGAGATCACGGCCAAAGTTGATTTTTCCATGCTGGCCATATCTAATATTGCTTCAAGGCATTAAGGGACGTATGGCCATTTATGGCCATGCAGTTTATCTAATACTGTGATTTGCCTTTCTTATGCTATACTGCGGTCTGATCGTTGCTGTGTACTAAGTTTGCTGTGGACTAGTAATATCTCTCATGCTACTGTTGGCTTATGACAGGTGATTTCCCATATACCAACTACTATAAATTCTCTTAACCACACTGAAACCTCCAACTCGCTGGCAATACCAATTAACACGGCTGAACGGCCTGACATACTTTGCCGGTTAGGTCCAAGGCTGGTTTTTGAAACTGGCATGGAAACATGCATGGAAACGTGCAGGCATACATATTCTGCATGTGACTAAAACCTGTCAACACCAATATCTTTGCTGAGGGCTGATTGCCCGATGCTGGGCAGGGAAGCTACTTGGTACACTGGCCTAGTCTAACGCGTGATCGAGCTGTGTATCTAATAGGTTCTATCAATCATGTTGAGCTATCATGTTGAACTTCATTTTCTAACTTACTTGTGTTATGCAACCTGCCTCTGCTGCGGCCAGCATGTGCCTTGCAGGACCGAGATGTTCGACATCTTTTTGCGTGCCACTCGGGTGATTCCGCTCTGCTCTGCGTTGAGAGTTGAGCATATAGTTTTTGATCGAATGGTAGAAGAGGAAGTAGAGGCCCCAGGAGGTTCCATTTCCGATGCAGTTGGAGAACACTCCACGGTACAGACCCTTCACGCCCTCCTCACGAACGATCTTCGTTAACGCATTGCGAATACCCAGATATTGGGGCCGAGTTTTGAGCTGACCGTCGTTCACTGTACAATCAAATCGCAATCATAGAGATAAACATATGAAGAGAAAAGACACATCGCACCAGTGCAATTATAACAATAATCATAATAATGATAATAATAACTGGTAGCAACAACCGTAATTGATTATAATAATAGGATCAATATTCGTTTGCAATTTATTCATCCTGACGAAATATGTTTTGTTATGTTGCCAAAACTAATATTGGGTCGTTGAAAGGTAGTGACCGTTTTTCTAGCTTAGTGGCGCTAAGGTCACATACCTGTTGGGTCAGCGTTGGTCTCATTTGAAAGCTGAGATTTGGCAGTAAATATGCTAACTCTTAAAATGCCCATACAACATCTTGAAATTTAGTAAAATACACTATCTTTCCAAATTATTATGATTAAGACACAAGCTCACGAAAATGTGCGTTACTCATGGTCAAAATTCGTTATCGGGTGAAACGGCCCAAAGACGGTTCTGTTGCTTTCGTCCGGGAAATTTCGATATGAAAAGAGCTCCTTGTCGACCAGTTACGAAAAAAGATAATTAAATTGTTGCAAAGTTGAATAAAAGCGATATATGAGCGATCATAATATCACCAAGGAACTAACCATTTGAAAAAGCTGGCAACAAAAAACTTCGATGTTTGGGCGCCATACGAATTGACGTAAACGAAATGACTTCGGACGTATTTCCATCTGCGAAACTCTACAGAAATTCGACTACAAAAAATCGAGCAGTCTCTAAAACAACTTATTCTAGGTGATGAAAAATGGACTGCATGCGACAGTCGTGTGCAAATAAAAATAAAATTAAAAAAGTGTACTCCATAACGTTTGGCCAGGCTGACGTCAAGAATGGCGTTTATTAAATATATATAATCCGGATTTTGCATCATTAGGCTATCATCTCTTTTGGTCTCTACGGAACATCTTCGGTAGCTAGCTCAGTGGAAGAATGCAAAAATCACTTGTCACAATTTTTCCTTCAAAATGTTACCGAAGTTCTACAGTGATAGTATTTTGTAGTGCTACCAGAAAAATTGCAACAAGTCATTGCTGGAAATGGCGTATATTGGGCTTAGTAATCATGTTTTTTAGTAAAAAGAGTGCTTTTGGTTTTAAGGCGGTCAATATTTTTTTTGGTAGACCGGATATTATAGTGATTACGATTACTGTATATATAAATTAATAGTAATAAATAGATAAAATTTAGTAGCAAGCTGAAGTACAATACTGTGTTTCGGATAATGGCTAGGTAACATGAACCTGTCTACCCAGAACTTTGACACCAAAACCCTAGTACCGGTAGTACATAGGCGTATTATTTGAACATACTCGGTAATGTTTCCGTCTTTCCAAAACATATTATTTTGCACAAAACAGTGTCTCTTTTCAGAACTATTATTTAATGAACTTATCTGACTTCCTGTACCACAAACTAAATGAGATGCCCCTTATAATCCAAATGTGGGTGTTGTTTCTTAAACCACATGACTATATGGGTTTAGGTGAATTATAATAAATTATTTTTCTTATACCATAGTATACATAAAAGGTGCTTATTTTGTGTCATTGAGTTTAGTGCGATCTGCCACGTGTCAGGGCAAGCAAAAAGGTATTCGACCAACCTTAAATACTGCCCGTGTGGTTTCAGCGACCAATATTGTTGCCCCAATGGGCCAAATACATGTTGAAAGGATCATAGTGCCAGCTATGAAGGTAAACGATTTCGCTATCCATTAGAATGTTATTATGAAAGAATTAATTTGTATATATAATCCTGTTTAGAACGGACATGTGGTAGGCAATAGTCCTTTTTACTATCGCGTTAGACAAAAAGAATACTATTAAAAGATTAATGTAAATTAAAATTACCTATTTGTGGGCCCTTGATCCCATAGAATCAAAACTGCAAAACAAAGTGGATGGAATTTCATGTCATGTTACTAATACATGCCAACAGTAAAGCCGGGGGGGGGGGGGGGTATTCGATGACACTGTTTCGATTACTCCAACTAACGATGATAATAATATTTAAACTGATTTTTATAGATTCATACAGAAAAAGCATACTCAAATGGCTTGTCATTTTGAAAACAAATATTCCTCAGTATAGCTTTGTCATCCAATTGGGTTACATAGTAAGCAAAATGGTAACGTCCATTTGCAGAAGAGGATCAGTGACTGATACCCAAAAACTTCATGATCTCATGACCCAGTGCATTGTTTGGCTCATCAAAAAAAAACTAGGATATAATACCACCCATATGCGGCGTTTACTTTTACCTACGATTCGCTAAAAACAAACTGATGAGTTGGGTTCGGATTTCTCCGCCTTCTGGTATTGTACAGATAGTCAGCTCTAATTAACAATAGGATTTTATACATTTTCTTTCAGACACTGCGTTCTAAATTGAGTGTAATACTGTAGAGATAATGAGTGTGTACGTACAAAAAAAAAGACATGTTTATCTTGTCGCCGTCAGCCGCCTGCCGCTGTGCCAATTTGTAACGTGATTCGTTCTTAGTCCTAATATTCTTTCTGCACCGGCCACAACTAGCTCGCTCAACACGCGGTTCGACGGAAATGAATAGTCTAATGAAGTCCAGGCTTTCGTATACACTACGCACGGAAAAAGCTCGAAGTGCTGATGTCATTCTACTACTAGCAATAATTAGTAGTAATTAATAGTAACTGCAATACACTAGATGTGCCGAGTTTGTCTTGATAGTTGTCTGTAACGTTATCAACAATCTTCGTCGTAAAGTGACATCGAAATTGAGACACTATTCTTATAACAAAGGTTTGAAGGAAGCTGAGTAAGATTCCGGTCATATTTCCTTAATATTATGGTTATTGTTTCTGTTTTATAGAGATATAAGGAAAGAGCATACGACATTCGTGGTCTTAAATGTTTACACAATCTACTTTCACAGAAATATAGGCAGTTAGAGGCTTTGCGGCTCAGTAAAATACGTTAGCAGGTAGTTGGTAAGAATTTTCAAGCAGAATCAAAAAAATACATCTAACGATTTTCTTCTTAACAGACTCTATATGGAGACGTGAAGACCTTATGTGCTCAACGCCGATTTAATTCAAACTGAACTATCTTCATCTTGGTGACCCAAAGCAGTCCACTCCTGTGTCGTGGAGATTTCCCTTTTATCAACGCTAGGAAAGTGCAGGAAATCTAACTTTAGGTTATATCGATCTTAATAACACATTATCAAACAGCTGCTAGTCTGACCTACAACCACTAAATAACTATGATTTTCCACAATCGCCCTTAAAGAAGTGTTTCATATTATTGAGATGCTCCTGATTACGAGTTCCAATCGACTTGAAAATTCACTTAAGAACCTGAATTTGTTGCATCAGCAATAAATACTAAAGTTAAGAGTCTGCCAGTATCCCGGTGTGTACCTACTTTATGACGAAATCAGTAAAACTGTTGCATCTAGAAAGTACTCAACAAATAGTTTTAAAAGTATGCCTTTAAACCTCTAGGTCTCAATACATTAATTAACTAGATCTAAAACCAGTTGAAATACAGATATGTCGAACTGTTACATTAACGTCACCATTCAACAGGATTGTACCTGTTGAGCAGGCAAAACGGCCAGTCAATGGCCCCAACAACATGGCCGTTAACACCTGCGATGTTGTTATAACTGTCATCGTCTGTCAACTGAAAGTGCTCTTTTACTGTTACAGCAGGAGTAATACACATTGAAATTATGTGGACTCGTTGGAACGGTCCGGTTGCTTTTTACCGATTGCGATATCGCTCGTACGAGTGAGGGAAAATTGTTTCTGGTCGCCAGCTCCAAACGGCCTAAGAAATATTCATTTCCATCTTTTATCCTTTTGAATACGATCCATTACAATTTCCTATCCGCTTTCAGCTCACTCAGACTGGATGATCTCTAACAACATGAACACTATCAACCAAACCTTTTATACGACAGGACTTGCATTAGCAATAACAGCAACCGAACGACCTGCGAATGATCTGGGTTAGAATGGGATACGCACAAATCAAACGCCATTAACTAAATGAGGGCAGAGTCAAGTCTGTGGCTCCAAAAACAGGCAAAATGCTGAAAGTATGAACAAAAATGAAATGGTAATGAAGATAAGAAAAGTGAAAGCTTCCACAAATCTTTGCGTTTAATACTTACAAGTGGATCGTAAGGTCTTTGGCTATTTTACTTATATGAATAAATCTTCATCACCACTTATTCATTACGGATCCCTCCCACTAAAGGGTTCTAATTGAACCGTTTCTCGCTGGAATTGTTTGGAATTAAAATAATGTGGTGATTAGATATCATGGTAAATATTTTCTAACTTTGAAATTCGAATTAACGATGGCCGCATGTTCATGGTTACCCTAATCTTAAAGAGATGTGTGTTACCCATCTAGGCCATTCCGCGGCCGTCAGAATTTAACACGACAATGAAGTCTAACATGATGAAAAGCAGGTACTAGTATAACGCGAATATGGACATTTTACGGCGTACGATTTGTTCTATGAATAGATGAAGGGTACAATATAAAAGTTCCCAGGTAATATTATGGAGTTTTAACAAAGTAGAAAAACAAACACATTTATGGTAGAAAGACGAATTTTTCGCTCAAGAGTATTTGCTGAGATCGACCCCTGGTATGCATATCCTTAAAACTCTGTCTGCGTGTTCGGGCGATTCCGGATGGGTTTCGTTATAAATCCGCATTAGAGTAATCTCTTACGACAAAATTTCCGATGAACGATAAAAATAAGCGATAAAAGACAGCTACTCGATAACGCCGATGTTTGTATTATAGTAAGTTCCTTATATCTATCGGTTGACCGTAAAAAATATCTTTCGAGCATACGCGGTCGATGCGCAGGGATCGTTTGTTTGATCTTATTTCTACAGCTGTCAGGATTTCGCCAATATTATGGACAACAAATTCTTTTACTAATTTTGACTTTTAATGTATCACAACGCCTACCAGTTGAATAGGCTGATTTATAGGTGGATTGTTGCGCATATTTTGTTAGGTAATCTTGTCAATCGACTGCGCTAAAGGCACTGTTTTACGCTTTTAATAATAATAATAATACCCTCATAATTTATAATGGTCCCCGTGACTCCTTTCAATGATTCGCTTTATCGACTTTAACGCATTTCGCTGGACTAAGGAGGTGTAGCGACTAGAAGAGGGTTTCTGCACGAACAGCATATGTGCATAGGTTTTTGTATTTCGTGGAATAAGTTAGATGGAACAGCTTGAAAGGCGAATCCCTCAACTGAAAAAAACTCCAGGTAGGAATTGTTGCAAGCAATATTTGCCTGTTGCGACTTCCAGTTTTTATCAACAGCTTTTTCCACATAAAAAGTTCTCTTGATAAAACATCAGTTTCCGTTGGAAGCGGTTCGCATAAAAAGTCCATTGCAGCGTGTCGATCCATGACGATTTCTGCATGATCACTGCGATGCAAGAATGTTTCAGTTAAGTTACTCTGATCTACCTTGTTTAGTAGCTTTTCGTATTAATCAACACCGTTAGAAAATACAGAAATGGTAGAGAGTTTAGAGCTTAAGAGCGTTAAAGAGCTCTCTTTTGGTGCTTGTAGTTAACACAAGCCTACCAATTGAAGTCAAGGAATATAACAGGAATAATTTTTAGGCGTGGTAACAACGCTGCGTGTAATGTTTCTAATTTTCTTCTATTATTAGTCCCCACGTACACTAACGACTTAATTCCTTTAATGGATACAAGCTTGCTGATACAACCACAGCGTATCTAATAAAAAGGGACCTAGAGCCGTAATGTTTTTGGCATAATCACCCCTTATTAAATGATACGTCTGATCATATTGTTTTTACTTGAGTACTGTCTCGTGTAATCCAGTCCTCCAGGCTAGATTAGTCACTAACCGTTTCCCCTTGCGCCCTTTCATGTCCCTCTCAAATGCCTTACTGCAATGTCTCCATTTTATAGACATGTTTTGACACCAATTCGTTTTGTACTCTTTGGCAACAAAGTGCCTGCGAATAGCTCCTATATGTTGGGCACATTTGGGTTACATTGCTTGGCAGGGCTTTTGCAAACAAGTGACGAATGCCTGTTGCTGGCTTGGGGACATCAGACTTGTCGAGGAACCGTTGTCCCAGAAAAGAAAGGACAGTACTTTTCAGCGAGGGAATCTACAATAGAGATCAAAATTTGCGACCAAAATATTTCGGTCTTTTCACATCTGGATCAATTAAACTATGTGATTAAAAAACTCGTCTTAAACATCGGTTATTCCTTGTTAGCATGACAATGCTAATCAAAAGGCAAACCAGTAATGGGTAAAAAACAACAGGGACACAGTCGCAAGTTAGGACGAAATCGGTAACGACTTTAATGGCTTGGGAACGTTGGCAGTACTGCTAAAGCTGTAACGTCATTTTAATCTATGACCCTTACTAGTGGAAGTTTAAACGAAAGGCAAATAACAAATACACACTTTATACAAGTAAGTATGTTGCCCATCTTGATATAAACAAAGCTCTACAGCAGTAGAAAGAAAAATACGTCTTTAGTACACACATAGTATATGACTAACATTTTCAACGGTATTGATCACTTACCCTCTTTTTTCCCAGTTTTCATAGTTCTATTGACAACTAAGACCAGCCAACAATAATTAACCATTTTGCGAAGACTAAGCAAGCGGTTTAGCGTACGTGACTTAGAAAATAAGCACAGGAAAAAGCAACCATCCATCCGGACAGGTGTCACAATAGAATCTGTATAACATAATTTATGCATGGTCTATTGCCGGCCCACCTCTTGCTTTTGCTTCGGCTGCCGTGCCTTACAGCAACGAAAATCGCATCCCACTCTCTAGACGCACTATTTGAACCTCCCTGTCACAGATACCAACGTACCATACAAGTAATGCCAAAATAACAGCTTCCTAAACAAACGTAGTGAATCAATCGATGCTGAGACGGATTGCCTGACGATAACATGACGGGAGTAAAACCCTGGCTGTGCCAAATACCTTTAACAGCGATTGTCGCTGTCGCGAAGAGCGACAGGCTGTACTGATTAAAATGAACTATTCGTATACGCGACATTGAGTTAGCTGGCAGTTTTGTTGTTGCTGTTGTCGATTTGAGGGACGCTCGCTGGAAATGCCAACAGTAATGCCTGTCGACGCGGGTCCGCACTGAACAAAAACAAACAAAATAAAGCTAGCGCCCTTTCGGGACTAAGAAAGCCAAGCAATTACTTTCCAGTATCTTTCAATTTGTTATTCTTGTTTTCTTAGGATTTCTGTTTCATATATTAGATTATCTTCTCGTTATGCACGCACGTACCTGCTAGGCGAATCCTGAGCAGATCGAGGGGATGAAGTATTAGGGTAGAGGTTACTCCTCCAGCGATTCCGGCGAGCATAGGTTCAAACTGTAGTTTCGGCAGGAACGTTTGCCAGAATCGAGTCCTCGGAACCATCGTTCCTGTCGCCGTTGCTGTCGACAGTGGTGAAGCTGTTGGTATCGCGGCGACTGCTGCTGCCGCTACTGCTGGTGATGTCTTCGGGCTGACGATTGAGCTGCTGCTATCATTGTGACCATGATGGCTACTCGAGTTGGTGCTACTGCCAATTAGATGAGGGCCAGTTGCATTTTTAGTCAAAGACGAAGACGTCGTTTTATTGATACCGCTACTACTGCTGCTGCTGCTGCTGCTACTGCTGTTTCTGGTAGTGGTTTTGCTACTTGACATCTCTAGCAACTGCTGTTGGTGTCGCTGTTGTTGTTGGTGCTGCTGCTGAGGTTGCTCGAACAACCCCATGGTGTCAGTATCGTGCCGTCTTTCTTCGTGGTATGATCTTTTCGCACACAGACTCTCACACACGCAACACACACACGCAGACAGACACAAAAAAATTGCCAGACAGACAGACTGAGGACACGAAGTTGGGCAAACAAGCAGCTGGGTACAGGGTGAACTGGATCTGCTCTAAAGGAACAAGCTACTGTCGAGAGGCACAACAGAAACAACTGTCGTTTACAGGTGATAGTAATCGTGATTAACAACCACAGTCGTAGTCGGCATCATAGAAAATATTCGCACAGAGTAAAATCGTTGAGCAGAATGGGCGATTCGCAAGTGAACGAAAGTACCGTTGTTCGCCCTTAAATACACGCACTTGCTCGAAACTCATGAACAATACACTCACATAACCTGAGATTAAACAAAAAATAACCGAGCTACACTGAGCTAATGCACAAAAAGAAACAAAAACAGAGACAGAGTACTGTTTATGTTATTAATTTGTTTGTTCTTGCGGGCGAAAACACTTGATCGAATATTATAAGCGTTGTCGAATAATACCGGTGGTCAAGCTAAGAACAACTGCAGCACAGCCTCACCGAAATTGTCCCGTGCCCACGATGCAAGGGACAGCATAAACACAACAGACACAAGGGTCGACTTGTTATTTTTGCTGATTATTATTATTATGTGACGGTTCGTGAACCATGGCCTCTGGTAATACCAATATTATGATGTTGCACTTTGATAGATAAATATATACATAGATCGATAAACAAAAGCAACAATCTCGTCGCTATGGCTTATTTCTCCTTTTTTCGTTTCGGTTTTTCGAGATGGTTTTTGCTGCGAAAAACACACGACCCGCGCTTTTTGTTTTCGACTCACTCTGGCGGTGGGGGCGAAAACGGGGTCGGTCGTTCGTACAGTGGCAGCCGTAGAAAAGGACATATGTAGGCCACGACACGCCGTCCTCGCTTTACTTCGTTCACTTTTTGTGTGTCTGTCGTCTTTTCTAGCGGTAGTAGGCTCCTCCGGACTTCTCAAACGAAGAAGTCAGAGGTATGGCGATGACCGCTCGTCGCGACGCAAGCGGCGCTCGAAATGGCGGCGCCGATGCAAATTCTTTTGTGACTGCTGTAGTTGTCGTGGATGTCGTCGCGCCGAGTTCGTCAACAGCCCGTTCATGGTCCTCTTGTTGCATTCGCCGCGATTGGGGGCGATTCACAAAGAGAAACCAGTATAGATTTTGATGATTGATTCGTTCGAGCAAAACTGGCTAGCAGCAAATTCGATGAGGTGTTGTGCGCCCGAGCCGGCTAACCAGGGGGTATGGCTGATTCAACTGCTGATAGAGAATGGCCAATGGCTTAGCGGTGGAACAGGAGCTCAGCGCGCGCGAACGGATGCACAATGATGCTATAATCGTTTTTCCATAGCCGATATCCGTATTTCATTCACCCCCGTGGTTGGAATCCGACAGGGGATATTGGCAGCAGAAATTCTGCTTCGCACAAACAACGCCCCCACAATCGAAGTTGTACAAACAACAGCAAAACCGCGAATATAACAATGAGTCTCTGACACTGGCAAGCGCCATCTTCGATTCGACAGACCTCGCTCCTCGTCGCTCACCATAGAACGCTAGCTGCGACGGTGGCAGTGATAGAAGCTTGAAGTACAAATAATGCGGTCGAATCGTACATGAGCGCGCGGGACTACAATAGATAGTGCTTGCCGTATGTCCTTGCATTAAAAATTGAAATAAAAAGAGCTCAACAGAGGGCGTTCAGAGTCAACGTGTATACATGATTAAATTAAGCAAAGATCATAATAACAAAAATGTCGAAAGCAAGAGTCGAAGCTTATGAGCGTATGAATTTTGTGTCATGAATTGTCCAGTATATATCGAAAAATTATGTGTGTGTAAATTGTTTATAAATTTTCATTCAATACTAATGCTTTGCCATGTACTTGGCTATCATGTATATCATACATCTACAAAGAGTAGTTACATTTATGTATTATCCTGCAGCCCCTCGGAGGGCACTGACAGCCAATGATCTTTCCTGCATAACAAACGTATTTCAAAAGAATTTACCATTGCTTAAATAATTTATCACACATTTATTTTCATATGTAAAAAAAGCTTTTAAACCTTAGGGCCGCCTAAAGCGGTCTGTTCTGCTTACAACTTATTATTAACTTAAATTGCTTACAGCACACATCTGTGTTGCGTTAAAAATGTAGGTTTTGCTCTGGATATCCGCAAATTTCTGGTCATAGACAGCGATAACGTGGTTTAACTGTAGGTCAGAGTAACCACCATGAACGTGGCTAAATATCTCATCTACGACTTAGGTCATCGCTCACGTGCCCGAATCATTTAAAACTGCCGCCTAACAAAGACCGATCCGAGTGAGAAAGCTGGTGATCGGATTTAAGTGATATCGTTACCAGTGAACGCTATTAACATCGTTAATCTGGAGGCTGTTCCAATTCTACTGTTCTGTACACGGAAAGTGTTAAAGCCTCGAGCAATACCATTTGCAACAGACTAATCGACAATTTTTATCCTCTCTCACTTTTGAAAGGTCTTACAATAGCTGAACGTCATGGCTTTGAATAGAGGAAATCGCTAATTAACTTTAAATAAATGGCCAGATCCTATTGCGCTGCCGTTCACGCTGAGACTTATGAACATTTGTTTGTTTGTTTGTTTGTTTGTTCGCGTCGAAAAACGAACAAAAAAAAAAGCAGTTTTAATTGTATAATAGAGTTTTCAATTCTCTATTAGGTTTCTGTAGATAGATCAGCAATGGTAGGTACGCGAGGAAGCGGTCCAATTCGTATGAGAAGAAGACATCTGCAAATAGAATTCCTACATATTCTAATTATAATATGTATTAATTATTCTGTAAATTCTTGTCCATTACTCCTTTTTGCTGGAGTTTATGTAATAAGATTTGCAACCAACTCTATTAAGGCGAATGGACAACTTATTGCTGCACCAAAGTGCCTGTTTCATAGGCTATCTTTCAGTTAGCTTTGTGTACATTTTCTTAAAAATATTTTATACAAAGGTTACTTTAGCGACAGCCGTGGGGTTTCGATGGTCCATTTTGTGAAAATCTAAATCGAAAAGATAGCAGGAGGTTCATTTCCTTTGGCTTGTTCGCGATTGCGCATTGTTAGCTGAATATCATTTACTTGGTACTTTAATTGCTATAAAGGATATGCATCCTTGTTCATTTTATCGCTGCGTACTGATTCGGGGCGGACTTTGTACGTTCGAAGAGTCTTAATTAATGTCTGCCCGGTAAGCAACTAGAAGGCCCAGTGGAAATTAATGATAGATAGCGCCAGAGCACATAGACCGCTTTTAATAATTGGTCTATTCACGAGGACTTCTTATAAATTATAAATTATCTAAAAAAATGTGTATGAATTATTATTTAAGATAAAAAAAAAGTATCTCTAAACATTCGTATTTTTATATATGGCTTAGGTAAGAAGATTTGCCAGGAGCTCGCAGAATAATGGTTTTAGCAATACTTGTCTTTTGTCGTCAGTTCCAGCTACAGCCCACGCATGGTGGTTATGATGGCTGTGTAAAAAGCTTTAGCGACATCTTTAAGTCCTATGAAATTCGGTAGATCAGACTTACGAAATGCAAAATATCGATCTCGTAGCACATGTGAAAGCTTGCAAAGATTCCCCTCACAGATTGCACTGGGTTTCGTCACCATCTATGGAAGAAGCCTCGTAAGATCCGCTATATTTTATAGAAGCGCAGTACTTTTAGTTTTACTTCTCTACTGTAGATTTATATTTAATTTAACTAGTATTAGAGTGGCCAACGTCACTGAGTTAAATTGTTCGTATTTGTTGTGCTGAGGGATTTTTCTAACAAAAGGGTTGAGTAATGCTTTCAGACGATCCAGTCTATTGAAAAAAGTCACCTGGATACCCTTTACTGGAAGTCGCTGGTTCAGGTTTGCCGAAAACCTTTTTACACGTAATATGTGTATCTATAAGGCAATATATGCCAACTCTACGAAGAATACATCTATCTCTTGTGGGCCGTATTTGGGGAAATGATCTTTTACTATAATTTTTGATGATATTGTGGCTAGGCTAAACGAAAGCGTAATATAAAAGCTGTTTTTGCTTAGTACATTTCAAGCCGCTACAACTTTCATTTGAAGTAGATATGCGTTAAGCTGTGATTCCAACAGCAATATATATATATATATATATATATATATATGTTTATAGATTTTCGTTATAGCGCATGTTTTGGATAATTTATGTCCTAAGATAGCTAAGCCTAGAATGTACTGATAAGTCGCTCTCATAGGTTTCAAAAGAATAATTAAAAGATACTACTCCGAAAAAAATGATGGCAAAGATAATTCGTCATGGAGAGTTCTGTTATTTCGAAGCTGTTTTCCCGTAAAGGTATTGATATCGAATTTCTAAAACATGAATTTTTGTCAATGGATTATCGTCTGCTCAACACATGATAAACGACTACTTATCTACTATTGTCTTTTTGATCCTGTTAACTAACTATAAGTGAATTTCGTTAGCATTTTGCGTGTGTTTGGTGTCGAAGTAATAGTTATAGCTTTATATAGATATAGATAGTCATCTGCGCAATGCTTCTAACAAAGTGCACTACATCCCAGCGTGAGTCAGTCTCGTTAAAACGGAATTCTGCAACCAAGGACCATATGTCCAGGGGGCCATGGAGAACGTTACCGCACTTGGCTACCGTTATTATAATATACGAACTGACTCAGAACTTGAACCGGCATTGAAGATGAACTTGTAAAATAAGGATATTGTAGCAAGTCGGAACTTATGTTATTTTTTAATAAACTTCAGTATACTGAACTTCAAAAACGACAATGGAATTTCTGCGAGGAAGCAGAAACTTTATAGATATCCAAAATAACTATGGGATGACATAATGTTCACCAAAATTAAATCGCACGATTTCGAGTTTTGATGAAAGTTTCGTTCTACAGTTGAAAAAGAAAACCCTTGACATTGCTAAATCCTATGCAAAATTAAATATTCTAGCTGCTTGACTTGCTTGCAATAAATTAGAAGTCCATCGCTTACAAGGGCATCTTTACCACTAATACAGGAAGCACCAGTGCTAGGCTCTATTGCAATAAGAAGAAAAGGTCCCGACAGAAATGAACAGCAAAAAAAGTAATTTATATATAGTGATCTATTCATAATCAGCACCTTCATCTAATCGACTGCTGTAGGTGTTTTGGATCCATAGTTGGGTTCATTTGCCCTGCTAGGGTCTTGCATAATAGGATTTGGGTGAAGTTTCGTTTTTAACCAGATGACCTCAAATGTAACAGATCTACTTTTTTTTTTAACGTTTCGAGTTTTAATGAGTCTCAGTTTCTATTTGTTTCAACCCAAAAATTCCGCCTTCAGGTTTCACTATCTATCTAGCATAGCCTAATTGGATAACGTAAATGAGAAATTAGATAAAAGTAGATCGAGTAAATGAGATGTAAGACGCGTCAGTCTACACCATTATTACAGTGGTTCTGCTGGACCAATACGAACTTAAAAAAACGAGGAAAATTTTCGGAATTTTCTCATGTAAACAGTACGCAATCTTCATATCGTCTTTGCGTATGACAAGGTGGGAGACTCTGATGCAGGCTCAAAAACGTACGAATGTCAGTAAAAGATACCGCCCTGTCGACGTGCTGCGAACCATATGCGCCACGATCTCAAACTGCTGGATTGAAAATCCATGCGTAATGAAGTTAATTTGGCCAGATTGACATAGTCAACAACAAATGCAATTCAATGAGCGTATCTTTTCGGTTATCTATTTAACGCAAAAACTACTATAATGTAAAATCTAACATATTATTGTGAGTTAGTGTAGGAGATACGTATCGCCATCTTTAACCGTTGTTTCATGTTAATATGCTGGTTGACATAGAGCTATGCTCGATGCCAGTACCAAGGTCAATTATCTAGAATTACGTCAACAAATTCAGAGCATTATCGGTGCTTCCTGAGGGCAATGCCTGCTCCTGTTTCGATTGGCGTGCGTATTCTCCTATAGGCCGTATGGTCAGTGAATGTTACTTATTCATATTCAGCTTTCTTATAACACTCGAGTACTACCGACGGAAGTATCTTCCGTCCATACTCAGTCTTCTTCTTGACTCCAAGCCTACAGTTGTCAGCTGTGGACGGCAGTAGCGTTATGGATAAGACTATAAATTAAAGAGGCGCGCGTTGGTCAGCAGCGTAACGACCAACGGAGAAAGACAGAAATATGGGCGGCTTGTGTACTGATGTCAGACAGTCTGTCCTCCAGTTCCGCGCGTAAACGAGAGTATTTTGCCGGGAATGACAGTGTACTCACACCTTCTTATGACAGACGCGCGGATACTCGCAAACACATACTTAATACGCCACCGACGGTGAGTTATCCATGATCCATAGAAGTGATTGGGAAAAACGATACGCGCACACAACGAACCAGCTAGGCGAATATAGCTACGATACTTGGCCTACAGGTAAAAGATACAGCCATTTACATACTATACAATACAGCGTACACTCAATCTCTTCTTCTTCTATGTCAGCCATTTTCTATGTTGAATCGTGCTTTTACACTTAATTTCGATTCTTTCAGACTTCCTTTCACTGGTGTATCGGCGTCGTTGCGCCTAATCTCAAAGAACCGAGCCCGGTTTAGCATCGAAATCCCATAAAAAGCTACCTATTTACTGATGCGATGAATTTTAAACTTCATAACCAAGTTCCGTTAGCGCTCAGACTGCATTCAAAAGCTGTATTGAAAATTATAGCACTGGGAGAAAACATTGCATCGCATGTTTACCTAGTACAGTATCAACATCACTACGCAGACCTATGCTTTTGTGGATCTTTATTGGGGTAGTCTACGGGCCAGATGCCGGATACATAGAAAAGGTAAACTACTTCGAGAAGAGCTTTCCTACCCCCATCGGCCCCATTGCTTTCAGCGCGATAGCAGTGAATACTCTGAGCAAACTCGTAGCATCTATCAAGGTGTTAGATAAAGCCGGTATACTTCGACAACTAGTTAGCGTATCCGCCAACATTGTAGCTATATATTCCCTTGAGTAACATCGGCAATTGTTGTTTGAATACATTTCTCGAACAGTTCATAACGAATCAATCAGATGAACGTTAGAAAATCGACCGGTAAAGTCAACAAACTTTAACCATAGTGCTATAGACACCTATCTGGTCAACGACGAAACTTTTTTGTGTGTATGTCTGTATCCTAGATACACATGACCTGATGTACGAAGCAGAACTTAAAACGAGTGGTAAACGACAGATGTTTTTGTCATTCAATTTTCGAAATAATCGCATTTAGGTATTTCATTTTTCAAATCATTACATATCAATGTTTATCCTTCCGTGTTCAACTAGGCATTGCAAAGCGTACGAGGCTTTTTTTGGAAATCTTCCGCGTACTCAAAGCACAACGAATTTATTATTAAGTTAAAAAAAATATACGTTTAATTATTCTGAGCTCAGGAAAATTATCAACCGTTTTTCTAGCTGGTTCCCTTTAAAGTTACACATTTCAGGTAATATCAATTCCGCACTAGTAGACCTGCTGAATTATCGGTATGTTTCTATTCAGCCATCACACTGAATGTCTCAGAAGACAAGTGAAATTTTTGCTATATGCTACAGTTTCATCACTATACAGGCATACGTAAAAATTATTGCCCTAACTTCTCTGCCCTAAAATCATAAAAGTTATATGGCGATGAAATGGTCGGCCAAAATGGCACATATCTAGTTTAATAGTGTTATTTCGGCTCAATAACTGTCAATACTTTTTCGACAAACCAACATATTTGTATATATATTTGCACATTTCTCACAAAGTTATCCGAAAGCATCTATCAAATTCTCAAAGTCAACCAAAATCATTATACATCAAAATATTATTTTTCATAATGGCACTTATAATTCTTAGCTTATAAATAATGTCATATATTACTTTTACTGATGATTTAATAACAAAGATTATAGGTTATTTAAATGAACATTTTCAAAAATAGCATCGATTTACGTTAACTAACTTTCTGTTGGTTCTTTTGTTCCCGTCAAATGGTCGAGTAGCAGTCGTCGTGTCTACGACCATTAAGGACGCATTACTCAATCTCGAGATGGATATATGGGCGATACAGGTACTGTATACTATCAGCAAAAAAAAAACATTTCGCTCTTTGTCGAAGTACTACGGCGCTTTTGGCTACGTGCTACCGGTCTGTGCACACACTGTGTACAATTGCTTCGATATTATCTCATATGTAGCTCTTAAAAAACTATTTTTACTATATTCTTATTGCGAGGATGTATACTCCTAGTAAATGAGCTCAAATAATAATAGTAATAGATGGGAAAAGAGACATTTACAGTTAAAAGACAATTTTTTAGAATCATGATCACAAATATATTGGGTTTACGCAATACCACAGACAACGCCCTAAACGAGTTTAATTCGAAAAATGTAATTGTTTGACTACCTTACACAGTCCGATGTCTGTTGATTTAATGCCAAATCATGTTATAGACATGTAACATCCTTCGGAAAGATGGAGCCACCGGCTATACAAAGCGAGTCGTATTTTCCTTCCCAATAGATATATACTCTAACTTTATATGACAATAAACAGCCCGTGGTTTTTTTTCTGTCTGTACATCCAATGCCTTCGTAGCTCGGCGGTGCAATATCTGGTTAATAGTACCGTGAAATTGTAGCCGGACGTAAATGAAAATACGCCTGACGTAAGCTTCTATCAAAGTTAGTCAAGTTGATTGCAAGCACGTAGACCCGTGGAGGTAGAGACTTAAGAGGGAAAAAGCGTTATAAAGAGGGAAAGGTTACTATATATATATATAGCAGAATTCATTTCCTGAGCACCGACGTTTCCGATGGTTTAACGTTAGGAATTGTGGGCGCATAAAAAGGATCGGGCTAGGTGACAGATGTGGTTGGCAAAAATAGCATTGAATCCTGTTCTACGTAGACAATTATTGTAACAAAATCATACATTTTAGCGGCATAGAGGAGCAGTCCGACAGCAAATTCACCACTAGGCTTCTTATTCACTTATCCTTTTTCGTAATGGTTTTTTTAAGTTGACGGAATAGCTTTGCATATCTCTGCAGTAGTTACAGCAGAAATATTCAGGTTAACAACAGCCGTGCAGTCTAAAATATAGGTAAAGGTTTGCCTCTCTAATGATGATAAGGTCCGATGAACTAGTATCGAAGTATGAACCACTTGAATTAGTATTTGCCCAATGTGCAGGCTCAATCTACTATTTATTGCAGCCAGTTCGCTGTTATGGCAGAGATTATTTAGATATTACATTGTCGCTGCGTTCCGATCAAATGACTATGCTTTATTATTACGTTTGTAACTGTTCAACGTGATAAATTACTTTTTAACAATCAAAAACAACTAGATTTGTATATAATTCTAATCGATGAAACACTTCCATATCAGCAGCATATAAAGTTCGCCAATGGTCTTCAGTGCCACGGACCTTCTGGTAGCCCTGTACTAGACTGTGCAGGGCCAGTTAAGTTAGGGGAAAAGGAAAGTTAAAAATCATACTGCTTTTCAGTGACTATCACTACGATGTTGAGGTTCTAGTCTAATAAAATAACAAGCTGTCCTGTACATACACGGTACCGTCAAGGTCCAACTTCTATTTTCTGCCGACTAAGACCTGTCTAGCAAGGCTAAGAATTAATTATGAGAAAAACTGCTCTGCCGACCAACGCGAAAAAGCTCGGAGAAAACGTGCGAGTCTTTCCAGTATATATAGAACACGGACAGATGGAAGACGTTGAAACTATGTATCACTAGCTTCTGTTAATCACTGGAAAATTAGTGTAAAAAGAAGAAAATGCAAAAAGAACGTGTTGATGACCTAGGTTACTAAGAACTCTATAATATATCTCCTCTATTCGCTATGCTCAGTAAAGGTTGTCGAAATGTACATTAATCTGAGAGTCGGTTTCAACTCGTTTCTTAGTCAGGTGAGAACGACAACGTTTGTGAAGGTCAGCGTCTCAATGATACGTTCCTTTTCGTCATATTCTGGTTTCCTATGCGGACGACATCTTGTCGAAATCGTCGGCTAGCTGAATGATTTCGATTTGGTTTCGTGTGTCTGTCTGCAACTATCATACGTAATAATTATATAGGACCTGCTCTTTTCATAATGACAAACAATTTCATGACCTCACAGTATCTCAATAACCTCATCAGAGGCACCAGGTGGGACAGGTAACCTAGGACTAGTAACTTGCTTTATCTTTCATACATGTGTATATGTGGGTGTACTCGCTTAGAGCTGTGGAGGCATCCGAGGGCGTGGGCCGTATCTAGTAAACGGAAACGTCAGGATAATTAGCAGTCAAATAAATAATGCCATTTTGGCACGCGTTCGACTTTCTCATACTAGAGGGTATGTCGGGCCACATATTCAAATGAAAACAAAACCCATTTACATAACGTAATCCAATACCGTAGAAAATGCCACAGACAAATGTCCGAACTCCTTTTGGTTAGTCGACGGGCTTGAAAGCGCTGAGTTAAAATAGAACCGTCAAAATCAACGGCGATATAAAACGCTATCGTGTCCAGTGAAAACTACATAGAGAAGTCGTTTTGGAAATATAAATAAGGATGCATAGAGGATTGAAAACGCATATCCTTAATTCTCTATATTCATTCAAATGACTGCTATTTTTTTCTTACAGATTCGATGGCGTTAAGCTACCTTGCTTCACAGATGCGTCTGCCTATCAATATGAATTAATCAGATGCAAGCTAAGAATTGGAAGCTGTAGATCAACGAATGAAAATTGGTCAGAAAATAGTTATATGTCCTTGTTAGGGTGCAATGCTGTGATCCAGGTACAAAACCGGACGTAGAGAAAGCTTCCTTCGTTCTAAAAGTAGCCAGCCGGCTAAAGCAATGTTTGGCTGCAGCACCGGAATAGCACTTGAAATGATCATAGGTGACATTAATCTAATCCGTGAAGCTCCCAACTCCTAAGAGGATCTCTTGACGTTGTTTCCTTTTTTTCCATATAAAAATATATACATTGGATAGTGAAATATGTCTCGAGATCAGGAAGATCAGAAACGGTCAGGTCAGAGGATGCCAAATTTGGGTCAAAATTTCGAATCACTAACCGGTCCTAAGCAGAGTGTTTCGCCCCCCTAAAGAACTTCTCCGAAAACATTTTTCCCCATTTTTTCTTGGTTTCAAAAACACGCTACTGTTCAGTACAGTACGAATTGAGAATATAACTGCACGGAAGGTTTCAAAATGCTGAATTAATATTAGTTTCTTATAGCGCTGCGTAACTTCACAATTATCCGCATTTCAAGCGGCTACGGCTCCTTAACCGGGAATAACAAGTTATATTTTGTAATCAAGTCCATTTATTAACATTAGAATGGAACGTCTGCCTAAAGTGGGGCCTGGTTACATCGGTATTACTCCATTAGGGTTCTACGATTAAAGAAAACGAGTGGACAAGCGACAGCAGAAACAACAACTCACAGTGATAGGTTCAAAACAAATAATATAGATATACGCAGCGTTTCAAGATAGGTTGCTTTAGATCACCTGACAACCATATCTAAAGTTACCCTTTAGCATAACTCATAGGCTCAGTTCGAGCATCCCAGGTCTTCACCCTAATATATTTATGCTTTCGTGTTACAATAAGATATGCGATGAGCGAAACACTCGACACAGAGATTCTTTGTGACCCATGGCCTATTACATATGTTTACTGTGTTTCAAGTGCCCCACATCGTGGAAGAAATCGAATACCATTGGGACAACACTTGCGGTGTATCAAGGGCTGGACCGCTTCGACCGTCAGGTCTTCATTTGCATAAGATGTACATGAAGTCTGCCCCTATGACTATGCCAGGTAAAAGCTCCAAGGTAGATAGTTTATTACGATTCAACAAGAAGCGATTCAATAAATATCCTGTCAATTTATCCCTGCGCATTTAGTGAACGTATGTATGATGTTTTCATATATATATATATATATATATATATATATATATGTATATATCTATCCCAAAAACGTTTATGTTCATTAAATAGGAGGAGCTGTGCATTCATCGGTTGTTGTGTGGTTGATCATTGGCCGTGCGACCTATGATCTCTTTTTGCGTACCGTATTGCCATTCGTGCTGTGTGTGATTTTCGCCTGCTGTGCATTCATGTTAGCGCTGTCGTCGCATACGACACCCATCGCAACACAGGCGTGGATTATTGTTAGATCCAAGCTGAATAAAGGGTGACCTTTGACTGGTTATTGTCCGGCGACTGAATAAGTAGGCACCAGTCGTTGGGCCGTCAGCTATCGTCGCATTTAATATCGTTAACCTCACCGGGTCTTTCTTCGGTGGAATTGTATGACTAGTATAAGAATCGGATTGTTTAACTTTGCCAGTGCCAGCGCCGCTGATCAATTCAGTATCTGAAGACAGAATTTCGCTTGTTCTCTAATTGCACACACTGGTTCAGTACTCGTCATCAGATGGCGCTAGTGCTTTTGGTGTCGGCGGTGTCCATTTGGCCAGCAGGACCACCTGTGTTCAAAATACCTAGTTAGCTTGGATACGTTGGCTGCACATTAAGGGTCCTCAGGCGGCCCCGATGACGTCTTCAGGTCAACAGTTGGAGGGGTCTCCAATACGTCTCTGCAGTCGCTGAGAACGTAAGTAGTTAAGGTAACGAGTCGTTCCTATCGAAATGCGGCGGTCTTTTTGCGGTGTACATTGGGGACTTGAAGATCTGACAATTGGTGAAGTTGCGCTTTCAACAGATTGAGCTTCGCTCGTCACTCTTGTCTTCATTTGTTCTAACTAGATGATCAAGTATGATTATTTATCTGCGTAAAGCAGCAACGAACGAATTGGTTTAAGTAGAATTTGCTTGATCATTTGTAAACTGGTGGCCGTTTTTTTGTGTCTACGTTTCAGCGTTACCCCCTGAAAGAGTTGTTACCATCAATTGCACTAAGCAATCGCTCGCCGCCTCATAAGTTGATACCCCGCCTATTGCTTCGTGTGTACTACCTGGTCTTCATGTGAACGTATACTCTTACTGTGATACGAATTTAGTTAAGCTGATATACTTATGTATAGTGCCGGTTTCCCTTTTTAAAAGCTCGGACACAGATGAACCGACTTAGCGAAAGGCCATAACAGCGTACGCTTCATCTGGATAGTGCAGTATTCTTGTTTAATGTATATAATTCTTCTCGAAACGTTATAATTGCAAGTTATAATAGTTGACGTAGTATAATGACGTAGTAAAGAACTCTGTGGGATTCTTGGGACCCTACAGTTGAAAGGAGCACGGCGCTGGAGGCAACAAATATCTTTTGTTGCATCCAACGCCGACGGCCTTTACTTGTGAACAAATAAGAATGATGAGCAAAACGGTTCAGATATTCAAATTCGGCCGACCACGAGGTGATGGGGGTTCGAGTACAAAAGTACTATAGAATATACGTAACATTGTTGTAGCAACGACGTACAAGCGTAGGCGAAACAGTGTTTATCAAATGCGCCATATAAATTGAATTTCGATATGTCACATGTATGCAAACAGCCGAATTAATTTTTTGTGTAACTTGCTCTTTTTAATCTATTGCAGATTTCTATAAACGAGAAAATGCATTATAGTCACTGATAACCGGAAAAGACTGAGACCTAAATGCTATCTCTGACGCCCTACTTTGTCCACTGTAATACAACCTTTCAAGACTATCACTAACCACAAGTCAGAAGTCTCAAATATACAAGGGTTCACAGAGGAGCGAAGAATTTCAAAAATGGCTCAAGGACTGGGTAAACCTAAACTACCCGATTGACGATACAAACGCTCGCCTTCAAAAATAACAATTCTCAGGGTCGTTAGAAATGGCTTGCGTTTCCTCGGTAATATCTAGAATAGTTTCAGTGTTGCCTCCAGAAAAGCAGACCTCTAGGTAAAGGCGGTACCATAAACTGCTCGTTCTAGATAATCAGATTTGCGAGAATATTAGACAAGAGCTTGCAGAAACGTGTTTATAGCAAAGTTAGAATTTAGATGTCCAGTTCAGAAGGGACCAGATCACACAATTGATTTGACTTTTTTTTAACAGAAAGTTGAGTACTTTTTTTGACTGGTGACTCGTGACAATCTATATTGTCGTTCTACGTTACCCCCCCCCCCACCTCCCACTTTATTATTGTGAAGCTAGGACGATTTTTTTGGCATTTGAACCAGTGTCTCGACACCTCGAGGTATTAGAAGGCGGAGGAGCCCCATAAGGAAAAAGATATAATTCTTTTCTATAATTCAGCTTTTCTTTTGAGTATTGTAAAGAAATAAAAATTATTGCAGTTCATATTACAAACTATTCATTCTTTTCTAATTTCGAGCTTCTATCTTGTTTTTTGGTTTTGACATTATCGTCATCGTCGGCATTTTGTTACTATCATTAAGGAACAGGCTTAATTTATGGCCCCTCACTTGCCACATGTCATCCAGTGCATTGGTGTGTCCGAATGAAAAAATGGAAACCCGTGAACTGAATTCAGGTGCCTTCTTATGTGAACATACTTCATCATGACATTTTACTCGCCGCGCAATCTGTACAAACGCTGTCGGCGAAATAGAACCATCTATTAAATTATACTATTCGTCCTATGATACGTAACACTGCGTTCGTTTCTCAGGTGGGCGCTAGTCCTGGTCTTGGTTGAACAATTGTATTGGGTGGGATTCTTAGTACTTTGAGGCTTTCAGGGAGGAAACCTAATAACAAATACTTTTTAGCTATTGTCTATCTATATGACCCATTTGTCGTGTGAAATTGCTAGACGAATCCGTAGTTTTCCGACACGGTCCAGCACTCTGATTTACGTCACAGTGATTCTGGTATAGATAGGCGTTTGTCCAGACGAACCATATAATAGCATGTTGACTATAATCAATTGCACGTTTATCGCTTACCCTCTTCAGACCCACCTTCAAAACTTATAAAAAAAAAAAAAACTCCGGTGTTTTGTTTGCGTTCCCTGTATCGCTTAAGAGGCACTATGGAATTATTCTGTCAGGCTTCGGAAAACAGAGTCAGAAAAAAAGTGCCTTTGGGAAAGATGTTTCCCATAATTGTTATATGTCGCTCTACTTAACCTTTATGCGCAGCCACTGTTTTTTTAATTTTTTTTGTATATTTGTTGTTAAATGTTCCCGTTGATAGCTAGACATTCGACATTAACTAACTAGAACGTGTGTGTTTCACCGTACTCAGTCGGCACACCAGCAAAAATAATAGAGAATCACCCCATTACATCTATCTCGTCTATAAATTTTCTCACCGTACGATCAGGCATGTAAGGCTGACCGTATATGAGAGGCCGTGCTTCCAATTAACTAATCGAGGCTTTTTTATTTTTCAGTAATGTTTATATGTCGCTTAGCTTGAGAAAACACTGTAAAGTTCCCTGTGGCGAAAAATTAGCTAGAGGGCAATATTTAATAAGTGACAGATGTCTTACCCTCATAAACAGGCCAATAACAAGATTAAAGTTATGCTTAGTGAAGTTACTGTAGAGATACTCTGCACATAGCCGTAGAGACGCTTTTAGTTTGCATTGCGACGCGGACCGGCTATTCGTAATAGCTCAATAATCTGGTTAAGTTTTGAAATCATTGAGAGTATTTTCGATGATGTGGGACTTCAGTTTATTGTTGCTTATATTGCTTCCTTACGCGCTTGTAGATAGCGCAACATAAGCTTTCCAAGTCCAGAGAAAATCTCTTTCATCAAATTCAAAGACCCTTCGTAAAAATGAGGAAATTGGCTGATGCATACTATCTGCACGACCTTTAGATCTGACACAATCAGTACACAAATTTATGATAGAATTTTTAACACTTCCAACATATGCGTCGTGAACTACTTCTGAACCTAAAACGTAGTAGTTACCTTGTCCCTGTTTAATCCGAACGAAGTTCAGACGATAAAAAAAGACTAGTAGCTTAGAAGTGTTACGAGCCGTCAACAGAAAGCACTGCTTCAAATCATTTCTGAACCAGTCATTGTTTCGTCAGAACTTTACATTAACATGCATCAAACTCTCGGGATTGATAGATGTTTATGTAAGTTTAGCAATTTTGCCTAAAGAAACACATATACGAGTTAGAGTAGATTAAATTACTTCAGAGCAGAAGGTAATATGTTCTATCGACTATTTCAATCCAATATTATCCCAAATCTTGTTTTTTAATGCTCTAGCATAGTTATTTCAATATTTTTAAAGTATAACGAACAAACGAGGGCCACTGTTCTGAAAATCGACGAATTGCATTTGCCGAAGCGCGCGGAAATATATAAATAGCAAATCTTCCCTTTGCTTTAACCAAACGGAAGTAAAAAATGGAAATATATTGTTACATTAATAAATAATGGTGTGTCGTTTTTGACCTATTACGATATCCTGGCCTATAATGACATTTACGTAGCGAGGTGTGCGTCTGTAGGCAATGGGCATCGAGATCTAGTATTTAAGGTAGAATTTAGTGGTTTCTTTGTTCGTTCCGCGAAATCGATAACAACTTTTAAAGTTTCTAAACTAACATAAATCAGTTTGGATCTCATGCACAGAAATTTCAGATGACAGACAGGAAGTAACCGCTGGGCTGGCAGTGTATTAAGTTGAACGCAATGCGTTCAATATGTAGACGGAGCAAATATCAGATCCATTCGAATAAAAGCTTTTATGTATTTGAGCGAGATAAGTTGTACATCAGACCAGGTGTATTGAGTTTGTCTTACTATACATATACGTCGGTCGAATTTCGTATATGCTTATGATCGAAACACCTATGAATAAACCGATTCGGTAACTGAGTGCGGCTCAGAATAAGGTTCAAATAGGCGGGGCTGATAAGTTCAAACAAGCAGAAAACTAATAGAGGCCGAAAGCCTATTTCATTTCCGGCTCCGTTTAACGGCTTTGCCGAAAGATCGATCTCCCCGAGGAGGTGTCCATAGAGTGCAGCTTTTGCATAGAGCCCTTCTTACGTCTGACTACACAATATTTGTTGATGATCGGCCCTATTTTTCTCCTTCTGATAACAGGCCATATAATCAATGCCAATATATGAACACGAACTTCATTGATACTCTAATAAACTTAATATATCAACTCCTGTTTCCTGCAAATATATTAGACATGGAACATTCAAAGGCTGTGTTTAGTTGACTAGTCGGCGGCCTATTTCAGCGACGATCTTAACGTAAGATCACGATTTGGTTAGGAACTATCGTTTTGTTACTATCATAGGATGCTATATAATTGTACAACGAGGTGTGACGATTAATGCTGCACAATTAAAAAATTAATGCTGATTTTTTATTACTCATGCATGTTCAAAATGTTTCCATTTAAGACTGCTAAACATTTCCCAAGATTTGTTATTGGCGCGTATCTAGTACGATTACGCGCAAAACTTTGAACGTGTTCTGGTGCCAGCTCCGAAACGACCTCGTTTATCTATTCTGACTGCAATCTTATTGGCTAAACGCTTTTATCTTAATTCTCAAAAAATGTTCCTTCGACGTTGCGAAGCCTGCTCTCGGACAGCCGCAGTCGGAAATCGCGAGAGTTGGGTGAAAAAGCCCTGAACCGCCATCGATTTTACCAAAGTCTGGATTTGCTTCAACTCAGGCATTCACCTGTTACCCGTAGGCGATATCATGCTCATTTGCCAGACGCAAACAGTTATGCAATAAACACCTCGGCCATTACTTATATTTAATACAAAATAGTAGTATTGTGATCGTATACTTATTGAGGAGACTGTAAATTTCCAGACATTGTACGAAGTAGGGTCTCTGCACTAGTCCTATATATCAATCAAACTGCATTTGGGGTTTCATTGAAGGTTGTTGGGTAAGGGCGACATATTTGATTCACCACTGGCTTCGACTTCAGCAGAATTTCGACTACTAGGTTTCAGTTTAATCAGTTGTGCATAAAATTCTATGCACTTCTAGGTGCAATTAAAATATATTTTTAGGTATGTATTGCAGTAACTACAGCAGTTTGCCCCCCTCTCTCTCCCTCTCTCGTTTATATCAATGTGTGATTGCACAGTGTGTGTACAAATAAAAAAGACGTTTAGAACTAACAATTAGTGACAGATAATCTTTCTAGTACTGAATGATGCACAATGCTGGTAGCTGTATTTCATCGTCGAGTCCGCACATACATAAGGCTTCATGGCCTGGGTGCCTAATGGACATAATTCTGAGCGCGGTGCCGAAGTCAAATCTCAGTATTGGCAAAAAATATTAGCGGATATAAATGATCAAAAAAAAAATAACGAAGGAACACGGCGGAATTAACAACGGATAGATGCATGTATGGCTGCGATGCCTCTTTATATATCTATCGGAAAAACCCAAGTACTGCGGTAGCCACTCCAGGTATACTCCTGATAAGGGGAAGTCGCTGATGCTGTACCAAAAACTAAGTACTTCCAAGGACTGGCTTACATAAAAAAAAAAAACGTAATTAATAGTAACTAAAAAATAAAAAAAAAACGTACATTCGACTAGGCAGAAGTATTTGTTTGTTATTTAAGTTATGTTAAGTTTGTTATTTTATCCTGTTCGAAATACTGTTCCTCTAGAAAAGACAATCATGTTATTAATATGTTTGCTTGTACACATTTTATGATTTTTGAAAAGTCGAGCGGTTCTAGTTAAGTAGCTTCAGTAAAAAACAGTGCAGAAGACAGTCTGACAAGGTAGAAAGTCCTAGCCAAGGTCGGTATTTCATTTGAGGGGACACAAGATGTACGCTTCATAGCAATACGACAACGGATGGCCGTCGTTAATTTTCCCAGTCAGTTCTGTCGTGACCATTTTCAGTTGGTACCGCAGATATCTAGCCGAGTATTTCAGCTTGCACAATGAAACATCCTCCTACACAACAACAAGATCAAAACGCGCCCTTACCGGGTGAAATTCCTGGATTGTTCTGAAGATGAACCATCGTAAAAGCAAGGAGCTAATCTGGAAAAAGGACGAGCAATTGACAATACGTACATGCAAGGGTACTGGAAATGACGACCAGGTTATTCCGTGCCGACTGAAAACAAATCACTACTTTACATTGTATTAGCTTTGAAGGCTTTGTTAGAATACGATGGCTGCAGGTAACCGATGAGACAATAAGAGCTTGAACAATTATCGTGTTTCGCATATCAGTCAGCATCCCCGTGATGGTACAGCGGAAACGTATTTATTTATTAAGCGGGTGGGCATATGAGCTGGCTTGGCCTTAAACTTAAGGTATAGAACTCATGCTGACTAATCAGATAGACGAACGCATGGTACCGATAAAAGTGTACAATATTTACTAATCGATCTAAAATAATATCAATGCTAGACTAATCCGTCTGTCTGGGGGCATTTGATCCGTGAAACGTGCGAGGGTGGATATAGTTAAAAACAACGTTTTATTATAGCGTGTATATAACTGAGGCATTCCACGCGTATCTATAGCGCGTCCCCTAGGGGCACCGAACACCTAACGTTCCCTGTAACTTAAATGATCATTGAAAACATTTTCTTACGCTATAATGGCGTTGCTCGTGGACGAATTCGGGCATACAAGAGATTTTGAAGAAGCTATTTGTCTAAAAGTGATTCTTATTATAAATCTTATCAGCTGTTTCGCCGATTGAAATCAGGTAAATGAAAATGTTATATACAATACGTTTTTTGCGATTAATACACACTTAGCCTATATAAGTCGTCGAACTTTACGTGTTCCATAAACATTTCCTCGTATATACGGAGTACTTGGTAACAGCCTGATAGAATTCCCAGTACTTCTTATTTTTTAGGATGCACACATTTAATACATATAACATACAGACTATTTAAGGAAAACCTTTGTCGACACCCTGCGTGGGACCCATTTCGGGCAATATACAAATAATAACAATCACCTTTTTATTAGCAGTCTTTTTTACAGGGCACTTTACTGCTAAATCACAGAAAATCTGACACGGTACTTTCACACGGACATTACCCGAGGCGACTGATGCACGGCCTAGATCGATTTATTAACCGTATCGCAATCTTTTGTAACCTAAAACTAGTGAATTAATTTTTTTACAGAATCTCCGTGACAGAAATTTTCAGTGAACGTTTTCTATTGAACGTTTTAATTAGTTGTGAAGCCAGGTAATGCATGCCGTTCACGGTAAGTATGTATCTCTTATGACAGGGATAACTGTGATTTAGCCCTGTTTCAGTGTGGCTCCAAAATGGACGATACCAACCAAAATGTAGAAATATAAAAATAACCCTGAAAAGCTATTTTATTGCTAAAGTAATAGTCTGAAATCTGCTGATTATTCTTAATGATTTTTAAATTTATTCTTAGATTGAATCTACCACTTCACCAGTCAGCACCTACAGGATATATATAGTATACTTTATATTTTATTATTTGATAACCTCAGTAGCCGCTTGCGCAAAAATGTTTGCGGGGACGGCTTCAACAGTCTGAGCAGTTGGTACGCAAAGAGTAAAAGCTATCATTACTATCATTGTTTTATGATGCTCGCAGCTACGGCCCTCTGCTGGTGCAAAGGAAAGCGTAAATTTGTGTGCTAAAAACATCCACCTTCTAACTAACACCTTCGTTCTATTCATTCGGTCTCGGGTTCAAAAGTTTATCAAGGATATTTGCTCACATGTTTGGCTTACAGCTAGTAGTTAGCCATGCTTTCCAAATTCGGGATTTCCGGGCACAAAACGTAAAATCAATTCTACCCCGTTCAGCTGACATTTAGCTTTTAAACGCTAATTTATCTATGCGAATATGGAAATTAATTTCACATGCAGCTGACCAGAAAGAGACCGCGAATTAGAAACTCGATAGCAGTTTAGAGGCGGAGATTTTAGTTAGAAAAGGACTAGCTAGAAAGAATTGGTTTCAGAGAATGCTCCCAGAAAGGTTGTTTCACGTACTGAGCATGTTTACAGGAGAAGGCAAAATGGGTCAAGTTCGACTTACGATCTTAGTTCACAAAAAAGATTGTTCAGCTCTCAATGCATTACGATCAAATGACAGTTCAAGTTTGCACAAATTGTCTTATTTAACTTTAATTGGTCATTTTGTGGCTTATCTAGCATCCAGACAGATCTCTAGTATCGTCCAAAAAGAAGCAGCATGTGACAATGCCTTCAGACCGACCATTATGGATTTCAAAATCACATAAACTATGATTCCATTTATTTCGACAGGATTATCACTCAATCGAATATCTTTCTAGAACCCGCTTTTATTTAGTAGTTTTACATCCAACAGATAGCTTACGCGAACATCAGAAATAACTTGACCATTGCAAGAGATCTAAACGTTGTAACTGCGCCGAAGATTGATTTCGGTCCTTATGAACATTGGCTAACTAGATCAGCACTACTAGCCGTTGGTATATTTTGGTCTCGTAATTAGAAATTTCAAGTTAGTTACTTACCTCTACAAAAGTCTCATGGTTTCTAAACGAATATACCATTCTGAGGTTTGGAGCCTTATGTCAGTAAGCATATACATAAACTATGTAAGCATTTACCTTGTTAGGCTATACAAAAGCAAAAAAAGAGACAACTTGTCTGGTAAGGAAATGTTTTAGAAAATGGAGATCCTGAATATGCTACGAAGGCATAGAGAAACATCGAGTTTCAGTAATGTCAGGTAATAAACAGGTAGGGTGGCTTGATCTGCGACACGTCACACTTCGCCAATATTCGAGAGAACGCGCTCGGCAGACCAGACTATTGGTCCTTGGCAGATCCTTGTCTTGTAATGCTCTAACGCTTGCAGCTTTGGACTCCTTTGGATACTACTGCGGAAGTCGTGAAGATTCGGCCACGCGACTCGTATATACGTGTGGGGACACCTTGTCAGCACTGTTTACCGAATGGCGGCATTTTTCGTCCCAAAAGACATCTCTACCATCGAAACTACTGGGCCTAATAATGATGAATAGGGTTAAAGGCGGCTCGGACGACCAGGGTTCATAATAGATATAGTAATTAGCATGATAAATAACTTAGGACAGTACGATTTGACCAATAATGGTCACATAACTTACATATTATATGACACTTACACGAGCTGTTAATGTATTTTCTGAGTTCATGCGTAGGCTCATCGAAATCGGCCTAAACAATTCATAGTCTGTGGGCTGTTTTCAGCGGAAATGAACAACAATGAGACGCCGTTACAGATTGCCGATAGATTTACAAATAAATGATATATCATTCTTCACTGCCACGTTGATGTTGGCTTCGAATTAAAAAGGTAAGAACAAATGAACTGTAACTAGCACAGGACGTCCGCTATGGTTCCATTGGATTTATTGGATACAAAGTCTAATTCAGTTGTATATATATATATATATATATGTAATGATATGATTGATAAAAGATTCCATCGCAACATCGTCTGAGGTAATTAACAGTCGACATATATAATATTTTTGAAGAGTCCGGCATTGGAAGATAGCTGATGGTTTGCCTTTAACGAGAAATGTCATTCATTTACGTCTATCGTTGGAAGCATTTAACCAGTACGAGGAGGCATTAGGAAGGGCAATACCCTTCCTGGAAATGCGTTCTCAATGCTAGAGAAAAATTCTGCAAACGAATCAGATGAACTGTACGCATGTAGATAATAAAATATATTCTTTATTACAGTATTTTTTTTTTGCCATGTTTACGCATATAGCATCACAGAATCAATTGCCTATGGAGGAGAATCCGCTAGTTGTTATGAGAGAATCTAATGAAATTCGGAGCGTGCGCGCTATAATATAGAATATATGTCGTTTTGTTGCAAGTCTGACGCTTCTGGTAGAGTCGAGCAGGAGACACATGCTTTAAAGAAGAATACATTCGCGCACTTACGCAATACTGCCATTGACAACGATTCAGCACGAATCTATCGAAGCGGTTACTCGACTTTGTCGTGTTCATCACAGCGACAACTTACAGATGAATATTTTATAGAGAATACTAGTTATATATTTGCTTTCTACTGTTGATCTAATTACGCAATGAGCGTTTGTCATAGTTTCGCATCGATATCAAATCAGTAACTACGGCGTATCTACCCGTCGACCTACCAAACTCCCATAACAATCGAAGCATTTAACAAAAAATACATTACAGTTAGAAATTTTTCTCACTATTCATTTGAATATTATTGCATCGGCGTAGTCCAATCGTTTAGGTTTCAGCAGCTGGAATAACGCGTTTTGCTTATTGTAGCATTGGTGAGTCTCATATCAAGATGCATGACGAACCACATACCCATCGAAGATGATACCATGGGCCCAAAATGCACGAAATTTATCAGGGAATCCACGCCCCTCAGATTTCAAAATCGTATTTCGACCAGCTCGTCATTGAATTGGGATCAAGTTGCCGGGCTATTTACAAAGCAGCTTTAGCGTACAGATAATAGATGGCGCCACGAGTCCACGGTGGCTTTTCTTTGCATGTGTTGTTGTGATCGTTCGTAGTAAACACTTGCTTGCCCTAGCGGGTTCTAGCTGGCAGCATGCGCGAAATAGCAGCAGAAACGGCGCGGTGTCCGGCCGTTGCACGCGTCAGCTGAAAAGCATCCGGTTATTACTTTCGTCTGGCTGCCTCCAGCGCCGCCGCCGCCGCCGCCGCTGTCGTCGTCGCCGCCGCCGCCGCCATCGGGAAGAGGGTTTGCGCATCCGTAGCTGTGTATCAGCCCCTTGCTTTCCGCTATAGCTATTACTACTGCTGTAGTCCTACTACCGCGTTTTTGCTGAGGCGAATGCTGTCGCTAATGCTGCTGGCTGCGAGAGAAGCAGCGAACGGTGGAGGCTGTTGGCGGCAAAGGCGACATCGAACCGCAGTAGCGGCTCTCCATGCGCTTTCCTCTTACTTCGCTCCTTCCCCACCGCGCAGTGCTCGACAGCAAACCGCGGCCGCGGCCGCGGACTAGCGGCCGTTGTAGGCCTACAGCAAACAGCAGTGGCGACAGCAGCAGTACGATCAGCACTGGCAGCCTTAGCATTGGCCGTAGCAAAGCGCCAAAGCAGCTAGCTAAACAGCAGCCGTGCGAAGAAGTCACCGTTTGTTACTATCCGTTGCGACCCGCTGTCGCGCAGCGCGAACAGCAGCACCGGTAGTTGTAGTTGTAGGCTGTGATGAGCGATCAGCAGTGGCCACAACAGCGTCAGTGGTCGACTGGTCGAGATAGAACGCGGTGAAAATTTTTCGCTCGTGTCAATGGCGGTTTTCGTTCGTACGATTAAAGCTCTGAATGTGTGACAAAAGGAAGACAAAGGCAGAGGAAAAGAAAAGGAAAAAGCCAGAGAGAAAAGGGCGGAGGAGGCGCGAGAGAGAGAGAGAGGGAGAAAGACCGAGAGAGAGAGAGAGAAAGGGAGAGAGAGAGAAAAGAAACGGGAAAGAGAATCGAAGGATAACGACGACTTTAGTAGAAGTGAGGCGCCAAACACAACGTAGAGTGCGCGACATAGGTACTTTTACAACTAGTCTATCCGATGTTGGCGCGCAACTTGTGTACGTTTCCATGGATTAATACAATCTACTATAACATTGTATGATAGGCAGTAGGGTTTAGGGTAGCACGATTTTGGAGAGAGGGGCGCTAGGAAACGCTGAATTCAAAAGCGACAGAAGGACAGTAGCGATACATCAGCGCATGTCTACGTATTACCACACACCGAGAAAGGAAAAGTAGGGTAACGTGAAGTTGGTGTAAAGCGGACCGCGGGCTCTCGTGCGTGTATGTATCCGTTTGTTATAAATGGCCCGTAGCAATGCGGATCTATAAGGAATAAATCTACTTGAGTGACAGAAGACGGAGTTTCGCCACCATTTCGAACCTCATTCTACACTACACAACTTGTTGTTGATCTCCGCCATATTGATAGCAGTGATAACTCGCAAGCGAACGCAAGCTGATCTTTTGGCGCACTCCAGAATTTGAATTATCGTATGTCGTCTGCAGCTGTATTCATTCGAACTTGGTTGTGCTGCAGTTCTTACTCATAGCATCTCGTCCGTCTTGTCTGATGCCCTCACCTTCTAGCTTGCATAGCCTGCCGTCGCCGTCACTCCCACCCCCCATCCCCGTGGGGTGCGCGGTGTTGCCCGTTGCGCCTGCTTTGCTTTTGTCCGACGTCCGGGAACGCTTCGATCTCTTCTTCTTGTTCTCGGGGAGTGGAGAGAGCACGGCGCCTGGTCTCACCCATTTCCTTGGCTCCACATCCTTCTGTCAAAGCCTCCGACCTCAGGATACAGTGGTGTCGTTCTCGGTATTGCTCTGCTGCTAGCCCTCCTGGGAAGTGAGAGAGGACACCGAGGCCACTAAGACAGATCAGTGCTCCCTCCGTATTGTCATCATCATCACTATCATAGCCATAATCAAAATCAACAACAGCAACAGCAGCAATTCCGTCGTCATCAACAACTTAAGCAGCAGCAGAAGTAGAAACAGGGGGTAGTTGCAGCTCCCCCAAAGAGAACGGTCTCTTCGGTCGGACCAGACGGGACGGACCGACGGACCATTCTAGGGGAGGCTGGAACGACGACGACGGCTAAGCTCAACTAGCAAGCAAGATTATACCTTCCATATTTGTATAGATAATACATACACATCGAGAAGATACGACATCGCGATACGGCCGTACATCGGTAGGATGCATCTACGCGCAGGCGGACTACATCTACTTACACGCACATACAATTATAGCGCAAACGTTCCTTATATCAGCCTTCCCCATTGTTGCTGCGCCTGCCGCGATTGTTCGGGATCATTAGATTGAGTCTTACGAACAAAACAGAAGAAGAAGTACGAGTACGTGAAGTAACAGTTGTTGTAATAGTAGAGAGGTGTTGGAGTGTGGGGTCGGTTGGGTCGGCTTGCGGATTGGTCCTGTGGTGTTTAGTATTTTGGTGGCCGTGTTTCAACTGCCTTGTGGACTGAGCTCTCACTCCAAGCCCAGCCAGTGCAGCTGGCGCAACGGGATGCGAATTAGATGTGGACATAGCGAATAGTGCATATGTGGGCCTTGTAGCCAGCTCCGTTCGAGCTAGCAGCGTTTTACGTCAACGACACGAAGGATATAGATACGTACGACCGTACCAAATCTATCGATATAGCGATATACCCACCAACTGACACAGTTGTACCCAACTGCTTTGTCATTCCGAACGACGGTCGTCATTGTCAACGCGGATTAACCAGGTAAGTTGTATAATGATTTCCGAACGGTGAGAAACAATATATATATATATATATATATGTACATGAATAATGCATGTGTCGCAGTATTAGTAGATAAGTGAAACATTACCGCAGACGTAACTGTCGCCGTGTCGACGGTTATCTGGAGCGTAACGTTGCAGAGTGTCAAGTCTGAACAAATGATAAGTAGTTAAAGAAGTTACGTTTCATGCGTTATTGTATATGCAACGAAAAAGCATCGATTATTTACGAGAGCGCGACGAACGCCAAGGAAACCTGTTCGTTGTTGCGTCTGGTGACAAAAAAAATTGCTACTATGGAAAATGTACGATCGTCATCCTCGTGTGTATCACCTCTAGCTATGATAAGATACACATCACGTATGATGCGAGTGATAAGAGAGATAGAGGAAGGGGACGCCGGACAATAAAGCGTCATTATGCTGTCGATCTGGACGCATTTCAGCTGACGCTCTATGTCTCTTGAATTTGTCTAGTCGACTACAACAGATAGACTGCAGCTGCTGTTGTTTTAACGGAACTTAAAAGAGAATTTCCACTGTAGCCATATCGTGATCGGGAACTCCGAAGAAGACAGACGCTTGCGACACTGGTTGAAGTGCCGTTGCTTTTTCCTATTGCTGCTACCGCCGCGAATAGAGTTTGAAACTTGAAATTTTCTGTTCGGCTATCCTCGATCACTGATAAACAGGCACAAGGACGGAGGGACAAAGTGGACGCAAACAACACGAACGGACTATATAACCCTCTGAAGTCAGCAGGACTGGCCATAGGCAGTGCAGAACACGCTACTGGCTGCTGTATCGCGACCGCGGTTGAAGATCGCAGTCTGCGCACTACGGAGACTACCACAAGTAACAGCACTCCAGCTGCTTTTACCAGGGGGAATAGTCAGAAGGTCTTTGACGCGGTTGGGTAACTCAGCTTAAAAGAAGCTAGTAGCTTTCTGCTATCTAGCTGCCGCTGCCGTCGCCGCCGCCGCCGCCGCCGCCACCGCCGCCGCGTCTACCACGACGCCAGCTGAGTGCGATAACCTAGCCAGTTGGCCTGGTCGCCTCGTCGTCTGCCAGTCTGGCCAATTGTATAGTGTGTGCCATCTGCAGTGCCCGAATGAAAGATTTTACGATGAACGGAGAAAGCTAAACCAAACTGAACTCAGACTAAATTCAATCGAATGGAACGCAGATGGGATAGACCTAGTCAGTTCAGAAGAGAAGTATGCGAACGCATGCTACACATACACCACATAAGGCCCAGTCACAGCCTTGTGCTTATCATCGAGTGACTTCGAGACATTGGACCAAGTATTATGTCTTGCTCACTTATACGACGGTAAGATAAACGGGCTAGTTGGCAGTTAGTACGCATAAGAGTACAGCGGTACGACCATGGCTGGCGAATTAGTTCGCGCGACGGAGTACCTCAGTGCGCCTCACTTAACGGAGTTCCCAAGGAATCATTGCATACCGCAGTACCTTATTTATATATATATATATATATCTCGTGCAGATGTAGGTAATGTGTCGCAGGATTATTGAAACATTCACCGATGTGGAATCAGCGACGGAAGGAGATGTGGGTCTAGCGGTTACTGCAGCTAAAAAGCGGTAGCTAAATTCATAACGGGAATTTAGACTGAATAATATATTGACGGTCAGTCGTCGATGCACAGGTTCAATCGGATGTAACAGCACCGCGAATGATACTTAGGTCATTCTTCTGAATCGTTTTAGAAGTAATAAAATGGAAGTCGCTTAGATAAGGTCGATACCTCAGACTGATCGTATCGAGTATAAAGTCGAAAAACGAATTCATTGGTCCTACGCATCATAGGCGATAGGTATATAATTGCTTAGGTATTTCTCATCCTTCCAGCCGTTGTTAGTCTAAACGAATATAATAAGAACAGACAAAAAAAAAGTTCGTTCGTTCCATCAAAAGGTTATTATTGGTAAGCTGTACCAGGTTCGTCTCTTGACGACTGACAAAGATATCATACAAGCATTATTGCGGGATATATCTTGGACTAGCCGGTTTTGTCAAAGCCGAAACACTTTCGACTTTCTGTTCGAATAACCCCTCAAGCCGGTCGCTGTCTGTTTCGTCAGCCGTCTTCGACGTGCCCCGTGCTGTGTCGCAAGCAGCAGCGACAATTGTGGCGAACAAGAGACTGATGCTGTGGCGACGCATCTTCTGTGCTTCTTCGCGTTCGAATCCGTGTTGACGACGACTATAGCGGCTCAGCTTTACTACGCATGCTGTAGTCACTTAGACTGCTACTGCTACCGCCGCTACTGACGGTGTCGTCGCTCTGTCTATTATTGTTAACGCAATGTCGCAACACCGCGTGCAACCAATCACTTCCGCCTTTCGCCAGGATCTACGAAGAGCGGTGTTACCGACAGCAACGATAACCAACGCAGTCGAAGCCACAGATCGGAAAACGTACCAAAGGCCGTGGCAACGGCAACTCGTATCATCGTCACCAGCATTTGCAGTAACTCATTTCACGTTAAAGCGTTTCATTATTGGTAGTAGTACCAACAGCCTCCCCCGCCGTCGAAGTATGCCGTCTTTCGGCGTCGTACAAGAACGTACGATATGTGTTCAGTCCTTGCAGGCGAGAAATATAGATAAACGTTGTACGTACCATGATAACGACAGGCAAATCATGACAAACATGCGATTACAGAGCGTTGGCAATTACAGAGCGCTAGAAAGTACGGAAAAATTTTAGACACTTATGTGACGAGTATGCATATCGCGCACGGGGAGAAAAAGACCACTACAATAATTAGATGGCCATAGACAACTATAACAAATATCAATTTTAGGATTCAACTTGGATCGATTTATTTTAGTAGTTCTGCAAAAATATCCTACGCTGTCGGTAGAAGTGTAGATAGTTCGAAACGAATATAGGGTTTACAGAGTTTTTAGGGGATAAAATGAAGTATTATTAGACTGCTAAAAGGATAATTATCTCGATTAAGTATATACCACAATGAAGCATGACACTGAACGCTTCGTACATTTACTTCTTTTCGATTGCTAAGCCCTTATACAGCCTTGTTCGACTATGAACGAGGGCAGATCCCCGTTGGTTGGATTTTCTTCTCCCAAATATTCGTTAAGAAGATAGAAGCGTCTGTTAAATTCGGATTAACTGAGTACTTAGTTGAGGTATCGTTGGGTGCTGGGCCGAATTGCTTCCCGTACTCGTTGCACCATTTTTATTTAGATATATTTGTTTTATGGTGGCATTATGTGCCTTTGCGGCCACCCCGTACCGCATTTCCGAGGCAACAAACATCGACAATTATTCGTCTTGACAGCGGACAGATAACTTGCATGTTCCCTTCGGTCACGAGGGATGTGCTAGGGATTTCGGCTTATTAATCCGGCGACCAAATCAACCCGGTGGGCATTGCTCGCCTGGTGACGTATATTTTGATCCAAAATGACTGAATCCAAAAATGATGTCGCCGCTAGCACATTACGGACGAGAAAGCCACTTCATACATTGTTACCTTTTAACAGAGCCCGCGTCTTCTTAATGCTGATTTGTTACAGTAAACCGGTATATATATCAAGCGATTTACATAATCCGCGAGAGAACATTGTCACTATCGTATTCTGATACTGAACGTTTCGACACTGTACGAAAACTTTGCCCTTTTAGAACGAATCGAATGGGAAGAGAAAAGAACAATCTTTTCGTAGGAATCTATAGCTTACCAGTAGTATACGACTATACTAAATGGGCATATTCATCCTGTCTGTTCTTGGGATACTGCCCTTTATGATTGCATCAAAACGAGTGTGCTTGCAGACGGCCAAGACTTTACGAGAGATGCGCCGATGAACGTAGAGTATGTTTAACTCTTTGCTTCCACAGCAGTGTCATTTTGTGTAGCCAATCAACAAGAGACAATTCGCAGAATCGAACGACCCTTCCTTCGACGCGAAAAGCAGGTCGTTTCCAATTGCAGCCCAGGCCGGTCTAGCAGCTCGAACTGTCGACCTCAGTCGGCCACTGGGTTCATTGGCGATGATATCTGTCCGGTAGTGGGCCCGACAGTGGGGACTAGCTAGCTGCGAATCACGCAACGCTGGCTGGCCCACGGCGTGACCTTGGCCGTGAAAGTTGCCGTTATAGCACCAGCAGCAGCAATAGCAGTAATGGTCGCATCAAGAACAGGAACCTGCGAGGAGGCGGCGGCTGAAACCTAGAACACTTCTCTTGCCACCCTCTGATACCACAACCATCGTCGTACCGGCACTTCGACTACAACTACGATAATCGCGGTATTCTGCTAGTCGATGCTTGGTTGTCATGGGTTTAAGTTCAGCACCAGAACACCACTGCCACCCGAAATCACGATCAAGCATATCTACTGACCACTACGCTTATCTGGCTGGCTGGCTGGCTGGCTGGTGGCTGGGCCTATTCTACGGGTCATGCTGTTGTTAAAGGGTTTATCGATACCGATGTAGAATAGACGAAAAGATAATACTGATGCGATACTCATTTCCTGGTTTCACGCTACGTCCAACCTACGAAATGTATCTGTCAGCCATCTGATTAGGTTTATGTCGTACTCTTCACCACCCCTGAACTTTAGCTTCAAATAATTGCGAGTCGCCATTTTGCTTCTTCCCGCCGCTTCACAAAGCTATCAATAATTCTCATGTTGTAGAAAAATACTTTAACCCGTTTGGCTACTCAGATGACATCCAGTAGGTGGCATCGTTGGACCATAAACTTCCTGTGGAGATATTCAGTAGCTACTGAACAAATACATACGTTTGCAATTGATCTCAATAGACGCAAACCGAAATTATATAGCTACTGGTGGACGTATACATATTTCTCATTTTTGTATAAATAGGTCTCACCGACGTAATCAACATATCCTTTTGCCTCTGGTGCACTAAAATAACCGAGGTGACTATACTGAACGTGGCTTAAGCGGCGGTCTGCACGGTTTTTATTGCAGTTTTACTCTATGTTATGAAGCAGATCAGATACATATTGCAAGTAAGGGGACAAACATTTGCTTGTCCCCACGAGGACAGACGGTACACCGTCATGTTCCCCTAGCGTCCGACGCCCGTTGTCCTCTCATGTCCCGTAAAGGTCTCGTTTTACATAATAGTAGAACAAAGTACGAAAACGTCATTTAAGAGGCCGCTATTCATTGCTGCTACTCTATTCATTGGCTATTATGCGACAAGTGCGTATCATATAGTTAGCAAGCAGTTTCCATTGTTTAGCTAATTATGTGACGAACGCTATAATTAAACCAGCGTAATTGTTTCTTGCTATCACCCTGTTGTATCTCTCCGTTGTCCAGTCAAGTCTCGAAATTTGGCTGGCTGGTTGGCTGGCTGGCTGGCTGGCTGGCTGGCTGGTACCATTCTTTTTTTTTCTCGATTTCTGGTCTCGGCTGTCGAAACGAATGGCGGTTAGCAAAGGTATCTTGTCGTATTTTTATGTGACCAATAGTATGTCATAGACTAGCGCACTTTGTCATTTCTTTAATTATGATAGTGTTTTTTGCACTTGATTTGCTTAGAATTATGATTAAGTTTTTCGTTCTATTTATATAAGCATATACGATACATGTCTAAATATTGTCACACTGTCTGGCAGAATCCCAATGGCACATGGGACGCGTCGCCGGGTCGTAAATTTATTTACTTGCCCAACCGTCACGTACGTGGCCTGCCTAAAAAGAGACCTGCATGATCATTAGAATCCTGTAGTTAGTCACATAAAAACGCATCGCTTTAGCGTGGCATTCAAATACAACTTAGCGTTTTCCGCTTTCTTTTGGATTAATTTTTGTGCGATTATCCATGAATAAGATCGTTTGTTATATTACGTATATCATGGGTTCTTGTGTTGGTGACACTCGCATTATGGATATTGTTATCATGACTACTATTTTCTTTTTTTTGTTTTTTTTTTTTTTTGCCGCAACTTCTGTTGACGCTAGTCACCCATCATCACATTGTAAGTTAGCGTTATTCATGTCCCTTCTAAATGTAGAATGAAAACTTGTTATTGTTTGAAAAGTGTAGCTGGATACAAGCGCGATTAGCTTGTGGTTATGCATTGAAAAAAAAACTTTTTTATATTCTCTTAAATTCTGTCATATATGTGTCGTTGGATAAGCCTGATACGGCTTCGCCTGCCTTCCTCTAACCCGGTCTCGTTCGCGCAGAACTTTGTCATCGGTGACATTAGTCTGCTTGCCACGATGGAGGTAAAGGCTTGATTACCCAATGATGGATCCGAGACAGACTGCTGTTATTGTTGTGGTCTTACAGAATCGTTCTAACACGAATACGATTGTCATCACAATTATATCCAGAACTTTAAGCACTCGGCTGATTTGAAGCGTATCATATTCATTCCAACTGCACCGGCCAGCGTCTACTGCGTACTGTTCAATCGGTTTGTGTAAAGCTTCACACGAGATTTGAGAGGCGGTTTTTTCCTTTCTGGCGTTTCTGCGCCGACGTTGAGAGAGTTACGTAACAGATCGTTGCGAAAGGGGCGGTGGGGGGGTAAAATGGCGTCATATGTCTGTTCGATGTGTGTCGTTATACATGTTGAGTATGTTTATCCTTGATATCTGCCCATGTGGCAGTAGCTAGGTAGGAGAGATACAAAGAGAAGGCAAACAAATGTAAGAAAAGGTAGTTGGTGGAAAAGAAGATTGCGTACCATAGTTTGTGGTTGCATTGTGTTGCGTTCAGGCCATCGTCCATAAACCGTCCAGCTAATCGAGCTGAAGGCATAGCAGATTGGTGGAAAAAAGAACACATATACCAGGTACAATCGCCAGTCGTGTCGCTGGGACCGCACAAAAACTCTCTGTTTTTTTCTGTAACTTTTCCAGATACCGACGAGCCCAAACAACACACTACATAAGTTCATCGAATGTTTTTACCGCCTAGTGATGATATACCGGTGTTGGGTTCGCCCCCTACTACACTGGGCCCTTTCACTAGCTCTCATTTGGGGTCTGCTGTAGCGGGGTTGTAGCTGCGTTCGAAGTTATCGGCGTCATTCCAAACGCTGATGCTTTTCTCTTTTAAGCCGCTGTATAATAATAATAATTATAGATGAGATCGCTTGTAACTGAAGTATCGCGTAGACGCAGCGGTTAACCAAGTTTCCAGCTGAAAAAGACCAGAGGTCACTGTTTGAAGGCCCGCGAATGACACATATTACTTGACAATTTATGCGGATAATGGAAATTACTATTTTTTTTTTTTTTTTTTTACTAAACTGTTGCTGACGCCGATGCCGATAGCGGTAATGATGATGATGTAAAATAGTTGAACTGGCCGCGATGCCGATCTTCTTTCTTTCGTTCTTCATTCTCGTTTCTGTTCTGTCGACAGTAGTCGAATCGATTAGCTAAAACCGTTCAATTCTGCTGCTGTTGCGGCCGTACTGGGTTTGGGTACGACGCGAGAAAGCGTTGACGGCAGCTGCCGCTGCTGTGCGAGCAGCAGCTGCGCCATCAGACAGAACGGATGGACATAAACACATACCCAGCGACTGGTCGACTCAGTGACAGCACCGAATCGAGAGACAGATTGTCAAAGAACCGCTGGTCCCGCAATTGTTGCTGCCGTTCGTGATGGTGCAGCTACGATTTCTGCCGACGGGGGGAAGGCGTCTGCGAAGCCCGACGAAGTGGGCTGCCACGTCCGTCCGTTTAGCCGGCCGGCCGACCGGACTGGTCTCCGATGAAGCGATGGCGACTGATGAAGAACCAGCGGCAAACCCAGACGGAAGACGCGGCAGCGGCGGTTACAGCTGCAATGGCAGCAGCCTTGGACTTCTGATGACCTTGTTCCTCTATTGCTATCGCGCACACACATACGCACCCAATTACATAGCAGCATCGGCAAGATCAGTAAGAACAGCATGAGCGACACGTCGACATGTACACGCGCGCGCACACACACAGACGGCCCAGTCGCCTAACCGCCCAGCCATGCAACCCAGCAACGAAAAGTCAGCGAGCGATGATAACAGCAGAACAAGTCTGCTGCTGCCGTTGCCACCGCCTGTGCCTAGGCAATGCTATGGGAAGGGAAGTAGTAACTGTAATAGGCAGAACATAAGTTACAACAACAACAACAACGGCTAATAACAACTGTTGCTAACAGGACTTGAATAGGCTGTCATTACGGTGTCCGGAACGCTGCCACTATTATTCTAGTAGTACATATAATAATAGTATGTTCAAATATCGTAGTACACGCAATATAATACACAAATATGTACGTAATCAACATGTAATATGATGGCAGGTGCTACAACAACAAAGATTCATGCTAATGCTGCTATTTCTGGACGCCTGATCGCACGGCTTTCTCTATGAACGATCTACTATCGGTACGCCATGTATGACCATATATATTGGTTGCGTATCGATGGGTGCATGGAAAATAGCGTTGTCGCAATGGAGGATCTAGGGGCTGCAAAATGACAAATGAAAGTGACTTGACAATGCGGGATATATCAGGAATGTCGACGTATCACCATTAGTTGACGCTTTAAGCGTATTGCAATAGCAGAAATGCCCCAAAGAAAAACATCGGATAGCTTCGGCGACTATTATAATAGAAGAGAACGTAGCGAAAGTGTAGCAAGTGCTGACAGTCAAAAAAGGTCACACGTATCATTCGGGAAATAGCAGCTTTTTTTTATACAGTTAACACCATAGATTTTGTCTTATTGCCATATGCTAATTAGGAATTAGTGAGACGAAACAGCGATCTGTCGCCGTTACTTTAAGGGTAACATAGTGTAAAACGTTTTTAACGTTTTCGGTGTAGTGTTATCGATTTAATGATGGCTTGACACCGTATTTGTATGTCATGTATTTGCTATGTTTCAAGAGGTATGACAAGTAGCGTTAGCATTATGTTGAGAGATCGTCCGAAGCGAATATGATCTATATGGAAATAATGTAGTAGTACACTATTTCCATAGGTGAGCTAGTATTCTAGGATAGAACAAATCGACTCAGACTTCCTGAACATTTTCTCACTCTGCGATAAAGGAAAATGCAAAAGAAAAGTTATAGTTATTTCACTGGGTTGGTATTTCAGGATCTGGATTGGTTGATGATTAGGAAAAACGCATTACGCTGTTACTGACCATTAGCTAGGCCGCCACATGTCAGGTCTCTGTAAGCGTTAGTTTTTGTCCGTTACCAATCGTTGCCAGCGTTACCATTGTCGTCAACGCATGTCGAACGCTCACCTCATTGCTTTTATGTTACTGGACGATTTTTATGTATCTATTCGCTTGTCTCGTGTTAGGTAAAATCTCTTTCTCATCCGTGCGCATGTTTCACTTGCTGTTCTTTTTTAGGTCTCCGATGTAATTCTTGGTCTAAGTTCTATGAATGTATGCGCGTGTCACGGCGTATATCACGCGTATATTGCGTGCGTTCGTCGACTTTCGTTTCCGCGCTTGATTCACTCAGACGATGTTGGCGAACTGCCCTGTTCTCCTTGGAATATTATCGAGTTTTTGAGAAGACGGCAAGCGCCTCAAAATGCCTCAGTTAATTTTTTGTTGCAACAGATTGTTGGCTTAGACTGGGTGAAAGTCAACTTGGCCGACCTCCACTACAGTCAGCGTCATCGCCACAATCTAACTACCATTGCTATTACCTGTACGTATGGATACGGGGCCAGTTTTGTCATCACCTCAGAGCGATGACACTTTTTTCAGACCTCCCATCGCCATCTTCTCGTTCCCCAGCTGCCTAGCTTGTTTTATAAGCAAACGCGCGCACATACACGCACAGAAATATATGTGCGTTGTCATTTCCAGAACAAGCTGGCGGTCGTGCCAGGATGAAGTTCCAGGGAAATGAAAAACGCTCAGTTTAACTCCGTCTTAGCTATCCAAGCCATTTAGACCTATTTACTATCAGTCCTTCCCGCTCAATCAGGAAGCAAGCAGGGGTAAGCTGATTTCTTACGATTCTAATTCTTCCCCGCCCCGGCAATACACGCTGAAGGTCGCGCTGTGTTCCCCCGCCTGCCGCCAGGCCTGCCTGGCAGCCCATGTGTCCCCTAATTTTTCTAGCTCTATTGTCGAAGCATTTGGGCGTGTACGTGCACTGTCACATGTACTATATTTCTATCTAGCTCCATTTCGCTTTCCCTCGTTTGTGTTTCTTCGGCGCGTCTAGTACCCTGAAGTTGTTCTTGTACGTCGTCGTCGTCGTCGTCGCCGCCGCCGCCGCCGCCGCCGCCACCGATATCCTCCGCTTCAAAATCTTTTTCCTCGATTTATTCTTTTTCTCAGATCTTGTCTTCTTACTCGATCTACTATTCTAGCCCCCTCTTCTGTTATCCTTCATATACTGGCCACCCAGTGGTAGTTCATTACAACGTTGTTGGCATGTCTACGCCGCTGTTACGTGTAAAACGATGGGTTGGCCAGCTTGCTCCGTGCTGCTGCTGCTGCCGCCGTCGCCGCCGCAGCGGCTGGACCCGGCAGTGGTAACAAACTCTCCATGTTATGACCATGGTCTGGTCTCGTTTTTTACAAACGCTAATAGTTGACTGCTGTCCTTGAAGTGGTTTGTTTCTCGTCGGCCCGCTAACTGCGCTTGCTGCCGGGCAACGGCGAGGGCCGTCAAAGCAAGGCAACCGCCTGCGACCAACCTCTCAGTAGTTGCCCCTATCTCTGCTGCCTACTGCCATTGGCGGATCGCGGAGGAATAATACTAAAGAGGTAAGATGGTGGAACTGCTTTTTTTCGCCTTTCAGTATCTAACCTTCGTATAGACTAAGTTGCTCTCTGAGTGTGTATGTGTGTGTGTGTATGTTTATGCGTGTGTCTTTGCGTTGGACTAGTAACAAATGTAGTCAGAGTCGTTATCAGGGGAGGGGAGAGGTCGTCTGCCAAGATAGGGCGACTACGAGATGAACGCAAAAGGACGAATCTAACTTCGCTTAGTTCTTTGTCCTTGTTCAGATATACCGAGCCGTACTAACTACAGCAAACTATGGTATATCATGATGATTCCACTACCGATACCTGACCGATGCCACTGAACCAAGAAGATTCTATTCGACTCAAGTAGCAACAGGCATTTTGGCCGTGGCCGAAACAAACGGCCACCAGGAACGACCACTAGCACGAATTATCCAATCGTTGTTGGTGCCAATTTGTAGCCGTCGCAACGTACAACAAAGTCCGACGAAATCGGCCACCGTCCATGAACAACCGAGCAAGCAAAAGTAAATTATCGAGTCAAAGTAGACTTGAAGAAAATTCGAGGTGCAGCAGAGCTTCCAGATGAAACCGAACGCGCGAACCCGAAAGAATGCGAGAACAAATCACAATATCGAAAATGTTTGAAATTTCTAGCAACACTTTCATTCTGTCGTCGGCCGACGGATAATAGCGCTCCATGCAGCCATGTCGGACGAACAGAACGAAAACGTGCTATTGTATCAGTTAGTCGTACCTATAGACACAGATACGGTGCAGCCTTATTATTTTGCTCTACAGCCAATTACCTCTATCTTACCGACAGCGTAAACACTTAACTATCTATTAATATATATATATATAGTAATTAACTATTTCACTTTTGCTGATATATATGAATCACATTGGTTAGACTGCAACTATTCGTTGGTGGGGCACCTTGTGCATTTTGGATGGACGCCTAGATGCGATTTGTCGCACCAATCTTCGATGATATGATCTCTTTGAAATGTGCATCTTGCCATATCAGAGATGGTTTCTATTCGAGAAAGTTCTACGACGACTTGCGTTTAAATCGCTATCGTGGTTAGACTTTGTTTACGGAAACAGATGGCCCCAGTGTGAGCCACGGCGCTCAGATGTCGGCACTATAGAAAGGAGATTAAAATCGGCTGAAACAGTCCTATCCGCATCAATTGTATAGATAGATAATGGGAACTAGGTTAAACTAAAAACTAGCGTACTAGTTCTTGTATTCGTAAGTTTGCAGTTTTAGAACTAACCAATATACGGATGTGCACCTTCTAACCAAACGCGAAGTTAAAGTTCTGATCATCGTCAGCCTGGTCATTACGAAACTTAATTCGATTCGTTGAAGCCGAACACTGTCAGTGTTTTCTTACGCAGCAAACGATGATTGCTGAGCCAAACAATGGCCTCCTCTAGGATTTCCGCTTCTGCACGATACGCCTTGAGTACTAGTCAAAAAAGCCGGTCTATTCGATACCAGTATACGATACCAATCCATCCAGTAGGTTTAAAAGAAAATGCTCAATGAGCGTCGTAATTCCGTCGTCTATTTTTCCTTGCGAAGGCGACTGGATGGCCGTCTGAAATCAGGCGTTTACCTCCATTGTAGGGCATTAACGACAGTACGATGGCAATCACCTCGCTGACGAAGCTGATCATGTCAAGTAGCTCACAAATTAGTAAGCGGAATACGAAAAAAGAGACGCACATTTGCTAGCACTGTCTGCGAATTAGGTGTACGTTACGTGCAATGAATAAACAGGTATATAAAAAGATGCTTAAAAGCACCTAAGTGACATAATATCTGAATCGTATTCGGCTTCTAAATTCGCCAAAGCTCAAGAACGCACTCAAAAAGTCACTGGCCGGCATCGCCTTTTCCGGCCGTTATCTTCTCTGAGCATGATCGGCAACTTTTCGATCATCCTGTATCTTCTTCGTTCGGTTGCACGGAGGCAGAGGAGAGTCGCCAAAAATCTCCTGTGGCTATCGGGGATCAGCCGGCAGTCATCTCACTGGCCTTTCACGGTAGTTGGGTGTGAGCCAGAAACGGTACAGATACAAATTTAACCCTGTCCTATTTGATCATTAGCCGTAGTTAGCCCGCAGCGTGTTGAAAGGAGTGGCATTCGAAAATCAACAATCGTTCTTCATAGGCACCAACAGCTACCAATGGCAACGTCATTATAGCCACAAATGCCGGCCGGCATCGAATATTTGTCGTTAAATCGTGTTGCGCGGATAGCAGTAGAAATTCTGGCTGTAACGGATACGTCGATGTCTATGTCTATAAAGGTGGTCATAGGAGGAGAGAGACTTAAACTCCTATTTAGTAATTATCCAAGTCGTGTATCGACAGTATCCGCTAGTCTGGATGGAGAAGGCTTTCGACTGCGAAGATTATTGATTTAACCGAAACCATCATTTTAAGCGGTCGACGAGCTTGGATAAAAAAAAAAGATGCCAACAGAAAATCTAAACGTGCCCAATATACGCGCCGTAAATATTCATGAATAAATCATCATTTCTAGCTCGCATGATACGTAAGGTCTTATTTACGTGATCTCGGCTTTTCCTTCCTCGGAGACTCTGCTAAGATCAGCGATAAGATTAGGAGGGAAATTACATTAACGATACTGAGTTCAAACAACAATTCTCATTTGTTATGATCATTGCTAAAAATGAAGAAGACACAGACAAGGGCCACACCTTAGGAACAACGAATTATATATGTCCAAAGGATATTGCTCTTAATTTATTTAACGCCCATTTATTTGGTGTATATGCGGTATGTGTGATCATTGTACGTTCACCATGGCAAGTTATACTACAGAATAGATAAACTGAGCCAGCCCTACTTCAGCAGGACCTCTACAGTTACTTTACCCCTTTTATTGCATACCCTAATGGATTTATTAAGCACAAATAATAGTTTTTTTCGGTATATAGTCATAATGGAGTCGTATTTCATTTTTCGTAAACCTAAATTCTGTTGGTCTACATCGTCTTTGTCTAGCGTTATAATCGACTTACCGTGCCTGGGAAATCGTTACGGTTTATTGCATACGGAATCAGATACGTGAGAGGGTATCCCCGTTCGCGACTTAACGCTACCGATGGTTAGACGCCATCAGCCTGAAGGGGTAAGGTAGGCGAATCAGACAACTAGAGTCCCACCCATTCTAGTCGTGATAGGGGCGGCCCGCACATCGGAAACCTGTTTCCAGGGTGGAGAATAAAGCAGCGGGTAACGCTGAAGCCAACACCATTAAGAATCACTTCAGATTTTTTATGTAACTAACCAAAAATTCGGATGAGAACGCGCATTGCGTCAGAGACAACACCGTTTCGTTAGCTGCTTCACCTAATTGTCAATGATTTGAGGATATACGCTCTTTGTTGAAGCTGTCGGTCGCTTTTTGATTTTACAAAGACTCAACGAAAGACGGATGATCGCCAATAGTTGATTGTACAGGCCGCTCAGAATACTGGAAATCGTGCTTGGAATAACTAAGCGAATGAACGAGTTCTAGGGCCAGAAACCTCGCGACATTTTTCACACAAGTTAAGCGGCAAGTGAAATTGTTAACGTCAACTTTTTTTATACTTAAATTGTTTTGTATAGGATACTTCATATATAGTTACATGGGATACAGCTTCATAACGGGTGTGAAATCAGCTCTTGAGATAAAAATCGTGACTACATAAAACTATATTATATGATATGTGTGTCCCAAGTTACTAGTTACAAAATTTTACTTTTAACACAGTAAACAATTCGAATAAATCTTGACAAATATCGTATCGTAACATTAAGTAATTTAATTCGACATCTTAAAATGTCCTGTTTTGCCTTGAAATGAGCCATCTCCGTGCTCGCCTGATAGGCAGTTTCTGCCGCGTGCTTTTTGCTCTGTGACGTGCGCGTCAGCCCTTAAATAGTTATTCTACGTTGCATAACCTGTGTAAAGCGCTATAAGAGAACCTTCCGCAACATTTTCTGTTCGATAAATAGAAAAGAGCGGCGAAAATTAGCGGATGAAAGAAGACGAGCGAGGGTCCATATTTTATCCACTCCGAGTAAATGTAGACCGAATAATTCATAGTTTATTAAAAGTAGATGTTTACAGTCAGATGGCACTTGTTATTATTATTACAACTGCTAGTTCCAGTAGCTTTGCGTAACCACTAGGGGCAGGGAGAGGCGTTTTTTTCAAATGAAATAATGAAACATTGTGTACTGCTAAGATTGTTTCTGCTGTACAGGGGGTTCGATGATGGCGACAACAATGTGATCTCTATGGCAGGAGATAAGCATTTCTACAAATCCGTATCCTCCTATCAATATCAACTCATGATTGTAATTTCGAAGAATTTGAAATTCAAACGGTTCTGATCGGTGGCTAGTTGATCGGCACCCTAGCGGATGAACAGCGTATTCAACGCTTGACCGCCTTTTTTTTCGTTAAAAAAAAAAGACGTAATAAATATTTTCTGATTTTAAGCTCCGTCGATTGAACGTAGTTTTTCTACATCTGCGATTCATACGAATGGCGTGTCTAAACTAGCCTTGCGCCATACGCCGTCATTGTGCCAACTTTACTCTAGCATTCGCCAACTTTTTATTGAGCGGGCCATAACGAGTTATTTTATCTGGGGCGGGACGCCGTTATATATACAGTAGCCGCAACGATGACCGTCTCTAGTCAAAGAAGAAACGTCGCTGGGATGGGCGTGACGGGGTATCGATTTCTCGTCCTTTATAATAATATTTTGGATAGCTTTCTGAAAATTCGGAAAAACTGAATCGGCAATTAAAGCAATCAACATACAACATGAATTGTACAAGGATTCGTCTGTGGCCTGCACAGTATCATCAGGATCTGCCGCCACGTAATATTCTCGAAAATTTCCTTCCGCTGCCTGGAATCAACATGGCAGTCTTGTCTTTTCCCGTTTAGCGTTTCTAACAGCATTCGATGTATCGGCAACAGCACTAATTGATGTTACGCAACTTCATACAACAGGGTTGACACTAAGAAGATCGACTGGTTAGTTTTCTCTTTCCCGTTGTGGGGCCATTGAATCGGTACGAAGATGCCCCCGTGCGAGCATTCAGAAGCCTCTGCAATGTACGATTCCTATAATAGACATAGCCATCATCACGATCACAGTCATCAGCATCAGCTGTTGCAACAACCAAAGTCTACTTGCATGTGTCTGTCTGTTCGTAAGGCTTTGTGTATGGCATTGTCGCTATTTCAACTGCGGTATTCATCTCTTCCCTCGATCCATTAAACCCGTTCTTCGTCTCTGTGTAAAGAAGCTGTTTGTTTTCTTCTTTATTTATATTTTTCGCAACTGTTGCCGCGGTTAGCAAGTCTTACGGAAAGCCCGGCAAGACTTATCTTACCACTTACCAGACATGCACACTCACAGAACCCACTCACCAATACATTTTTCTGGGGATCTCCAGTTTCCACACAGATTTTTTTCTATAGTATTCCATTGAGCTCATTTTGCCCCTATCCTTCGTGTTAGTGCACGAGGGATGACGGAAGTGTCCTCGTCTGCAGGGGGCCTTTGCACACGCTTTTGTCAACGTCGGTGAAGCAAACACGAAGTCGGTGATGTTTATTTAGGACACACACACACACATACAGAATCCAACGTTTCGAAGCTGGCGTTGCGAAGATATAGGGCAAGAGCATAAGTTGCGAATTATAAATAACATGACCATTGTGACAACAGCTTGTACCAGTATCAATTGCGGATGTCATAGTAATATTTCCTACTGCTGGTGCTGCTGCTCCTCTGATCCCAACAGTGACAAGAACGAGAGGAAGAGGGCGAAGCGAGACGGAAGGAAAAACAGAAAAAGACTTCAGTAAGTAAATATGGCGCTACACATAATACCAGCGCGCGCCATCTGACATCTTGTCGTTACCCAAAATCCCCACACACGAGCATCTACAGGCACACATCGAACGTTATGTCCTACTTTCTTGTTTTGCTCATAATCGGATATTCTATAATACTGCAGCCGGCGGCGGCGACGACAACGAAAATCAATGATCATAAGGGGAAGAGACGTACATACACCTAACTAAAGTGCTTTGTTCTATGATCGTTGCGGCGTGCAATTATGTCCCGTTGCTGTTATCTAGCGTTCTTGTTGTTGCGATCGTAACTGTCGGCGTCGTAATTATTGCCATGTTGTTGTTGTTACTATTATTATTCTGCAGCAATAGCGACATAATGGCCTAACACAGTGGCCTCAGGTAGGCTGAGCGCACGGAAGCAAGGACAGACAAACGACCGCATATTTCAACTGAGATGTCAAACGGATTCACTCACAACGGGCATAGATTCAACGGCAGTATTCGAAGCAGTCAAGGTGATTAAATTTTGAAAAGAATATCTCGCAACAAATATGTAACATTCTGATACATTATATTCCGGCAAGCTGTATTCTGTATCAAGACGGGTCCCGAAAGAATAGCGGCAAACAGCGAACAAAAGACAGAAAGTGATTTCTCTGCAGGCTGATACGTAAATGGAAAATTCAATAAGTACACGGATATGAGTAAGCGTGCCAATTCTGTAAATATTCTGATACCTCACAGACGAACAAACAATTATCAGAAATAATCAATACGTTCGATAGTGATGAAGAGCGAAAGCAAAAACGAGCTCCATCTTTTGTTTCTTGAAAGTAATCGTAGTAGTTTTTATTATCGACGAACGAGAACGGCAACACCTAGGAATATAATAGTTTTTTAAGTTTTAGCGTTTCATGGTCAAGGAGATGTGGCGTTCAGTAGGTAGGCGTTACGTGTTTATCTAAGAAAATCATACAGCGTCAATATGTGTTATGTTAAACAATGAGCACATTTCCAGCTAAGCGCCAATTTGACTTTTCGTTCACTTGTTTACCTCGATCAATTGTGAAAATGTTCTGATAAAGCTACGTACTTCTACCGTTCGACAGCCCCGCGTAATTCCCACTCGTCTTCGGCAATGAAGTGTTGCTATTAGCTATCATGTCACGCTATCGCATATTTATAATGGAATATTTGACTGTAGTATTCAGTGGTCATTGAGCCCTTAATGGGCCACTGAGTGTTCAACCCTAAACTTCTGGCCCCGTCTTCTGTTCTTCGTTTCCGCTACTTCGTTCACTATCGTTCGTGCCGCCGATCCACATCGACTCTTACGGTCAATGTCAAGGCTGCCGGCAGTATCGGCGTCGCCGTAATGGCTGCCACTTTTAGCACTCGGCTCCCAGCAGCAGCAGCAGCGTCCCCCTGCCACAAAGTTGCTAAACGCGGCGTATTAGCGGTGCTGTTATGTAATACAACAACACACGCTGTTGTTGTTGACGTTTCTGCACCGCGAAGAAAAACCCTCTCTGCGGATCTGACGTCGCTGACGCTGTCTGAGTGACAAGCGTCGCCGGCTATGTGGCTATGGCGTTGTTTTTGTGCGCCACGCATTAGTCCGCGCAGATCAGCCCGGAGCGATAAGGCAATCGAGGCAGTTCAGCGACTTCTGCTGCCGAAAGAACTACGCAAAAATCTGTTTGTCGGCTGTGATTGCAGGCGCACACAGAAGCGACCCGTATTAATCGTCTTTGTCTTACGTTAGACTTGTAGGGAGCTAATGGGGTTCAACATGTGCATTGATGCACGGGGACAGGAGTACGTCTACACATGTTGCCCAGTTCGATTTGGGGCTCTGCCCTGATTTCATTTAGCCCATGATTTATCGGTGGCTGCTAGCTTAGGCTTAGCGAATGACATAATTCGTAATAGAAGCAATATTTTGGCGTTAGCAGATATGAATAGATAAATTGACCCATCTATCGGCCAACTCGAAATAACAACTATTTCTAAGCAACAAACTCGAGGACCTTGGTTGACAACGAGCAAAATCTAAAGGTGTTTGTTAAATCAACTATGGATTATGTATATAACTATTCTTGCAAGGTTCTACGGCTTTCTTTTTCGAATGGAACAGGATCCGAATAGCAAGACAGACATATTTGTTATAAACAATACCTTTTTGCTCACGTTCGATTTGGCAATCGCTCTCATGGTGCAGCGTCAAAGCAAAATTCCAGTCAGCGATAGGCTGACGACGGTTGGCTTGTTCCGAGTTAAGCAAAAATAGCGATTTCTTGTTTCCATATATTACATTATATCATCTAAGATACGGGCGAGGGGGTGTTATTGCCATTATACACAAACACGCGTTGTTATTTCACAGGAGTGAGGCAAGAGTTAGGATAGCAACGACCTTGAAGCTCGCATACACCGTGTAACTGCCGTCTGTACCCCTATTACATAACCATATGATTACTAATGCGCGTGCGAACATCAATTTATAAAGCATAGTTCAACAAAGTGATGGATTCGGTACTAGCAAGGAGTTGACTACAAAACAGCGTAAGCCATCGGCCCTATATATGCATAGAACAGAAGACAGACTCTGGATTTGTCAAAGTAATAAACTACGACCAGGCGCGTAAACATTTCGTAGTTTCCTACATATTATGTACGTATACGTGCGGTAAGCTAGTACGGACTGCGGCCGTCCTAATGAGCACCGTCTCACTGGGAGGAATGTTCTTCGTTGCGACCTCTTCTATCATACTTTTTTCTTTCGGATTTTCTCTCATCATCGTTCGACTTGAATAGGTTATTCTCACAAGGCAAATTGTCTTGATTGATGGCTTGTTTGTTTCCATCAATAATCGTATCCTGATTATCCAATCAATATCGAACAAATCTAGGGAAAAAGGGAAGACCGAACTCATCATTTCCGAACGGTTCATGCGTTGTATCAAACAGGTACATAGCTAATTGTATGTCTTGAACTATGCGCGATTTGGCGAATACCCAGGTTCTTTGGTCCGAAGTCATCTTCTTTGGTAAAAACCGGTAGAACGTAAACGACGGATACGCGAAGAGTTGTCAGACAAAGCTGACGATAGGGTGCGTGTATTCTTCATTTGAAGCTTCGACTGCAGGTGCGAAATGCGTGTCCCAGTGATTTGCCCCTGGAAACTCGAGAGCGAATTATCATTCGAGCATTGCCTGTTCGATTTCTAAAGGAAGTTTAAAAAACTTGTTCAAACGACCAAAAGTACAAAGTACGCAATAATAAGTAACGATCTAATCGAAAGATTCAAGCCGGAACAGGTATTTAGTAGATAAATAAACTAGGCGGATATTGGTATGTTTATATGAAATGCTGCCAAGGTTCTAGTTTGTACAATGTAAATGTGTAAAGAAAAAAACAGCGAGAACTCCATGAGTCATTTACGGTCGTCAAATTGAGCACTTCATAGTTAGAGCATTATAATCCTTCGAGCGCCTCGCTCCGTCTTGCCTCGATCGCCTAAAATACTTACTGTTCAGACGATCAATATCGTATTTGAAATTAATAAATCAATAGGTTGCACGTGTAGAATACGTATAATTCATATATGACTTATATACATATATATATATATATATAAAGTACATACAAATACATAACCGGAGGTAATTTGACAGTCTAGTAGATCTCCAAAAGCTGACTAACACTTAGAGTTTAGTAACGAACACGGAGCTTGCCTATACCCACGGCCCCGTAACTTACCCCTAGTTAACCAAAATGCCGCGTAACCGTACCGGATTATAAAAGACATTAACTCATTCTATGGATTACTACGCAATCATTTGTCGAACACTCCTACATGATGATAACCCGTCCTCACTCGTTCTTCACCGTGCAATGGTATCGCTTTAATTCAGTGCGATAGAATGGAGTGTAAAAACCCACGTGTATTTTTCATATAAAAATAAGATTGAACGTACTACAAACTTACATGTAATTGTTTTACCTTATAGTTGAGCTAGCTATAATGTGATTTTGTTAACTTTTTGCGTTAGAAACTTTATTAGCAATACTAGCTATCTGGCATGCATTTTTCCAACGCCTAAAAGGCCGAACTTTGCATATGAAATTAACTGAAGATAGATATATTAGATTGACAAACGAAGGGTGGAACGCTTGTTCCTGGTACAGGTTTTGCAAATAGTCATAGTTTCAACTCCAGATCTTCTTTATTTTGCTTAGGCCCAGCTCTGGTTGTCACGCACGGCTGGTTGTCAGTCAGCGTTAGCAGAAATTCTGTTTAACAAAACGATCAGGAACTTTTCGAGTCGAAAAAAGGCCAGAGGCTCGATCCTTTTGTTTCTGCATCAAGACCACAACAATAAGAGATTGTTTGCTGCATCGATATGCGGAGGTGACTTTGCATATTGGACGGTTAGCAAACGCCTCGATGGATCGTGTCTTCGATTTACCGAAGTTGGATTAATGGCAGTTTTCCTTTCTTTATCTGCGAGAGTGCGGACTAGTCCCGTCAAGCCGACCGATGTTGACCAGAATCGTAGTCGCATACAGCTTTCGATTATTGCTTAGCCGCTAGGCTTGCATTATCTAGTCAACGAGTCGATCTCAACAGATAATATTGCTCTCCCGTGCTGAACAGAGAAAGGCCCTTTCTTGTTCGAGTCTATGACGACGGCTATCACCGACTGTGCGTTTCTGCTGATGGCGGTAGCAGGCCTCGACGCGGCGATGATCAACGAGGGTCGCGGCTGTACCACTCGTTTGTGGGCGACATTTGACGTATCTGTTAGCTAAGGAGCCGTCTACCTTACGGACACTGTTGGGAACGTTCAAACTTTGGCGCGCTTGAGTTCGCGGCCCTTAAAGTTTGCTCGCTGTATACGACGATATATGGCAATGATAGCTCCAACAGGCTCATTTAACATTTGGAGGGAGCTGTCTACATCGACCAAACTTGTTAATAAACGAATATTAAAGATGTTTAAAAGTGAGATGTAATTGAAATACGGGGCGCGTAACAAAGAAGAATTGAATGAAATATATTTGGTTTATAGCTATTCCGCTATCACCGGTAACGCATCACGCAAAACGCGCATGACCTTCATGCAGAGAAGTATTTCAATGTGATATTCCTAATACAATATATGTGAACGAACTTGTTGAGGGGCACTCAGTGACCAAATTGGTTGTGTATTATGAACTCAACATCTACCGAATGCATAAATGGCTTCAAGTTTGAGTCCATAAATCTGGTCTTGCCTATTTTTCTACATTAAAAACACATTTTTTTCCTGCGTTTGTAAGTCCGGTAATAACCATAGTTCTAAAAAATCGCTATCGGCGTTCATTCATACGTAAGGAACAGAGAGCGCGAAAAAGCAAAAGTGCGTCAGTTTGATAACGTGATTTTGTGACAGGAGTCAAATGATGGACAAGAGACAGACCAAAGAATGTCACAGATATTTTTTTTTGCCATTCAATAATCTCAAGAGCCAAACTTAGTCCTGTACACGCAAGACGGACAAACCTGTCTGTGGAAATTATATATCTGGCATAGAAATACCGTGAAAAAATCAACTGAACAAGAATGAATTTTCGATTAGAGGCATATAAATACTGTGAACAACTATTTCAGGACTAAATATGTAACAAGTGCCTGCATTTGGCCAGAAGCTTTTGTCATAGCACAACCAAAGCTGTTTTGATATAGCCAAGACAGGGTACTGTCAACCCTGTCTGAAGACACTGCTTTACGACTGTGGTCATATTCCGTATTCGAAAATATGAAATTAGATAATTTCATGTATTGGCCTACGGTGAACCTCATCGTAATTGCTCCGCTCGTACTGAACACAGAGACAGCAAAACCGAATTAGGCTGGCAGCATTTGAAGGCCAAACAGGGCGCCTACGATCTTCAGCTCTCATTTTTTTCCCTAGCCTATTTATTAGCGCCATATGAAACGGCCATTAGTCATGCGTAAATGAACGGTACAGCATTGATAACTGCCCCATCACTAATCTAAGTCAATGTAACTTCTGAAGCCGTTGCTTTTAGTACCGTTGTTAAGCTTGCCGTCGTTGGCGACGTCGACGCTATCGAAAAAGGTTTCAAGTTGAAATACGCTGCTCTCACTCTCGCGTGATCGCCCGCCCGCTTATTTCTTTTCATTTTCCTTTGTTGTGACTGTTGCGCTCATTACTGTGGCCCTAGCTAATAGCTGATAGATAAACAGTCACGCACTCACGGCTGCAGACACGCTCGAAGCAGCTGCAATGGGCGCGTTATGGAATAGACAGTGTCAATTTACAGCCTAAGGTGTCATAGCCATGGAGAGACAACAAACAGGCAACGTTCAAGTGCCTGTGTTAGAGCTACGTGCTTCAACAACAACAATAAACGTTGTAGCGATGAACGGAACAGCAGCAATGGAAAACGAAACAAAGATGCTATATGTATTTTGTACACGCAAGTTGCAAACTTAAGACGATTTCTGCGAATTTCACTTAGGCTTTTGGCGATGGCCTCTTCAACAATCAGCTGAGCCAAAACTCTAATGAATCAAGCCTTTACTAACGCAAAAATCAATGTTTATTTACCTATATATACGTGGATTAATTACATCAATTGGGAATAGCGAATCGTTTTTGCATTGCGGATTCCGCACATATTGAACCGGTAGTCGACTAATTTAATTGACGGGACAGCAGCGACAGAACACCGTTGCTGTAACGGTAAATCCCACTCCCGGGAATCACAGGTCTGCATCGGCGGCGCCATTGGCCTTATACGTAGCTATATCTCGTAACGGCGCACTCCCCAATAACAACTAATTCGTATGGGATATTGCATTTTTTGTGAGCCTTGTCTACATCACGAACCGCAGTAGGGGGCGTTGCTGATGTCTGAGGGTCACGCGCTTTTTACGCGTATATATCCCTCCGCCCGGTTACACTTGTAACCAACACATATTTGCCTACAAAGCAAACCGGTTGAAGCGAGAGCAGTACAACCTAACGCACCTACTGGGATAAATGACCGGTAGCGCCCTCTATCGTCATCAGGCGTTTCTAGGTGAAGTCTGCCACAATGCAGCGGCACGCACAGGGAATCCCTGTTGAGCAAAGGTCTCCTCGGGACGACGTCAGCGCGGCTTCCACCGCTTCTTTCGGGTGGAGTGCACAACAACAACAACGACGACGACGGCTGACGACAGTTGCCTGCGTCGCTGTCGAAGTGTTTAAGTGCGACTATTGGTTACTGTCGGCTGGAGTCGCATAGCGGTTCTAGTACGTTATCTCCTCATCATGATCAACAGCAGCAGCAGAAGGCTGTGCCGTCTCTCAAACACGCCACCATTGGTGAGGGAAGATCCCCTCTGTCATTCGTGCTCGTATTGGTAGTAGAAGCGTGCTGCTGGCAACCGCGGCAGCAGCCGGCCGCAGCTAGAGATCACGCAGGTCAACAAACATGTTGGCAGTGTCTGGTCGAACGACAGCCGTCGTGTATATTGTAGGGTCTAGAAATCACAAAGAAAATAGTTAATGAATGAGAATGTTCTGTTCAGGCAAAGGCTTAACTATCGAGTTGAAGGGGAGCGAATCAAGGGTTTCTTTGGATAGCGCGTGTATCGAAATCTGGAATAATACTGGCTATCCTGAAGCCCTATGTCGAACTGAACCTTAGGCCAACATAAGTTGTCGGATCCTGATCAAGTCGAGTCTAAGGACGTGTCTAAACTAGCTAAGGTCAAGAGAACCTGTGCAATTGTTAGACATTGCTAAACGATCGTAGTCTTTAGCCAACAGATATAGTCATCAAAAAACAAAGCCAGAGGTGGCGAAGAAACATCACATAAGTTACTAATGCCGTGACAATCTCTCCTTCTCGCTACCATTGTGACTTTCTTCTAGTTTAACTTATGAAACCACATGTAACTTGCGGAGTATAGGGATGGGCTTTAAATTACACATTTGGTTGATTATTGAATTTTCATTTGTTTTCTTCTTATTAGTAGGGTTTTTATTCCTGAAATAGGTTCCAGCTGGTTCGACCAATGGATACATTGTGAATCGTTCGGTGTGAGCAGGGTCTTCTATGATGAATGAAGCAAACTATTTTTCCACCCGTTTCTATGACAATGGTGCAGTAATCACCGAAATGACCATCGCCACTACGAACGGTTTGCTGCTTTTTTTACAGTTCGATCATTTTTAACCGCCTTTTGAGTACAGGCACAGATTTTAACAGAAATTCACGCGGCGGATTACTTACGGCTAGATTAGTACATATCTGTAGTAGACAATATATTCTAGAATAATGTCTTTGGAATAGATTTAATTACATATGAAATGCTTGGTCCGTTGCCAAGATCTGATCCAAAAGTATATTACGAATTTCTTGCTGAACACCAATCTGATGGCAAAAATAGTTACAAAAAAGTTCAACCATATCTATGTAAGCCTTATTTTTACTAAAGAAGAACTTAAATTGGTACAGCGGACGCACATTGTGTTCGCTGAGCCTCACAGGGCAAAATTACCGTTACGCGAAATGAGAGAAGTAGGGCAAAATTGGTACACACATGAACGGTTACTCAACAGCTTTTTGAAGCGCACCGCCATTAGGGCGATAGTCTGTTGCTAGGAATAGAGTCTGCTGCCTCTCCGAGATCTGCTTCTTTAAGCGTGAACTGTAACGGAATTGGTTGAAGATAATTTTTTTTTTTGCTAGCTGTTTGTCATTCATCGCAATCAACCAGCTAAAGGTTTCATCCTATTGTATAGCCGTGCATAGTAATACAATGTAAACCTGGTTAGCTACTAGTTATCTTCTACCTCAGAAGTGCCTGATACGGAAGGTGTACAGGTAGTAAGCGTGTGAGGACCGCAGCTATTAGAAGCTCGCTGTCTGATTCAACGGCGAGCCGTCTTCAAGCCATCGACCCCAGTCAGAAAAAGGTGAATTACATTCCATTCTAGCCGTAGATTACAAAAAACCGTCACAGAAAAAAGCGTGTTGCGTATAGCTTAAAGTTCAAGTTCACGGCAACTTGTCCAATTCTGCTATGTGGCTATTGCGTTTCTGACATTCTGAGATTGTCGTAATAAAGGTAGCCGTCAGCAGCATCTATCTCCACGTGTAACAGCAGCAGCAGAAAGAATCGATAGCAGGATCGTTACTGCAGAGAGTTGCTGGGTGAATCTTTCAGGACGCGTCCTTTGTTGAGCGTTCGTTAATTCTCTTTCGGCTATAGCCGATCAGTCGTCAACTGCTATTCCCTTTGCTATTGCACATGTCACTGGCAGTTAGTGTGCCTTCCTAGACACGCTTGACAAAGCTACATGTAGCTGACGTGTGTGAGCCCGTCTGCGCCTCTCTATCTATCTGTATCAGTCGGGGCATGTGTGTACAGCATATCGTGCCCCTTTGTCTATCCAGCGTTAAGCTGAAATGTGTGCACTTGTTGGATAAGGAGTGCAGCTAACTTCGTTATTGCCCACTGATTTCCTTCTTTGCCCTCTCTTTCGACTGACGGCAGTGGTCCGCCAATGCCAGTAACGATTACTGCCATAAAGGCGACTACCTGATGCTGCTCACGCTACTATAGTACAACTATTGTACTGTCGGACGCAGTCTGTTTCTGTCTGGACGACCTTGGCGCTAGTACAGGCTCATGCCAACTAGCCGAACGATGCTACAAAACTATATGGTAGGAAAGGTGGACCGAACCCTTATACGATGCGGTTGAGGTTCGTGTGCCTCGCTGCCTGCCTTCAACAGGCGCAGCCGATAGCAGCGAGCTCCAAAGGGGCTAATCATTGACTGCAGGTTTCCTCAGCTCACGAAAGATCGGACCGGCTTTTTATCATTCCGTCACTGAAATTATTATGAACTCACTGATCGGCAACTGAGCAAATTTGTCAGAAATTAGCCAGCAGCCAGCGTTTACACTTAATGTATTTCTCGGAGAGCTATTCTCGCGCGTCGTAAAGCAATGTTTATAGTCATTGTTTTCGATGCAATTGGCAGTCTATGTCTTCAGCGTCCGAATCTAGTATGTACTATGTTGGAAGAACTGGGCAGATGTTCATGTGGTATACGTTTATTTGTCAGTAGCTTTAAGTGTTTGTATGGAGGAAACGGCTTTATCTATATTTTTGAGGGCACTGAAGCCGAATGACTGCCTAAAAGAGAATTTATCTTATGTCTTAGGTCTATGATATAAGAAGTTTGTGCTAGCAAAATCCAAGCACGCTGGGCAGAGCAGGCTTAATCGTTACTGCTGTACCGTGGGGCAAACCTACGTTGCTCTGCACAGTTTCATCAGTTTCTACAATGCCCTATCCCGAAAACATATTGCCTTTTCACCAACTTGGATTTGAGTCAAACTCTATAACCCGGCAGTGACTAGCATATTAACGACAAAACAGTTTTGACTCTTTCGTAAAATTCATTCGTAGCGTAGTTACTGAAATATAAAAAAACATACGACAGTGAAAGTGCGATAAGCCGTCTAGCCAAAGCTCAGCATATAGAGAAACATTATTATATATACGCCTTAATCTTCGTACACATACGTCGTCTATTCCTAATTTTTTTGGTTTCTATTGGCCTTCTTTTTGCGTATAGGGAAACAAATGTATTTGCAGTTGGTCAGCGCAGCAAGGACAATAGCAATCAAGGACGATTTCCTGCACCGAACGGCGCAAATGCAGAGTACGGAAACAGTGCTCTCTGTGTATAGCGCTAGGATGTAGCCGTGGTCGCAGAACATGCAGTTCACGATCGTAGCTACACTATTTGTGTAGAACGTTGCGTATAAGGATGCAAACTCATAGAACGACATGGTCCGAGACAGTTGTCCATGGACAACACACTTGTCAAGTGACAGACACACAAATGCGTTCGATCTTTCCGCCAAGCTCCCGTTCATTCTAAAGGGTACCGTTATATCTTGCAGGTTCAAAAAGTCAGAACGGTGCAAGGCAAGCAAAAAGACTACCTGTCGCTGAAACGCGCGCGTCCAACATTTTCTAAACATTGTTCTATTATTCGTTTATTTTAGAAACGTTTGTCCGTTGCTTACGTAAACCTTTCGTTCTCCACAAACCTTTTAGACCTTCGAGCCTGCTAATCGTGAAAAGTAGCCACATGTTGCTTCCGATAGTTCCTATTTAATGAAGCAAATCTTAGTTGAATCTTCGAAGACTGTGCTGGTCTCCAATGAACGAGATGGTCGAGCTACGACTAGTGGAGCTATAGCAACTTTCCTGTTACGTCGACCTTGACCATCGCCGTCATTATCATAGCTTGTTGCGGTTTCTGCTATTCCCAGTTCATCGTGGTCGTCTAGAACAACTACTACAAATTGCGTCAGCAAAAGTTCTATATATTATATAATCCATGTGTGAGTCATAGCAATAGTATAATAACCGTTAGCTGAATAGTGGATGGCCGACTAATCGACTTGTTCCTATTCCACTCTGTTGTGGCCATCGGCAACGATAAATCTTTTTGTCCATGCCGTCGTGCCGATGTAGACCCTCCTTCTATTTGCATGTTATTCATGCACGACGACGTACGATCAGACGGCTCTTGCGCACTTTCGTTATTGTTATTATTACTGATATTCTGGGGTTATATTGACGCATCGTACACGAAACTGCTAAGATATATAGCTATTGTACAATATCGCAACCCACAGACAAAGATGTACATAGGACCTATAAGCGTGCTAGGCCTTAATTTGCGACACGACGAATCCGTTGCAATAGGAAACTTGTTGTAGAAACTATTACCTACATATTCAGTTCAATTATCTACGTACATAACATATATTATTAACGTTATCATTATTGGCTTCGTTGGTCATTGGGCCTGCTTCTGCTGCTGTGCAGATACTAACTATAAATTATAATTGATCTTTTCTAGCTTCTATCGACATATATGTCGTATTACGATTTTTTTTGCTACCATTTGTTGGAACTGTCAGTTAAGCGCGCAAACGTATATGTATACGGCAGTCTTTTTTTTAGGGTCATAAGCATTGTTGATACAAATTGTACTACAGAAGTGCAAAGGCTACTTTATCGCTGCGCTATCGAAAAGTCGTACTCTACATTGTCTGTAAGTACTGATAAAGAAAGAAAGAGAGGCGATACCGACAATGGCAGTGCTTCAGATTGGTCAAGACACGATAGCTGTACAAACTCTATATTATTCGTTGAGTAGCGGTTTTTTTTAAACAGAGGGTAAAAACAGACTCATCGGACACCCCACGCCGTTCATGGGCGGTATTACCGCATCGTTACTAATAACATCGTAAAGGCCCGTACGCAGGCCGCGCATTGAACAATGCTGGCCTTCTTAGCATTATTTTCTATCCACGCACTCAATCAGTTAATATAAAAAAAGGATAATTTTCTTTTTTAGTATAATAGTTATTCGCCGGAAGAGAAGTCGCCAGTCGAAGACAACAAAAATTATAATCCGTAGAGTGAAATATATATACTGTTTAGCAAATCTTTTTTACATCATCATCTCTTTATAAAGTCTGTCCTTTGTGTACACACTTCTGCTATCAGTAGTATTATGCTGCAATTCGTTTTGCCTGACATTGATGGTAAAGAAGCTACAGAGCTAAGATCTTGTCGTCCGTCGTTTGTTATCCTAATCGTTATCACCTTAGAAACACTGATAATAGTAGGAGGAGGAGGAAGGGGCAAAATAGGATGATCGCGTTATCACATGTTGTATGCACAGCATGTGGTGGTGATGCTGCCAGGTATTGTATTTTATCGGGGAAAGCAAGTAGGGAGGGGGAGAAAGGCAGAGACCGATGGATGAATGAACGCATGCGAACGAAATAGTGGTATCGGGGGCCACTAATGAGACAACCGAGGCTCCCCATTCCAACAGAGAGAGAAAACAGCCTACCTGTTTCTGTATATGATATACGCGCGCGGTAGAACTATGAAAACAGCTGAAGGTAGTCACTTTTGTGTGTCAGCATTTGTGTATCTAAATAACGTTTGTCGATATGAGCACGTGCGCGTGGTGTGATTCTTCTGTTGTTTTCCGCTTGGGTGGCAAAAGACCCTTTGAGGGTTGCGCCAAGGACGCCGTTGTACAGAGCTGGCTCGTGCTGCGATTTTTGCTACCGACACAACCGATGCTGCTGTTGTGGAGCAATTCTTGCAAAGCAGGGGTTGCACTGACTGTTGCGTTAAGCATAGATGAGCTGAACAGTGCGATGACACACGATGGACAGTTTTCTGCGGGTTTCCTTTTTCTCCTGTTCTCCTGATTTCTTAGCACGCGTCTGTGGAGTGGTGCTAGGGGTTAGAGGTGGTCGGCGAAGAACCCATGCTAATACCCTAATGTTGTTGTTGCCGACCGTCATGATTACGTATACATACGTATACGTACGTGCTAGTAATGCGCGCCGCGCAGAGATCGTAGTTTCTTAAATGGTCAGCGCGCTCATGCTCCTGTGCAACGTTCCTCGTCCTTTCGCTACGCATGATATTGCGAGCTACGAATATATTGCTAATATTATTATTATTATTATTATTATGGTTATTAACGAATAAATTTTATCGGTGCAAATATTGTTACAGCCGTTAATTTTGTAGTCATGATCATGTTAGGATAGTTGGAGGGATTCTGACGACAATTACGATTGTTGCGTTAGCTGGCGGCAGTTGTGCTATGGTGGCAACGAAAAACAGATGAAGTTTAACTAATTTCCTTGCCATGTACACACGCAGACGTAAAAAAGTCTGTTGCTGAACGGTTTGCCCAAAGCCAGAAGGCGACGGGGGGAGAAGGACCAAGCGGATTTGGCTCGGGAGGCACCGGCTGCCTCTCACAGAATGGACCACTCGGAGGTCTGTTCAGCGTCGGGCACTGCTCGCTCCGTCAAGTCTAAATTGTCGGCTAGTGTATTAAATTACGAGAGCGCTTACTTATACTGCTCTGATTGGCAATGAAGATGATGCCGATTATGATGATGAACGCTGATATTAACAAGGTAATTATGTAAGAACGCCGGTACCGCATCGACTGTATGTATAGCAAGTACTAGAACCATTTATGTTTCCATCACAAAATTACGACCACAGTAAAGGTAACGGGACAAAATTGATTAATAAACCATGATGTTGCCAAGTGCTGCGTATGGCAATGAAATGCGTGGCCAAAGGAAATAATTATAGAAATTTCTTGCTTTGCTCTTCACGACAGCCATTATGTACGAAAACCCATGTCATAACTCGACCAGATGGATATATTACGTGTAGAAACGAACAAGAGCTTTTTATATGCTCAAGTGACACGAGGTAGAAAAAATCTAGATTTTATCTGAGTAAAGGTTTGCCGCGGCGGTTGACGTAGAGACCGCGCTACACATCCGTAGGAATCAGCGCCAGCTAGGATGCCGTCGCTAGAGATTAATAAACAGATAAACGATGTATTAGTATACCCTAATAACGTCTTCTGGAGAGTTCCTCAAGCGACGTAATCAAATAAAGGCGGTAAACATCATACAATGCAACCTTGTCGACTTTGCAAGGAACAAATTTTAAATCTGAAGGTATCAGTATATATATATATGTATATATATGTATGTATATATATATATATATATAGAGAGAGAGAGAGAGGGAGAGAGAGAAAGCGAATTGAAAACAGGTACACTGGTGGAATTGTTTAATGAACTGACACACATAAATCGCAGAGAAAGAATCAATAGTATTCTTCAAGATAATAGCATTAGTTCGGTGCGATCGTTTATCGCAAGCGTTCGATTTTTGCATAAATTGAAGGACTTCCGTCAGTAAGTCACTTATTTTTTAGCGGTCGAGTGTGGTCCTCATTTACTCACTCAAGGAATTAGATATATATTTGGTTATTTACTAATAAAGTTGTACAAATATCGAACTTCCAAAGCTTTTTGTTGCCAACTCCCAGAGTCAGGCGGCATCGTGTACAAAGAGAACTTGTCACCCTGATTGAAAAACTGACAATAGCCAATAATAATATGTTAATTGCATATTTTCTAGATGATACAAAAACTGATAGCAATCAAGTTCTATCGATTTTTGTCTAAGTTCAGTGATCGGCAATTGCATGGCGTATTAACAGCACTAGAAAAAAACCAATATATATGTCTACTGAAAGAGCTTTAAATAATATTAAACTATATGTTATACAAATGGAGACATTGATGGGGCTTTTTATTTGTATGAGGCCTAGCTAATTTCTGAACTCATAGCTAGGCTAAGTTAAAACATCACTTTAGTGGCCTAAAATTATATCCTAAATATAGACATGTTGTCTTTAGATGTTCTGGCGGCGTTAGGTTTTTATTCAGTCTAACAAATATATAAATATACATAATAATGACATTTTCAATGTTACAAAGGTCGTTTTTTATCCTACTAACAAAGCAGCTAACGACGCTAGCTTGATTGTGACGAGGATGATCAGAATGAAGATTGCAGATTGAACGAATAAGTGAGTGGCCTATTAAAAAAGATATTCTTCAACTGACCACAGTTTATCTATGCAGATTATTATACTTGTACATATGTTTCAAAAGTTTTGACGCTCATAAAAGTGGAACTGACGCTCCGTTCGAGCGGATTCGTTCAGCCGAAACTTGTCGGGGGAGCTTTGATTTCGAATTAACTGATTTGCTCTGTAAGTTTACGTCTGGCAATAAATTACGTAACTACATTTCTCAAATAAAAACACACAATTTTATTCTATAATATCCGTCCACAAGGCTGTCGAATCAGATAGCGTAGTCTCGCTCAAGGACATAGCTATGATGTCATCGATTAAATAAAAGATATCGAAAAGGTCTCAGCTAACATGAGACATCGTCTGACCACACTGAATGACCACGCTCAACGGCCAGAAAAGTCTATCTATATAAATCTATAGAGAAAAATTATCTATTGAACATATCGCTTAGATAGATATGTAAAGTTGTACATTGAAATGTTTTTGCATAAACGCTGTAAAGGAGAACTCCAATATTTTACCGATAAAAAAAAGTAATCTAAAAAACCTTCCCTAATTTCATTTGCCACTTACACGTTAACTTTACTAGTTCAACGTACTTACTTACAATTCATCGCGAAACCAACGGTTGTATGACCTCTGATTGGCGTACCTTTCTCTTTCTTTCTTCTTGAATGCTAAATACCTCATTTTCGAAATCTGTGCCTACGACCCAATTGCATAGATTAACCTCTTTTTTGTACTATTATAAAATTACGCAACAGAAAAATTAATACAACCATCTGCTGTGCATTGTTGTTACAGATCCGTTAGATCTTCGTTGAACAGAATACTGGACACCCCTGGGGCTGTGACGACAGAGTTGTAAATGCAGCTCAGCCGGTAGCGTCGCTCTACACGCGGCGCCCCTACGGGCGACCGCCACCCCCCTTACCCTATCCTTACCTTCCTCTTCCATGGTGGCCTGCGGATCGGCGCTTAGTGTTCATCTAACTGGCAGCAGTCCGTCATTGTGTACGGACAACGCACCGCCACCTGTTGTGCCTCTTCGGCCGTCCCGATCTCTTGTCGTCGGTAGCGGAGGCGCTCATTCTGCGCCCCTCGCTCTGCATAGCGTTCCTTCGTACCGGCTGCAAAACAGCAGCCCGGCCGGGGTGCTGTCCCCGCCCGGGCCGCCAGATTGGCCCTTGGCCGAGAGGTCGCCGCCTCCACCACTACCCCCAGGTTCGACCCAGGGTTCGGGCTCAGGCCCTGGTCACCTCGGAGGGCAATACCCGCCTTCATTCTCACCATTCTCTCCTCCCGGCCACTCGCTGGGCTCACCCCCCGGCCCCCAGGTGCTCCAACTGGCGCCCCTTCAGAATCACAGCGGCCCATTGGTGCCCTCTCACCAGACATCAACAACAACGACGACGACGACCCATCTCAACCTGAGCCCTATTACCAGCCATAGCAGTCCGCCTGAGCTGCCGTCGAGCTGCATGCCTCTTGTAAGTACATCCATAATGTTAAACTACGAAAGCACTAGATTATTTGACAAGCGATGCTACACTAAAAAATTAATACGGAAACAAAAATAGATCCCGCTATATACTAGAAAGTGTACGGGACGTAATGTTGATGTTAGGTGTGACACCTTTTGCTGGACAAAGTTTGCAGTGGATACTAACGATCGGCGTAGTTTACGTTGAGTGACGTTAACACAAAGAACGCCTGCTACACGAGGCAAGTTTATTTTGCTTTCATGTATAAGAAGCCCATTTTAGCTAATTGAATTATTCGGGTATAGGTAGCTAACCAAGAAGGTTGTAATTTTTAGGTGAAAATATTTTCGCAATAGAAATAAACCTTTTTTTTTTTTTTTTGTAGAACACTAAATCTTACAAAACATCGTAATTATTGATAGAAATGCAGCATTTAATTATGCAATATTCTGCTAATGTTTGACTACCCACGACCGGGCATTTCGTTTGCGCACTCCCAGGTTGAGACAATGCTGTTTCTTAGAACAATAATCTGGAATCGCCCATTTAGCTGGGTATAGGCGTCGATAGGTCTCCAAGGCTATTTACAACATGTCTTCCAAGCTACACGAACAATTTTGCTAAGCTAAATGAACGATTGACGTTTAGCTCTATGTACTCACAGTATAGTACGAAGATGTGATGATCTGTTATTACATTTCTAGCCAGTCATTATAATGCCATAGAAGTTTTACATAGTTTTATATGTGCACTTTTGGGTCTCTCTGTGGAAAGACGTCACAGTTACAGTGTGACGGCTGTCTAGTTGCAGACAGGACGATAATGTGGAAAATACAATAGCTGTCATACTGAAAGAGAAAAGCTGGACGCAACTTAGTTGAGATGCAGTAAAAATCGAACCTAACCTAAGGATAAATGACAGAGGTCAAAGAATACGAGTCTATGAAAGGCTTCTCGTAAACGAAAGCAGACTTTCTTAGCCACAAACATCAACTAATTTCTAATTCGCTAACAACGTCTCTGCCGACACACAAATTGCTAGCTAACGCATCGTAATCGTTTTTGAAAGAACCAGTTTGTCCTTTGAATAGGCAATCCGACAGGCAGAAAGATGTAACGACGATCAATTCTTTGAAGCTATTCGTGGGTACGTAAAACATGTTTCGTGTCCTTAAAAAGTAAAACTTGGGAGCCTTTAGGTATCTTAGCCTAGCGTACGTTCAAAATGACGTACCTACAAAATTTCAGAATAAAAATATCCACAATGATTATTTTAATTTACAGGTACCCTTAAAGGATCGTAGGAGAAAGCAGGTCAAACTTGAATGTTTTGGCAAAATTTATTATACCTAACGATATGACCTAAAGACAGATATATTTTCAAGATCTATCTGCTGTATAAACGAATAAGACTGTTGGACCTTCGTTTTGTTGAAGTGTGATATATGATGTTTCGTGATAGAGACAAACACAATACAATAAGTAAACTTCTCTTACGACTCGCAAGGCAGTCAACATTGGCTCCCGAGGATAGCCGAAAGATGCTTAGATTAATTGATATATTTTTTAGCACTACGTCTAGTAGACACCTCATCATGGCACGGGTCTTTTTCTGATAATTACACTTTGACATAGATCTTGCCAAAGGAATATAGTAAAGCAACGAATCAGCGATGTCCATGAGTTGTTATATTCTGCGACCGTGCCAATTACCTAATACCATCTGTTGAGGTCTCACTTGATGGTCCCACGCGCATCGCCAGGGACAATCTTCGACGATGCCGCATTTTCGTCAAAACTCCAAAATGGACGATTACCCTTTACAATTATGGCCACAAATATCTCACAACGTTCCATACACAGATGTTGTATCATGGTTTCGCCTAGCCGCACACGTATTTATTGGAGTTGATGGAAAGTGACGAATCGGATGGGCTGACATCTCGTAGGAAACGATTTTGTCATATATAACAGGTTATAACATGGCCGATCATTGAATATAATTAGCTTTCGTAATGGTAAAGCGGGTTAGAAACAGATCGACAAAAGAAAACAATACATTTGTGCTATGTATTTATAGAAAGTCAGTGTTGACTTGTTTAACCGAACAACAAATACCGGAACAATGTTTGCATGGGATTAAATTTTCCACTAGGAATGCTATAAGAGTTGGCTGGGGACCAGAGTCTTTGCTGTCGCTCACCTTTGAATCGCACTGTCGGCCGTCCATTTCGTGCTATTGTCGATGGTCGCATCGTTGTTGCTATTGTGATGATTGCTCAATCATTTGCGCTATGAAGGAGGCCGGAAAAAGGTAAATTTTCTGAAAAATCTCCCGCTTCTATCACAAACGTATTCTAGTTAAATGGTGATATGGACGAACGCACAATAGGCTACATTTTTATGGGTCTTCGACGACGTCTGATCCCTACAACTTCAACCCGAAGAACACGTACGACATGAACCGACTAATCCTTGGCATGGCAAATCGACAGATCCATAGCCATATTCTTGACCTTGGTCGTCCTTGACAATTTACCATTGCCATTGAAATACGTTAGTCAGTAAATACTCGCTCTAACGGAGGTATACGGTACGACGGGAAACGCTGTTATGGGTTTCACGGGCACAAGATTTTCTGTTTTAACAGCCCAACATTGTTTACTTACTTAAGGTGGCTTATTTGTCTTTATTCTTCAGTAAATCCGAATTACCGATATGCCTTCATTTTCGTTAAATTATCGTCTATATTTTATATAGGCTTACGTGTTTGACTACCGAGCAGAAACCTCTTCAACTAACTGTATAGATCTCCTGGGCGATATGAAGTCAAACACGTAAGCAAGGCTCAAGGCTGAAGTTGAGCCTTTTCTACGCAGCGGCCTATCTCCACAATCTGGAGAAACTAATTACATGAAACAAAAAGCGCATGAGTACCAAGGTCAAACACGGGTATTGCATTACGTAACCCCGATTGATATGTATGTCAGATATTGATCGGCCACATCGGATTTTCTGGGCGTACACCACGATTATTGTTATGATTATTACTATGATTAGCAGCAGCAATGAAAAGGCGAGATATAATAAATAGTCGATTATTTCATGCCTATACATCGCGGCCTCAACCGCGATCTCTTCTGCACCCGTTGCTGCCCCTAGCATTTTGGATGAATATTGGAAAAGTGTTCCGCGTGACGCCACAGCAGATGCAGCGCCTGACCACTCATTTGAAACCCACAGCTTACCGTACAATATTCACAATGTGTCTCCTAGGAAACAACTATACGAAATGAACGCTATCGGATATCCAATTGTTCTTTACTCTGCAACCACGTATGTGAATCCTCTCGTTATGTCCACCCTTTTCAGGAATGGCTCATAAAGGAGCGATAATCATATCAGACAGCAGGGTCGAATCAAGTCGAGTCTGTTAGCTCATCTTCGCTTTCATTGGGTAATAATAATAATAAGCAAACTTTCTGTCATTTGACTGGCAACCGTCAGCGTCGGGCGTCCTTGATTGTTGCAACATCGGGGTAACAGAGGCGAAAGAGTGTTGGCCGGGCTCTTTCTTCTTGTGTAACGTGTTGTCATAAACAACTCACTCTAGTTGGTTCAGCATCGTCTGCCGTTTCATGCTTTCATCGGCGTGTCTGCCAGTCTGCTTCGTTAAGACAGGCACGCGTCAGCTTCAAAAAAAAAATCACGGGGGTGGCCAACGGTCGTTCGTACATTATTGTTATTTGACGAACTCGCAGACTTTGCCCCATTCGAGCAAACATGGCGTGTCGGTGATTGTGCCCATAAACCTGAGATATACATATATTCACTACAATCTGATTGCGTTAGCTGTCTAACGATATCCCACATGGGCTGTTGCTGAACGGTCAAAGCAAAAGGCTCGAACCTCTTGGCATTAACACGTATTCGCTAAAAGTCAGTTTCCCGTGGGATTGATGTATAGCTTGTTGAGTTGCGGCCTCTACCTATAGGCGGAGCACAAGACGACATGGACGCCATCTCTCCACTATTTACTAAGGCAACATTTTAAATAGACGCGTAGACGAATTAATGTCCGAACTCTATATGAAGACTAGGGTGATCTTCTTAATTACATTTTCCTCTTCTCTCAAGATTAAACTAGCTTGTCAAGTGCCAGGAACCTGTTTAGTTGATTGACTTCTTTCAAACACAGAGCTTTTATGGATAGATTAAATAAATCAGCTGGTTAACTTATCAATTACTTTAGCGTCAACGCAAAGCTTCAATTCAAAGAGTGCCCTTTAACGCCGCACAACTGCAATACAATTTGTGTGGATAACGGATGTCATATCTGTTCTGGTTTTCTGTTATTATAACATGCCTATAGGTTAGAAATAAACCCCAAAGGAAAGTTTTCCTCATGAACCCGTGATAGCCTGTGCCCGTGTTTGTTCCAGCAATTCAACCTATGTTATTTGCTTTGTTCCCTTAGCTCCACACTGCCTTTGACATCGAAGTATATACGATGTTCCACGTGTGCCATGCCTCTGAACCCGTATTCTTTTTGTCGATTCATATAAAACTATAATACGCTTATCAGCATTACTTTCGTATAACTAAATAATATGGGGCAGAAACTATACGATAGAGTGTCTATGTAATGGTCTTCATAGTGACACTATGACGACCAATAGCAGTGGTAGTGCTTCTAGACCTGAGCTCAGTTTTATAACCACTGCTCGTTCTACTGCGATTGTCCATAAGCACCCCAACAACATCTTCCTCGGCCAGCGCCTACACAGCCACAGACTGAGTAGATTGTTGTTGTGCGGGTGCTACTGCCGGCGTCGAACGTGACGCTGCTGCCAGCGTTGAGCGTGACGCTGCCGCTGCTGCTATTTAGTTGTGGAACGAATGGCCTTGTATTGTTTGTACTGGTAATAGAAGCAGTAGCGGCGGTCGTAGCAATGGTCTTCTACAGAGGGCTCGCTAGTGGCTTGTTAGCGGATAATACTTGCCTGGCGTATGGTGGCTTTCGCGCTGGTCTGTGTTCGGCCGATTTACAATGGCACGACAAGGCGCTGTAGGCACTTTATTTCTGATTCCACCCTTTCACGTTACGCTGCGCTGAAGCCGCTATAGAGCGGCGACTGCAATGGAAATAGCAGTAGCAGCGGCGGTATCGGCCTATCATGGTGTACGTGATTGAAGTTGCTGCTGTTAGCTTGTCCTACTGCTGCAAAGGGCCGTTGTTCTTTTCTGCTTGACGGGTAATGGAAGTGAGGCTGTTCGCTGCTAGCCGCCAGTTCGGCTTTTATCTCACTCACCCGGTGTCTTGTAATCGTCCCGTGCCGTCTTCTTTCTAGTCTGATGAGCACGGCTGACTGTCACTCTGTTTGCTGGCCATTGCTGTTCACGCGGATAGGCAGTCAGTTGCTTAACGCCAGACAACGCTTAGCACTCGGCTCTCGTCACTGATTGCTGGTACTTGGTCACTGCTGGTTTCTGTTGTCCGCTCGCTGTTGCTGTTGTACAGCAGCAATGGCGACCTTGGTACACCGTTCCTTCTTGGCGCTGTCCCCGCAGCCACATGGCCCGTACACTCTTCATTCGTCTTCGTCGTTGTTGCCGTTGGCATCGTCGTCGTCCTCTCGACTACTTCGGCCTCAGTCTCGTCGCTCGTTGTTCGCAAACGAGAGCGTAGAAACGAGTGGCGGCGAGAGGGGAACGATCATACTGTGCGCATGAGCTGTAATGTTTTCTAATATAAGAAAATTATGGTGGGGCATTTAGGCAGATGTATGTGGATACGCGAGTCTAACGCGCGTCAGTACCGTCTGTATTCTAGCGCGCTTAGTGCTTCCGACAACGGACAGGGTACACAATGTGAATTATTCTACTATTTTAAAAGTAGCGAAGAAATGATAAGAGGCGGTAAAAATTAGGACGACACTGTTTAAATTTGATTAAAGCGGGAAAAGTCGTCTAGAGAAAGAACATATATGTATAATAGAAAGCAATGAAACAATTAGATATACAGCAAATGTGACAACTGGATTGTGACGCTGCTCTGCTTATGAAAAGAGCATGCCGCCATCTTAACTTTGTGGAAAAAAATAAGTTACGAACGAGGATCTATTGAAACTGTGTTGGCTAATCTCAGGTGTGCGTCAATATCTTATATAGCATTTGTCGTGCTCGATGAGATGAGGTTTCAATATAATAATCTTTGCTAACGAACGATAAAGAGGTAGGCAGTCATGTTGAATACTGTTTTTAAAACAGGTTGCTCCCACTAGCTAAATTTATTCCATCTTGGAAGGTACTATCGTATACAGTCCGTCCCAATTATAATTTCGCTTTGGCCTTTTCTAATTAGTTCTTCTAAATTTAAAAATAGTCTAATTTCTTTGTCTGTCAATCGATTTACGTGCAGCTAAAAGTAATAGCGTAAGCAACCGCATTATGTATTAGGTACGCTGGAAAGCAATTATACTAGCCGAGATCTATTTGAGGTAATGCTCTCGTTCGGTTGGGAGAGACTAACTCTGTTTATTGAGGTTAGTCCCTGCGCCTTTTATGACTCTCCCCACTACACGGCAACGTACTAATCAAGGGGGTATCAATGGAGCCGATCTATTCATGAACTTCAACCTTTTCTTAACTTAATTAACTCATCCTCCAAGCCGCGCTGCATATATGCGAACAATCGTGACCCGTTAGAGCACGGTCTGGCCTATAAAAAGAAAAAAAAGCAAACGGATTTACGTCCGAGGACTGTCAGGATTCTCCATGTCGTCAAAGCTTCAGGAAGTCAAATGAAAATGTCATACAACACAAATGCTTTACGCGGTCTTTTGTTTGGCGCGTCGACTTGAGCCATAGTCTGTCTTGTTCACTGTGTTTTAGAAACTTGATTAGAAACTACCTTTGGATGCTGCCAAATTCTCTGAAGAATTTATAGCGAAAAATGTCTAGAAGTTTTCAATTCATGTTTGTGCGGAGAATAAATGACCAATTCCCGGACGGAGAAGATCCGTCTTATCCTTGGTGTTAATTTTTTGCAAAGAACGACTCCTTTTTTTTTGCTGTCATGTGAGCGTACGTATATAAAGCACCAGTAACCGCACCTAGGATCGTGCCTTTAAAATCACCTATATATAGTGCATGTAGGCAATGAAGAACAACGCAGCGGCCAATCCTTGTCTTAGCAAAAGGCTCGTACGCTGACAAGGGTAAATTTTCGCACAACAGAGTTTGTAGCATACTACCGTGTGCTTCATAAGCCTCTCTGGAACCTGACTTGTCGTTCAAATCTGAATCTCTACTTCTAAAACGCGACGAGCGCTGCATAAAGGTATCGCTTATTTTACTATAATCTTGAAGTAGAAGACGGTGTTCGTTATCTCTACACGGAAGCGGCGAAAAGCGTAACGTTAACTACGCAGTTTTTTCACGCTACAATTTAATCTCGGAGGAAACTACCTCGAACGAACAGAGACAAAAGGCAAATAGTACAGAAAACGTAAAATTATTCAGAAAAAAAAGCATCTCAAAATCGTAAACGATAAACGGTAACAATGGTCACCATAAGGTACAGGTAACAGAGTTTGCGAGTCGCCGAAATTTCCTTCGAGCCAATGTAATATATACTTAATAGGTAAAAATTGATCTATAATAAATTATCTATACTGCGGTTGGATTCTTCTCGGCGTATTGGCTGTTGCGTCCGGTTGCCACCAGGTGGATAATGCATCTTGTTTGTTTTTCTTACAGTTCACGTCCCTGGTGAGTAAGAAATTCACGTCTAATAAAGTAATCGTAAGGTATCGACACAAACTGATGGTGAGTAACTAATCGGTCATGCCACTGGAACCTATTTTTCTACACGTGACTTTCGATATTAAACGTTTCGTCTTGAATATGGCTAGAAGCGCTTCAACATGTCCTTTAGCTGTTGTTAATATATAACAGAAGCACAAAATGTTATAACGCTCGATGACAAGTCACGCATCATCATCGTCTGCGCGCGCCACATACGAATAAGCCACGTATACAAAAGCAGAAACTTCGCAAAGACACGTCGTTGATGACGCGATATACGATCATACGGCGCAATCGATTATGGTTATAACTTGTCAACGATAGACATTGTTGCTGTTAACTTTATATAAAAAAAAAAAAAAAAAACAAAAACAACAGCGATAATATTGCACCGGAATTGTCACGTCGGATCTTGCGTAAGATAATATTATATTTGAATCGTGTGACACCCGACTAGAATCCCATGCGTTGCTTGAAATTGCTTTAATTAACTAGTTGGCCTAATTAACACTTGTTCTCCTCGTCTAACTGAAGATAGTTATATTCTGTGATCGCCATAATTTTTCTATTCGTGTTATTTCTTCCTCGTATTATGTCCTGCACTTGTTCTACTCGTACCAACGTATAGAACGACGCTCTGCTATACTACAGCCACTGTCGCTCGCCCCCTTGCCAACGGCAATCCGACAGGACCCGTATTATATCAGAGGCACCTTTGCCTGCCTCTCTCTTCCACCCTTTCTCCGTATTGCATCAGCGCAGCGGACAACACTTGTTTCATGGCAGTAACAACAGCGACAACAGCAGCAGCAGCGACAGTGGCTACAACACACAATAGGACAACAATAACTAACTGACTAATATTCTGTGAAGTGGCTTTTCCCCCTTCCCTTTCTTCTGACGGACATGCGTAGTAGCGTGCAATGGCGGAATTATCCTAACGATGGCCCCGTGACTGCCAGACAGAGACTGGTCTTTTCAGCCCACTGAACAGCGGGCACCGAACCCGTCGACGACGACCATCCCGGAAGCGCTTGCTGTTATGTGTACATTAATCGTCGTTAGATTGACAAAGATATATAATAATAAAAGTTTGTGGGCGCCACGAACACGATCGCCCAAGGCGACTTATAGGGTGTAAGGGCATATACCTACAACGAAAAATGCCCATCCAGGATGAGCGCCATAGACTCAGATAGTTAGAGTGTCTGTAACAGGCCCTTAGGATCATAAAGGTTATGTAATTTTTTAGTACTGTCTAAGTGAATATGTCGAAAAGCATCATTGTTTAGCATTAACATAGATGCTAAAACGACACCAATGTATGGATATGCACTTATACTACCAGTAGCCGAGCATCTGCTTTTTGTCTGCGTGAGATGAAGGCTTTTTCAGACTTGAACTCTTCCTTTGCCCTTTCGCCTGGGGCTTCGCCTGGCCCAGCGAATTAGGGGGCCCTTTCAGTCTGTTGTCTATCATCCATGAGCATATGTGTGTGTGTGATTTTTCATGTTTCGGAAAGGCTCGTGTGTAACTGCTCTATACCATTAGGCTGTACTGAAACTCGGCGTTCTAGCAACGGGCGAGGAAGATCGTAGTTTTTGGTCTTCGCTGGTTAACACAGGGTCGATTTAGTGATTAGCGGTCTCTAGCCTCTATCTGCGGTGGAGACTGAAAAGCCAAAACGTGTCTACTGCATGAGTATATACTATACTGCGAATGTCGACTGGCAGATGGGATAGCCACCATAGTAAAGCCTGGCGTGACCAACGAATAGTGGTTAGTAGGTTTTAGTATTTTGTCAACAGCTGGTACTGTCTTAACGAAGCGTTTGGAACGACGATATACACCGGAAATAATCATTTAATTTTCTCGAGTCTATAAAATGTTAGCTTCTTGTTTAAAGTCGTGAAGAAGCCTGCTAACGGATTATCTTGCAGGTACCGTAGTTTAAATACCGTCTGGCTTATAGGGGTTTGCTGCGTTGTTCCACAATCGTTTCCTTGTCATAAATCACTATATTTAGTTAAGCAATGATTCATCCAGAAAGCCTCAAATATTGGGAGCAGTCATAATTCATTTCGAATCTTACGATTCTTTTAAACGTGTGCCGCGGTGAATCCGTCAACTCTTAATTTTCAACTTACCGCCAAGGGAACTGCTGAAGGGTTCGGGCCCGCGAGTCCACTTATGTCGATTAGATAAGATCGCCAATCGTTAATTTGCCTTGGCAATGACGCCTTCTTATCTTCAAATACTATATGCAGCAGCCATAACTATATACAGCAGCGCAGGCTTGTACACAGAATGTCTATCGTAAACTATATAACATTAGGAGCTGTTCAAATGTAATGCGGGCAAATGCGCCTTATTTGTATTTTTTCACCAAACGCTCGTTTGTTTTTTGCAGTTAAACAATCTGCGTTATGTAAACCTGCGACCTGAGGGCATTTTTTATTCGGGATAGTTTGTTGGGCAACATTGATCTTATCCGCATGCATTCCCATCATGCCTTCGCCATCGGTTGGAATTATCTATATATTCGCTGATCAACGCTAAGAGCTTCCATCTTTGTACATCTCCAATAGAATATGCGATGTTTATAGAAAGTCTGACTGGTAGCTCTATACAGTATATACTTGATTCATCCATCTAATATCTTTCAGCAAATCGTTTCGGCTTCTTTCCAGAAAATGTTCCATAAGTTACCGGCCGTTTTCCAGGTATTAGCAGGCCACTGCTATATGGCTCAAAATGAGAATTGTTATTTGTACATAAGTGTTCTCTATTTCTGGATATATTCCTCTTCTTCTTCTTCTTCTTATTATTATTATTATTATATGTTCGCGTTCATATAACCGCTCTTTTTTCTAGGATGAATTTCACCCGTTTATCGAGGCGCTGCTGCCTCACGTGCGGGCCTTCTCGTACACGTGGTTTAACCTTCAGGCGGCCAAACGGAAATACTTCAAGAAGCACGAACGACGGATGGGCCTCGACGAGGAGCGTCGTTGTAAAGAGGACCTACAAAACGAACGGCCCGAGGTCAAACACAAATGGGCCAGCAGACTGCTTGGAAAGTTGCGCAAAGACATAACACAGGTAGGTAAATTCAACTACCTATATACATACGTGAGTGCTAACCAAAACTATTTGTACGGCAGCTCAATGGAATTCGAATGCCATCGTAAACGAAAAAGACGATATTTAAAATATTCTTTCTTTCATCTCGGACATCGGGCTTCTCAAGCTTGGACACTACGAGATTATTTGTGGAGAAAAAAACGATCAAGTTATACATTGTTTTGTACCGGGCCGTATTTGCATACTGTGGCTGTTTTCTACTAGATAGCCTGGAAAAATGGGTACACTTTCTAGTATTATCACAAATCATTTTTCCATTGAAAAAATTAATTGGTATCTTTCAAGGTCAGAAGCTTAGGAATATCTAGTACGATTTGCGGTGTGATGAATTTTTATGCAAGTGACAGACAGACTTATTTAATCCTATACGTCCTTCCAATCCTGTCACAGGACTGCCGGGAAGATTTCGTGTTGGGCATCACGGGCGCAAAGCAACGGCGCCAGCTGTGCATCCTGTCGAATCCCGATCAGAAGGGCAAGATGCGTCGCATCGACTGTCTACGGCAGGCGGACAAGGTATGGCGGCTGGACTTGGTGATGGTGATCCTTTTCAAGGCGATCCCTCTCGAATCGACCGATGGGGAGCGTCTTGAGAAAAGCCCGCACTGCCGCCAGCCCCACCTATGCGTAAACCCATACCACATCAACGTGTCCGTCCGGGAGCTCGACCTCTACCTCGCCAATCACATACGGCATCACGGTGAGTCACGTGTTAGATGATGAGCAATGTAATTTCACGTGGGGACTGAGTGGCGATCGCAAAAGAGAACACTTGCGGTTCCTAACAGTAACTCAACCTAATTGTATGCCAGTGTAGAAAATTTGTGATGTTTTTGACGTATATTTACGTTTAATCTGAATATAAACAGTGGATACTAATTAATCGGTAAAAATCATAAGTAAAGATTGAAGTTCATGTCTGAAGCAGACCTGTCTTCCAAAGAGAAGCAGCGAGTCTTTCTTTTATTGTAGCACATTTTAGACCAAAACCCAGCTAAAAAGTTTTGATCTGCTACGATTTTTTTCGGCCCGTCCGGAAACATAGTCAAAGCATCTTGAAAATGATCGCATGTGGAGGATAATTCCGTCACAGGGCAAGTCACAAATAACGTAGCATTATACAAGACAACGAATCACGAAGGGTACCGCTGGCTTCCACAATTGCTACTGTTCCACTTTTTATTATTGCAATGAGCCTAGCTATAATTGTTAATTCACAGTATGCTCTTCTGGACCAACGAGAACTCTCTCAGACGGGGAGACGGGACAAGAATGGTTCGAGACATTGACGTTTTCTTTACGTTTAATTGCAACTACGCCCAACATATTCTGATGCAATGTTAATGACAGGCCATAGAGATTTGTGACGCCATTGAGACTCAAGGCTGAATAGCCATATCTTTCCAGTGCTGGGCGAAATTCGCTGCCTATGGCCCGTCACGACGAAGTTGAAGGTATAACTGAAGTTACGGTGCCAAGAGGCGGTATCATTATTTTTCGCTGATTTTGCAACACGCAGATTCACAACAACAACAACAACAAAAGATTAGGGCGACGCCTAGTGATAGGATAGGCGCGATAACTTCGTTTATAAATTTCGTTTTGAGAATGTACGCTTTGTTTGCTCGAGGAAGAGAAACGTAGAGGCTAACAAAGTGTGTGAAAATCTTTATAGATGTTCCATATAGTTTACTGAGTCGGTGTGTGATCGAAGCGAGCGAAGAGATCGGTGTAGTGATCATATCCGTATCGAAGTAACGGCGTCCCCTATTACTGCGCAAGAATAGCGTTCGATCTATATCGAGCTCGTTATACTGTGAAGTTATCAATTTTTTAAGCTTGATATCAGTAGACGATAGATACTCAGTAGCAATTTTGCGTGTGTGTATATGTGTATGTTCGAAGAAGAATACAGTATGCCGCTATTAACAGTATAGGTGGCTTGGTATTCTTATGAAGTAACTAAATATTACGACAACGATCTAAAGAGTTAGTTTTCGAAAAGATAAATAAGACTAGCCAATATCTTTCATTTAGCCTACGTAATCCTGTTTCGCTGCGCCATAAAGGGCAGGATTACCTCGTAAAGCTAGATAGGAACGTTCGATTACGACGCTGGTCTGCCTTTTTGATCACTTTTGCCTCAAACATCCAAGCGACATTACTTATCGCGTTCAAACATGATAGTTATACAAGATTGCATATACTGTATTGCTTAATTAATGCGTAATTCATTGAAAATTGCTATCGGGATTAGATCATCATAAATTACCACCAAAGTACGTTCCGACCACGAACGAGCGAACAGAAATAACAAATAGGACGGAGAGTCAAGCAATTACTACATCCAATATATATACTATTTTATACGTGCATATATATACTACGTATATCTATATACGTATGCAAGCATGCGACGTTTGTAGAGAGCAAAAAAGCGCTACCCAACGAGACAACAATATCATACTGATAGATCAGTGTGTATTTTCGCCTGAGTTCATGCGTCGTATTCAATGAAGCATTGCAGAAATGTCAGTAGGCAGTCGTTAAAATCTGCATCTTTCTTCTATAAACCGAATAAGAACAATTGCTTTTGCGATCATTCCTCGTACGAACTCAGATAAGGCGTCGGTTCTTATAGAGGTCCACGAACCGGAAGGCCTTCAAGGAATGGATCCTATCCTAATCTGCTGTTTTGACTGACGAAACAGGACGGTACGCAAATAAATTACAACAAAGGGAGGGGCACTCGCAATAACGAACAGGAAACAAAGGATAAGATACGGTTAGACGGTTACTGAGTATTTGTCGTGTGTGCCGACGCTTGTCCATAAAGCGGTCCGACCGACCGCCCTATCAGGCCGAAAAGTGTGCAGTGTCTGCTTTCATAGATCAACGTTGCCGGTCGTTCTACACGTGTCAGCTGATTAGTTGGCAAAAAGAAAATTGCGAACGATAGCGACTACTTATAACGACAGCTGAAAGCGACTTTGCATTGCTACTGTTGTCAACGGCGGTACAGCATACGGTGATCCTAAAGGCACTTCAGGGGCAGCATGCCTTAAAAGTCGAAAAGTTTAACTTCTAGAAAACATTCCTTCTCTTTCTTTCTCTCTCTCTGTATATATGCATATATATATAAGCAGCTATATATATATATATATAGCTGCTCGTGTGTGTGTATGTGCTAAAGAGAGGAGCGAAGTAGAAAGAGCTATCTAGCAGGTTGAGCAAGAAAGAAGACACGTTATGAAAATTGCCTTCAATCAGTCTTGGTTTGTCTATGTTCGTTTCCGTATGAAACTGCAGACGCTCTCCTGGGGATGTCCGTTCCTGAGGCCGACAAAGACGATTGCTGCGAAGAAGAGGATTCGTTGCACGCCAATGGAGTCTTCAACTCAGCCGAACTCTATCGACTCGCACGAACAACCATTGTCGCTGAGGCTGCCGGTAAATTTTAACGTCGCCAAAGAAATCTTACGTTGATCACTGCTTTTCAAAGTATATAAATAGCTAACGGTATTTCAAACTTCATTTTGTACGCGGGTCTATGTGTACTCTGCGGACTGACGGCAAGTAAATACCATCAGTTGTTGAAGTATTATTTTCGAAAAATCTGCTCGAACACCTGTTTTATGCAGGACGTCAGCTAAGCACTTCTGAATACTGACGTTATTGTTTACTGAAAAATCGGTCTGCGTTTAGTAGTTGACCTCTGTTGAAGTACATAAATAGCACGAATTAAACATGGATGCATTGAGAAAATTAATAAAAATGGTAACGCTCTTTTATTCGTCGCTGTACTCGTAACATTTTCAAACGTGCAAAGACTATTGTCATCTTACATATTACAGTAATGTATAATATAAAAAAACAATCTTAATTACTATGTTAGCTAATGTTGTTTAGATATTTGCAATATATAATAAGGAACATTATATTTATAACGATGCATGCGATCCTGTTTCTTCTCTCGTTGGTGCCATCTGGATTTCCAGCAGCGGCAGCAGCGAGCTCCTCGGCTGGTGCAGTGTCAAGCTCACAGCCACCACCCATTATCAAGCTCGAGCCATCTAATCCGAATGGACCTTCGTTTTACGCGCAAAGTACTGCCTACGACTCATCGCTTCTCGATCATAGACAAACGCCACAGCAACAGGTGCATCGACCTGCTAAGAGGTTTGTCACACATTCATAATATATGAACTATAAAGTGACGGGTCTGCGTAAATGCGCAGTTAAGCGGCGCATTGATTTAAATCACAATTTGAGCAACCTTGACTATTGTGTCATAAAGATACTGCGAAAGTCCCCGTTGAGAAGCGATTAGGCTATTGCTGCTTTAAGCGGCATAGTTGACATTGCTAGTACCCTTTGATAATACGGAATCATTTTAAGCAATCGATGTGTTTATCTTGTTGCAGAGCTCGACGGGCATCACATCAAACGGCTACTCAAGGTTCGTCCGGTCAAACGTCGTTCCTCGAGGGGGGAGCTCTGTCGCTTCAACTTGATTCGGGTCAGCAGTCGGTAGTTCAGCTTTACTGCAGCTCAACGGTACAAGGACCACTCGGTACAATTGGACCTCCTAGTGGTCAAGGTTCATGGCTCGATTCATCGGGTGACACGCTACCCCCGTCACCTGGCCATGGGGGTCATGGGACCAGTGGCGGATTCTATCTTACTGCATCGTCCCCGCAAAAACATCACGACGGGCCTCAGCAGCAATCGCAACAACAACCCGATAGTACGTTTACCGACTTCGTCAATCTCGTGTGCGAGGCAAACGGTCCTACATCGCCAGCTGTCTCTCCCGCTGGTGGACGTCTAACTTCGTTCTACTCAGGACCCGGACAGCCCAGTCCTGTGGCGATGCTGCCTCCCCCACCACCGGCGCCTATGGCTCGACCAGTGACGATCATCCGTGCACCGGGCGGCGAATTAGCCTTGCCGCATACCCCCAGTGGGCACTCGAATCCACCCAGCCATTCAAGTCCTTCCCCACCGGTGATGCCAGACACTCCCGAGCATAGCACTACGTCAGGAGAGAGTCCCCCAGGTTAGTTTGCAACGAGCGGCCCACTTGGTCGTTTTGTCCACTAGTAACAATATTTTCGAAGTAGGATGAGGAATTAGCTTATAAGATTTAGAAAGTCAGAAGACTTTTTAAACCGCAGGCCACCTGGTCAGGTGCGAGAAAACAGCAGGTTATGTCCGACAAAGTATATAATTCAGTCACCTAATGATATTAACTATTGAAAAAGCATACCAATAACAAAATTATGGGACAGAATTTACGGAATCCTATACTATTTAAGCGGCGTATTCAGTAACAAATATTAATAATCGTTATTTGCTTACCGTGAAACGTGCATAAAAACGTGCTTAGCTATTTATGCCTCAGTGTTACAACTATAACTTTACTTTTTTCCAGCCTTAAGTCATTATATTTATTTATCCACCTTGATTTCAATTGTAAGTTACCATGTTTAGTGTACAAGGCTTCAACCAGTCTTCGTTGCTTACAATAATAATAATAACAGGCATCATCATCAAATACATGACAGGATGAAGTAACTTTCCTTTGATGAATGATGAAGATATGCGGTGCTCGGGGCCCCAAACGCTTACCGCATGTCACGGCTGCCGATCTCTGCACGGTATAAGCATACCTGGCGCTATGCTTTATATTTGGCTTTTATCGTAGTTGCTTGAACGATAATATAGGCGTATTAGGGTACAGTCTCCAAAACTATTGCCATGAGATAACGATCCGTTAGGGTGTCATCACTAAAATGAGCCAAATCCAATTTTTAACCGCACTTAATTAGAGGTGCATTTCTCATGCATCATCAAATGACGACATACGACTTTACATCATTCCTGGCCTCCTAGTCCCTATTACGTGACAATGAATATTTCGAAGTAAATTTATTCATCGCTAAGATTGGCAATGTGCTTCTTTGTTCCAGTAGTCTGCACGCTGTCTCAAAATTTGCCCCTGGTAGGATCTTCTGAACAACGGCTACAGTTCACGATGGCAACTGGTGCAAGCGGACCAATCTACCCTGCTTATCCTGACTCTAACTCGGAACCGGGGGATACGCGCTGGGCGACCGGACCTCATGGGGGCCAAGCAGGACAGCAGCAGCAACAGCATTGCTTCCTCGAAGACAACGTTGTCGATTACGGATCCGTCATGTCTGGTTAGTGTTCACATGTGAGTGTTTTATTTATTTGTCTTGGTTTTTCTATTTAATTGAAATGGTTTGCGTTTCTTTTGAATTACTACAACGAGTGGTCTTCGTTTTCCTTGAACGTATACTGTCTTTCTATATGGTTTGTGTCGCTTATTTTATTAAATGTAACATACATACGACTAATCGAAACATTTGCTAGCACATATTCCATAATTGAATTAACTCTATCTAACAAAGGACAAGATGTAAACAACTGCTTTTCGGCACCTCGTTGAACCCTTCCCAGATGCTGCAAGCTATACTTGCCCTAAAAATAGTAACGTTATGGCAAATATTGTTGAATGTTTTCTTTATAGTTTGTTTACGACTCTCCCTTGTTATACCGCGTTTTTTGCTGTTCCTATAGGGCTAATGGATAATGAGCGGCGCGTGGAGTTCTGCGTCGTAAGCGGCGTGTTAAAGGGGGGCGAGAATCCCGATTCCCCCTTGAACTCGCTTCCCAACAGTACGACGAGTGGGGCAGGTGGATTAGGTGTGCAGTTTCCCGATTCGCAGGGACAGTCGCAATTTGCCTCGTTGGAACACTCCCTCGCCAGTCCTGCAACTAAAGCGGCCGCGATCAAGACGGAAGCCGATGAGGCGGCGTAACTCTATCACAAGGCACGCCAACGAAGCTAGTACCATATGTTAGCTATCAGCTGCGCCCCGTTAACGTCAACATCTAATCTATTGACATTGATAAACTTGCACTTTTACTATTCGCGCCGATACAACCGATACAGCTGAATCATTGTGATCTTTCGACCACCCGTATCTATAGGCGAATATTCATATGCCAGCGAGACATTACCTAAATCGGCTTGGCCAATAGGACGCTAGAGCACGGCTGCCGTTATTCTTTTTTTACAATGATTTCTTCATGAGGTTGTCTCCGAAGTCTCTCGGATATCCTACCACGCTATAAAGATGAGCTAATGCCGACAAAGGTGTGGTCGATAAGTTTAGGCTAGGGCGAAGCCAGGGAACTTTTAGCTTTATCTACGTACTTGAAATAATAATAGTCGTGATCATCGTGGTCAAAGAAACGACAAGACGAAGAAACACTTTGTTCCTTTTACGAATAATGAGGCTATGCGTCGGGGCCCCCAAACATCGTCGCACGTGACGGCTGCCAGTGTCAGCACGGCCAATACGGATGTTTCAATAAGGATACGGGGGCCAAACTGTGAACACAGACTAATCTACGTAAGGAAAACTATGTACTACTCTATGAATGATTACCGTTATCATGAGATATTGCATGAAACACACAACAATCAATAGCAATGACGCTACGCGGCGAGGATGATTACTTAGCGAAGTAGCGAGATACTTATAACAAAAGTTAAGCAAGAAAATCCCGCCCCACTTCTCAACTCTCCCGGTTGTGCAGCTCAAGTATTCCTTCCATTATTCAAGAGTGCGAATAATTGATCATATATATATATATATATATATATATATATATATATATATATATATATATATAATCAATCAGTTTCAATCAAACATTATGATGATATACAGACAGCGCGTTTCATTAATTCATTAAATCTATCGAAGACTTAGGAAGTCGTTAGTTTCACTCGGCACCAAACACATTGACATACAACAACAGGTTCATACATGATACATGCTAAAGTAAATCACAGGGGTAAAGATGAAGAAAATGATGTATCTCCATGAAATGGGCATCGAGGATGGCGACGTTATGTATTTATACAACCTAAACGTGTGTAATTGTGCGACGATACAACATAGCGTACGGAAGCTACAAGCTATAAAATTCGCGGACGAAACACCTCTTCAGGACCCCTCTCTCTCGGTAATTAGCCTCAAACAGGCTATTTTGGTTAATTGACCCGTGTTTACATCAGGCACAATGGCATTTGACAACATGTCGAAACGTATTTATTAACTGATAGACATTGTATTCGTTCATATAAACTATCCTTGTTAAATTAGCTGTGCCGGGAAATTCGCTAAAGCAGATTCGACAACGGCTTTGAGCCTATTATACCTACGCATGTCGAAATTTTCCCAGTAATGATAATACACCATTGACTGAAGGCAGGTTAGGTTGCTCGCAGTGTCTATGGCCGACGCAAACCGTACCAGCTTCTTTTCTACAATACATCAAACAAGAGCATTTACGCGGCATACCGCTGGCCGATTAGGCAGACAGGTAGGACACATATGACGCAATCAAAGAGAACAAAGTACACAAAGGTTGGTTTTTTATTATTAATTTAGAAATAACAGTAATAATAATGGAACGTTTTATAATAACAATCACAGTAATACATTCACAACAAACAGAAATAATGTAAACTCTAACACACAATCTATTTTGTTGTATAATGAACTCATCGTTATTTTTACGTAACTAGCTTTCAAATACAATATTGTCATTACGATGATAAACATATGAGAAAAACACACAAACACACCAACATACAGGAACTTCTTAAAGTTAACCAGCCAAGATGCGTATGGTTACTTTATATTGCAATGAAGTTTAACGTTATTATTATTACTACGATATGATTTTATACCTATATCTTGAAGCATAGTGGCTTTATATATATATATATATATATATATATTTTAAATATATACATACATTTATTGGGGCGTGCTGTGCCCAACTTGTTGCAATTTCTACGAACACAAAAACAATTTACAATATACAATATGATATAAATAGCAATATATTTGTCAAGTAGGAGGGTTGAATAGGCGTAAGATAGGGAGGCAAGGACTGTTCTACTTGTCCACTCAGGGTACTGCGTATAACAGGAACAGGGATGACACCGGTTGCATTTCTTCGGACGCGTAAATGTATTTTCAATCAAATAGCCATCCGTCGCTAGCACCAGGATATTTGAAGATGGGGTATAGAGCACGAAAATGCACTAATGTGATTCCGATGGATCAGAGTCGATAAAAAAGAGCGTAGAGGTCGACAAAAAGGCAAACAATCGAGAGAAATAGGCAAATTATAGTGTCAAATGATAGGGAAAAATCAATGGTACAAAACTTTTAAAGACGCATTCAGGCGGCGGAACAATAAATCGAGTTGCCAAAGAGTTGCCGTTTGATTTTTGTTGGTTCTTCACATTGTTGTGAACCACAACACAAACGAGCGATAAGAGCAAAACCTGCGACAGTTTGGGGTGTTTACATATATACAAACAAATACTTAGATACATATATATGCACACGGGTATATGGATGAAATATATATATATATATATTGGTGATGTGTAAATCTTCCTTTCCTATGACATCCCCACGCCATCTGTCCCATTTCAATACGAACATATATGGACGACCCATCGCCTGTCGTCCAGCCCATGAACGTAGTCTTAGCAACGTACCTTTAACACCTCCTGTTTATGCAATCTTCACCTTCCAGCTTGCACATCATTCCACCACACGACCTTCCATTCCTAATCTTAAAACAGGAACGACGATACTTGATTTGTACTACGCCCCAAGATCGATCCTGCTCTAAATTCTAAAGAACCTACACCTCCCGAATTAACATAATCGAACCACTGTCTATTACTGCCTCGTTGTGATGAACCTCCGGAGAACGTCTCAATCTTCCATCCCCCTAAATCGAAGGTCCTTTCAATGTAATTAACAGAATTTGCAACAACGAACCCCGACCTTTTCGTTACCTAGCTCTGCAATCGGTTTCCCTATACTCACGCCTGTGTTTTCACTTTGTCTTTGTTTTGTTTCATGCGTGCGCTAGTATTTGTGATAAAGCTAACTATTATAACGTGCTTAACAGTACTTAATATTAACTACTATAAGGGTTCTGTAATTTTAGCCGGTGATCGAAACGATCTGTGTCGTTCGATTGATTTGCGAACTGCTGAAAACACACAAGATGCCGATATGTCGGTGTTTTAAAGCGACTCCACTTATTCATCAGAATAATGATAATATTCTTTTGTAATGTCACACATTGTTTTGTACGATGGACAAACGAATAAACAAACAGCCCTAGGTATATCGGACGAAACAGAAAACAGGTAAAATAAGGAAAACAGTACATAGTTTACTTATTGCTCCAACGGTTCCAGCGTTACGGAACCGCGTGTTTGCGTATGGAGTGTTTTTGCAATTGCTTAGGCAGTTACAAGTATAATAGATGAAAAAAAAAAATGAAAATCATGTGGCTCTTATAGAGAACCCGGAACATATACAAATAAACGTTTGTGATTTTCGGCAAGTTTTAGCGATCGGTGGTGACTCTGATATTGGGACAGAGTTACGGAGCGAGAGAGTGAGAAATGCATGAAGACGATGAATTAGGCTACCATCTTGCACGTACAGCTAGGATGTAACGCTATGAACGCAAAATGCGGATCCGCCGCTTGCCGCCACGTGCCTGCTAGTAGAGAGATACTACACTCTGTATATAGTGAATTTATTATATTAGACAGTCTTGTGGCACCGACGCAATGGAAAAAGCAAAACTGCTGATATATACATAACTATATATATATATATATATATATACACAAATATATATATACACACACACGCACCTATAAACATGATGACAATTGTATGGCCGGTCAACATGATTATGACAGCGTTCAAAATTGTAATAACAGCACGTTACGACTTCGAGAATGCTACCGGAATGAAAAACAATTTCCTTCCGAAGTACTGCTTGTGAAGTAGATACAACTTGCGAGCCCGGATTGGGGCCGTCCACAATGATGGTACGTGGCGTACGTAAAAATACAGGGAAAAATCACCCTACGGGCCCTACGCTATAGGACAGACACGAAAATATAGGGCAAAAAAATGAAGAAAATCGTTCCAGACCCTTAAAAAGCGCCTGCCTGTTTTTAAAACGAGTAGCCAGAATCAAACATGTAGCACGTACTATACGACAAGCTACCCAAAAATAATTTAGGTACAAATCTACGAAGGACAACAAGCAACAGTACTTTCACAATCTCCTTAGCGATAACAATAATCATATGATAATGCTATAACTATAACAATGGCAGATCAGTCTACACATACCTACCCTACAGAGACAATAGGCAAGTAGGTCAACTCCTACGAAAGTCTTTCATTAGCAGAAAAAAAATAATGCAATTATTATTATAGCTATTATATTAGTAAGTAATATAATAACGACGTCAATAATGATCACATGTAGCATGTCATAGTATAATGTGGCATATTAGTTCGTTCTTCGATTGAGACTTGTGTCGAAATAAATTACAAACACACTCGCTCGCTCACTCACACACACACACACACAGCCATCACGACTAACGCATGTCGAAACTGGCAGAAACGCCTACCAGCAACGACCTGATCGAGACCGTTTTGCGGTCCTGAACACTGACGCTGAACGCCGTTAGGCTCGAACAGAACAAAATATGATACAATACGATGATGATGAGTTTACCTATTAGCGACAATAGTCACACCTAACTGACAAAGACACGAGCTATATATACTCACTGTGCCCTATCGTATTGTACGACTGATGATAAAAGCAATACTGATACTAATGCTGGGAAGTTCGCTCCGTAGTGAGTCTAGATTTCTTTGTTGGCTGTTTAGCGGGTAATGAACTTGTGCTTGATTGAGACAACGCATCGATATCGTACTTGACGAGAAACCCATGAAGATGAGAATGTAAACTCTTTAATAGAACCGTAGCTTACCTTTCGCCACAGACATACCCGTAAAGTGTAGGGTTTACTGATTCTAATCGTAATACAGGTTAGGGAACGTATTCGATGTAATGCGTATCATAAATACCGTATTAGTAGGCATAACTAAGGATCACCCATATATTGTGCCTAGTCTATGCATAACCCACCCCGTTTCCGACCGATCTCTCGCAGTGGAACGGTCGTGCTTGCGTTGTGCTCTACATTTCAAAAAGGAACAGAAACGAATCAGTAAATTCTAATACATTTACACATTTTGATCGATTTATTCACGAATATTACGAACCGTAGAGTTGAAGGAGTGTAACTGTTCTTACGTATGTACACACATAATACAATGCAGGGAGACGCAGAGATAGAAGCCCGCTCGCCTGGCTGGACCGTTATTTTAGCGCTTGCCTTCGTAGTACCAGGTCTGTCGCTGGCAAAAGAAAAGTACGTATCAGAAGATTCATCGAGGAATAGAACAGAAGGGGACGGCCCAGTGATGTGTACCGAAAAATAGATTACTGCTCTAGAAGGTACGCGTCACAAGTGCCCTGTGGGCGGACCGAACACGCTCACGCTCTACAAACAAAGTGAAAATCCTCTGGACTATGGATAGCCGGTTGACATTTGGCAGGCTTTTTGGTTACATCTTTACGCTATACGACGATTCTGGGATGTTTCTAATCCGAGTTTTGCGCTGAGAAGTATGTCTCAAACGGGTTCTGCCTTGTGAGAGAGCACTTATAACAAAAGTAGCAATGAAACTGTTGCCATCGATACTTTATGTTGCGGTCCGTTTTACCAACCGTTTCTATCCCTACGTATCTCTATCGTTCCTCCAGCTGGCTCGGACTTTTTGGTGGCTTCCCGCCTTGATGCTGGTAGGGCATCAGTCCGATGTTTCCTTTGAAGGCAGCCACGAATATTTAGCAGGACACAATGATATAAGTACTTGATAATCATGATGGAAACGTGAATTAATTTATGACGAACACACTGAAACTACAATTGTCTGAGCGACGGCAGATATGATACTAATCACTTAATACAACATTCAAGAACACAGACAACCTAGATAGAATCATATATCGATCTAAGCAAAGAAGTAATGATAAACCAATGGAATATCGTTTTTCTATTAGTTCACTATTGGTTTTGTATCCGTTTGTTTCCTGATCGTTTTAAGACGACAATATGTCGACAGACGGAACAGCGTCTAAAAGCAGACGCGTCGCCATACCGTAGCTTAAGCACTACCGATAACAGCAAAAACGACGACAAACAAGTTCGAAGAGAGCCATCCCGCCTTTCCAATACAGTTTGCTACTAGCCCCTGAGACACTCACCAAAGTAACAATGAACCCAACTGGAAAGAGGAATCAGGGGATCGGAAGCATGCAAAAGACAAAAAAAATTGCTTTAGATTTATGATCCACTAATAATCAGTTAGCACCATGTTCTCACACCTATGAATCGAGCGGTGAAAGTGGCGTGATTGGGTGTGACGTTTCCACGCTATCGCTCTCTGGCTTGCAATTTTGATACGTTGTGACGAGAGTTTCGGTTAACGTAACGCTGCTCAATCAGTACATGTAGCTGATTTGGTAGAGACGATTAGCCACATTGTGAGAATAACTGTAGGATAAGGACAACAACAACACGAACAACAACAGAACGACAATAGAGGAAACCTGGTAGACGGAAGCCTGCCGCACTGCCACAGGGAATACGCCATAGACATTACACTCGTCTCATATCCACTCGTCCTCATCTAATCCGAACATGATTAAAGTATGTTGAATTTTGCTATGCACCTGTTAATAGTGTTACCGATACGATCTAGACGTCGTCTAGCGGCTGACCGCGTATTTTTCAGTCTTTCTGCCCGAAACATGACAGCTACGATCTGGCTATCCGCTCCCGTCTCTTTCAGGGGCAAGTCTTTTTCTCGGCTCGCTTCTATCCTGAAACGTTTCAACTCGTTTCAAAATCGACTCGGTACTCTGACCCTATCTATATGGCGGTAGTTTCGTTGACTCCTATCAACTCGTATGTTGCAATATATGTGCTAAACACCAAATGCCGGAATAGATTACCAATTCGGGATAAGCCCTCGTCCGAATCGCCCGCTCAAGTGATTCTACCCTAGGCACAAATATAGATGACTGCCATTTACCGATTTATTGTTGTTATTAACTGATAAATATTTGTTTTGTTAATAATTTTTGATGTTATTATTACTACACTTACTGTTTTTAGTTGATGATGGTAACTTCTTTCGGTTGTTTCTCAGTTGTTGTTCTGTTATTAAATGACAATGAAGCTAATGTTAATGGCTTTTACTTGCAACCGAGATTAACGTTGGCAAAATTGTTGCAGCTGGCGTGCACCCTCTGCTGGCATCGGCAGGCAGGACTTAAGCTACTAGTATACAAGATTAGGTGCTAATTTTCTAGATAGTTTTATGACGGTCTTGGCTACTCTACAAGTAATATATTAATGAAGGGGGTGAAAGTTCAGACAGTGCCACTCCTTTCATTCATGTTTGTTCGATTTTATCTATGCAATAAATCAATAAAGAGTCCGTTTAAACCATGATCAGTATATTTATTTTGCCTAGCTTACCGTTATATATGTATCGCGCCCCTAATTCACACCTTTCGAAACGGCCTCTGATCGCCAGTCGCCAGTCACTACGGTTCGCGTTAGCCAATTTCTATTTATTCAATAGTGTATAGCGTGGGTAAAGTCCATCTAACTGTACCTTGTTGCCCGAGCAAATGGCTTTAGTTAGAATACTCTAACAAAGCGCCTCTCGCAACAGGACAGCTACTCCTCATTTTATTGTCCTTCGGCTCAGCGAGCCGACGATACTTTTCTGCTTTCAGATCCGTCAGACGCCATTGTAGCTAACGATTCGACTAACGTAACTGATGGCCAGTAATGGCTCCGTTCTAAGGCAGCGTTAGGACGACAGAGTCGTTCCAAATGTGATGTCAAGAAATGACAAGTCCAACACTCGCGAAGGCTATCGAGTGTTTGGTTTATGTATGACAAACTGATCCTCGACATACCATGAGCGTGTCTGTACATGCGGAACTAATTACTCTAGGCTTTCTCACCCGACACGACATGCTTCTGTTCATTATTTCGGCCTGATGTACGCGACTATTATAGTTAATTATATCCACGACACAGTTCGTATAGCCTTTGCGGTGTGTATCCACAATAATCTTTTGTTGTTGTTGTTACATATTAGGGCATTTATTTCGAAAGCGTAGCAGCACTGATGAGAACAACTTCGAAATTGACTTTCTATTAAATAAGGACATGTCTTTTAAATACATTTAAAAACCTACATACGCCAGAGACTGGTACGCTCTATAGAAGGGATCGATTAACCTGAAACCGTACACTCCCCGATTCAAATCTGCGGGAACACATATAAGAAACTAGATATACTTACTTATGAATTTAGCTGATGATAATATGAGCTAACTGCACGTACTGTTCTCTAAACAGAAACTGATTTATTGTATTCTTCAGTCCCTCGTACGTCCACTATATGCCAGGTAAACTTTACGCTGCGAAGAGGTCTCTGTTAGCATTTACCACCAAGAACAAGGCTGTAGGTAGCTGCATTCTACACGGTGAGAAGACCATGAATCATTTCACAAAGAAAAACCTATATTTTCTTAAATAAATAGCTAGTATTATTGCTCTCGGCTACATAACTTCTAAGTGAGAGGGTAGGTGAACTGGTTTCCTCTAACGGAAAAATCAACTTTTGCAGAATACCATCTGTCACTCAGTATTACTTTGACTTGAATCAATCTCAGCCCAGTCGCGACTCTGTGTAATTGCAACGACCATTCCGTTATGCTATCACTCTGGTCACCGTGGCATTTAGGACAGCGAGCGAGTAGTCTCGTCGTATTTTTACCGTACCGCCAGGGAGGGGCAGCCTGGCAGGACACCGACACCCTTGTGTCGTCGTTGGCTTTCTTTGTTCCTTTATCATTATTTACCAATGATACGGTCTGCTTGGAGCGGCTCTTTATGCTTCTTGTCTGATTCAACTCGTACTGGATGGGTAGTCGTGTTGTGTCTGCGTTAATGATCAGTCAAGCTTCGTCTCGGCATTGCTCAACAGGGACCACATTCGCACAAAACTGAGACGTCATGACCACGATCCTCTTACATTACGTCATGCTAACTGGTTGCACTAACGTGCCCACAGCAGCATTACAAATGCCCATAGCTCATCGTTGCCCCAAAGTAATAGCAACAGCATTGCGGTTTGCTGGCTTTCCAATTCGCACTTGTTCTTGTTCAGTCATTAGTTCACTATTGCCCCCCTTCCCATACGCTTCCATCCCCTAACACAGCACGAACTGTCGCGGGAGCGCGGATGCTCCAGCCGTTGGCGCCCACAGCCACTATCAGACTTCTGCCTGTTCTGAAACACGCCTGTTTGAAATGTTGTTAGAGGTTAGTACTGATGGCAGTAAGCGACAAGCGGTTATGATGGAAAACAACTTCACGCTTCCTGATGATGTCGTGACGCGGCGAGGGGGAACGGTATTAGTCTCGCTTGTTGCTTTGATCAACTGTGGTCGGCCATCTGCTTGCTTCCAGCCCACACACGTGTTTCCCCACCCACGATTTGGCCGACAAGGCTGAAGACAGTTGGACATAACAACCAGGAAAGGGGCGTCAACTGAAATTACTAGAAATTTTTCAAAATCATAGTACAGTCCCATGACACAGAAACCGTCTAGTAATACGCAACATCATTCGGATTGTGCACTGCTACAATAGCTGATAGGCTGATTGTGTGCAATCGCATGATGGAGTCTGTGCTCTTCGATATAACTGGAGAGAACGTCCTTTTGAATACACTGCTGGATAAAAGTGGTCGATAATATGTAAACACGGATGGATCGGATGAGATAGAAGGTGTTCGCTCAGCTGGTCGCCGTTGGATAATCTAAAGCAAGTGTAATACCGGATCAGTGTTTTGTTATGGATTGTAAAAAACATCGTTTGCGGCACGACCTGCGGGACCCGTAATTTCATAAAGGTAAGGAGTAGTTTAAGCGAGTTGCGGATACATTTATATAGAAGACACATACGAAACATACGAAATGCCGTATTAAAATCCATTCGAGCTTAGCCTATGTAAATCAGTCGATATAAGTCATTAACAGTATAGCCTGATCTTACGCTTCAGTAGACGATAGTAAGCCGGAATCCATTTTCAACTATACTACAAGATGAAGATTCATGAGAATTTAACATGTACATTTTAAACAGAACCTTTAGCTCATCGTCGATATTCTTAACATAGTTGACCGTTTAATATTAGTTATCCCATTTGCCCCCTGACCTCGGCCTACTACTTTTTTTTCTATCAGATTAATGTATGACTGTCGTTTAAGGACATCGGGCCTCACCATCATGTATCTACTCCGTTTTCAAACTCAAATCCTGGGCCGGTATCTGTACTCGACTTCGCCTACCAGCTAGAAAGCTGTTGAAGTTATCTTTCTATTTGCAACTCAGTTCACTCGTTCTGTTGTGTTTAACTGCTATTAAAAATATTGTCCGAACCATTTTGTCATCTCCCCCATGCAGCCGCGTCTGTCTACATCAGCTCGTTTGGAGGACCAGTGGCTAATGCTCGAGCGTTTCAACACGATGGTGTAAAGCCCACCATCATCGTCTAAGTAAATGTACATACAAGTATATACATGAAAGTACAATGAAAATACCTTCTTAAGCAACCATGCTATACCAATTGCGCCGTCTCTGACTTCGTTTCTATCTATCCGATAAAAAATGCACAACATTGTAGTGTTGATAGAATGCCAGACGCTGGTTCACTGCAGCGTTTCGTTTTCCCGATGCGATTATGCTTACTAGTTGAACATGGACCCGTACACATGCCATGGACGCGCGTTGGAGATATTGAGGCTATAAAAATGTCGGCATAATATTTGCTGTAGAGGACTCTTTTAATTTGCTTAGGTACTTTACGTGAACAATAAGGCGAGAAACGGCGATGGCTGCTGGAGTATCGACCCACGGACCGGGACAGAGAAACTGTTCCATCTATCGAGCACTTGCTCTTTCACGAATAAGATAAACACAATAGGTCCTTCCCTCATCTGATCCTTGTTGAATTTTTGGTAGACGTTTTCTATTGGAAACTTCATCATTTGGTCGTTTATTTAATCATACTAATCATTAATGACACATAGATATTTGAAGTGGTAAGGTGTGTGTGTGTGTGTGTGTGTGAACAAAAGGGTCTAAAACAAACTAAATACGAATTCTGCTAAAAGTTGGATTTGTATCTAATAAAGCGCACTAAGGAACTATACCCTAACAAATATGAAGAACTTCCTGCTCTGTTTATTATTTCCGAAAGCTATTATATTGTGTATTTTAAAGCTAGATACACGAACGGGCGGTGCGTCTTGATCGAGGATAAAAAAACATTGCCCAATCATATCACTATTGCATATTTTTTATAGTGCTCATAAAGCCATTAGGCTGTAGGGATAGATATTGCACTGCTACGTATAAAAAAAAGATCTGTCTTCAGCGAGCCGTTCTCTCTTAACTTCGCATCTGGATCTTTGCTGCATTTTCACAGGTCCTAATGTAATGTAGTTTATCATTTTCTACTATGTGTTCGAATGACTCATTGACGATACCTGTAAAGAATGGAGATAAATTAAGATGATTTCTAGTTAACACCTGGCAGATTAATCGATTGTAATTACTTCGTAACGATCCTTGTACTGGATAGGAGGGGTGCTGTGGCGACAACTTTCCGATAGTAGCCGATGGGCAATTACTGGCTAACTTACGTTAAAATATCACAGGGTAATTCTACCTCAAGTCAATTATTTGTAATAGTGAAAATTTCTTAGAGGCGACCCATCTGTGCTACTATAACTGCAGATATTTTGTGTTAAGGGCACACCGCCAAATCTTACCCCTGTGCTCTTGGAGGCATACAAAAAGCCACCAGAGTTCATTATTATATAGCGCACCTTATCAGTGAGAATATGCGGTCCGCTATTGCATCGCTAATTACTTTGAAAGACATCTGTCTAGAACAAGACCATCTTATAATTATGACGTATCGGTAATTTATTTTATAAGATTTTTAGTACATCGGACTTGTTGCAGTAGATAACCGCTAATAAAAATTTTAATGGTAGTTCTGGAAAAGTGCTGAAACCAAGAAAAAGGGTTAAATCTATGACTGAACCACTAGTCGTGTTTTGCACGTCGACGTAAATGTTCGACGCTGCTTGAATATTTGTCTATCTTCCATTGTTCATCACCGGTAAAATAAGAAATACGAAACAATTTAAACTTTTCTTGTTTTAGTTGTTATATTCGCATCGAATTTTTCGAAAAATTATCGTAACGTTCAGCACTATGAATCATTTTGTATAATCAGAGGAACAAGTTATAAAGGAGGATGGTCGCCTATGGAACACACAACCCGAAAACGACTCTTAATAGCCTTAGCTGGTTCGAGCCTGCCCTTCCATAACGAATCCTTATCATTCGTGACTGTGCCATTGTACGTATGGAACAAGGCAACGCGGAGCGGTCTGTTTTTTCTCCTTTACAGACGAACGTGACGCCCTTTAGTTCCTATATCCGCAGGCATATCGGTACATTTCCCGTACATGATTAAAGAGTTTGCCCACGACGGTTGTTCTTACAACTACCCAAATGCGCGCTCACGATCCTCTCGACTGCAAAAGGCTCAGGTAGGCTTCAGTGTAGCTGCCAGCGAACCATAACTATAATAAGAATAACATTACAGTTGCTTGCGTGTAGCTGACGACCAGACATCCAAATAGATATAAAAAGTAACCTCTTTTAGTATTAGAGCACACCAGGAAGCATTTTATGGTCGATCTTTGTCCTATTTTATTTTTAAAATGTACCATTAGAGTCTTAGGAAGGAACTACTACCTTTCTGAGAACCTTTGAAGCTTGACTGGTGGGACTTCATAATGCGCCGCAACTCAGCAAAATTGCCCAACTTGTCAGCGTGTCAACAAAAACACACTTTGTTGAATAATTAGTATACATAAATAGTATGTGAGTATTACCATACATTGAATGTTTACGTAGACATAGATTACATTTGTTATCTACAAACAGACACCGGATCTTTCGCATGAGTAAACATAGCGGTGGCTTCAAGGACAAGAAGACATTACCTGAGGTCCGGTACAATCAAGGCGTCTCGAACTACCACGATATCAGAATGGTCGATATATTGCGCAAACCTTCTATTTTCCCAGTACAGTTCTCGAAAATAATCCCAAATGATCGCCCACCAAAACAATCTGTGCCTAAAAAGGAACTACAGAAGCGATCGGTATAAAACTGCGCGTGTCCTGGGAACAGCGTCAGCCACAACAGACCTTGTAGTCCCTAAGCCTAATCTAGCAGCTTACGCGAACTTAAGCTCTCTTCAACTGAAAAAATATGCATAGAGCTTCTATTTGTTCTGCGCTGTAAAAGGCATTTAAAGAAAAAAAAAAAAAAAAAAAAAAAACACTATTGCACGAATAAATTTGATCATATTTATAGAAAATTTGCCAATTCTGTTAGATCGGTTTCTTAAGCTTGCAATCACAATGGAAACGATAACTTGTAAGTAAATCTTAGGCTTTTCAGTGGTTTTACTTCTTGCGGTGTAAGACTCTCGCGAATTATATGCTTTTAGCATACACGCTTTTGACATGATGGAAAAAAAAAGACAACAATCAGCGACGAAACTGCATTCGTTTACTCAGCTTAGCGTTCAGCTCTGACAAATGACAAACACATATATTGATGCGTTGGATCGTTGTTCAATATTCCAGATAATGATAACATATTCAATTCGAACAAAAAGAATTTTAGTCTGAGACCTTGGCAATACGTTATTAGTTGTGTCGACCTCTACGTGTGGCGCTTCGGTCGCTATGCATCTGTTATATATGACTGGCTCCCAGCACGAAACGACATGCGTTTATATCCGGATTGATATTTGTATAGAAATTCTAATAAATATCTTCATTTTTTCCTTGAATGAACTCATATATATATATATATATATATATATATATATATATATTATAAAGCTTTAACTAACAAGATGTTTTGACTCGGGCAGATAAATGTGTCATAGGCAGTCTCGCATGAATACGTATGTGGAATTTCAGCCAGTATTGACTTAACTGTCTGAGTAATCGTTTTAGATTTCATTATGATTCACTGTCTATCCATAAAGTGTCATATGGCATATTTATGAGTGCAAGTTGTTTTTTTTTCTGTGCGTAGTGTACCGCAAAAGCTCACGAACAATAGTTTCGTGTCCGATGGAAAGTTCTCGGTACGGAAAGATGCGTTCTGCTTTGAATAGAAGCTGGTTTTGAGTCGTTTTCGAAGTATACGAAATGCGGGTTTTCGATTTAGGTTTCAGGGAGAACGTTCAACAGCATTTGTTTTAGAAATTGGGTTGGCTAGTGAGATCTTCAGCATTTCTAAGTCAAACAGGTTCGTCAATCAAATCGTATAAAACATTTCGGGTCTTGAACGCTAATGCCGGCTAATAAGATGCGCGCCTGAAGACGTTACGCCAAGCAACATGATTCTTCTGCTAGCTCTTCAATAGCTAACGTTATTGTTCAGACTCTCGTTCGAAGCAAACGTTTCCAATAATTAGCTTTGCATCATGTATGTTTATAGAGTCCGACAGTCTTTGCTTTGCTTTCAGACAACGGCCAGGCCTACCACCTAAATTTAAACCTTAGGCTCTTGTTTATCGTGAGACGCAACTGTCTACATGGTGATGACTCTACAGGCCTGGCTATGTACGGAGGAGGTCTGGGATTAGCTTTAGCTTTAAATAAGTACAATCTAACTGCGCTGTATAATACAAAGCAACGCAGCGCTGCCGTTGGCAAGCCAATGTGGACACTGATAAAATATCAGTCAATCAGACGCATTTATTCACCATGTCAAGTAGCGATCAAAACACTAAAGATCGGTAGACGATCTATGAAGCACATGATTACTCTTGTTGTTTAACGCTGGTATCAATCAAGCCCCTCTAGCTATTGTGTCATTGCATGCGGCTGTTTCCACTGCCAGTGATTATCCAAGGCATTTACTTTGGCCTAACCCTTAACTATGCTCGTCAAATCACTGGTCAAACTATGGTCGCGAGCTGATTCTAGCTAGTGTTAGTTAAAGTGTTTTTGCGTTCTAGGATACGGTGACGTATTTACAGTTGAAATGGGCATGAACAGTAAATAGTTGTCCTGCTATCCACCACGCCATCGTCGTGCGGGGTGGAAAGGGCGACGGACAGACTACAATTCGCTACTTCAACTCGGAAGACCATATCGTACATGATTGCGTTCTACCCTGCTCTCAGGGCATAAGTGCATATATGATCTATGGTTTTCCATAAAAGTACAAAGCCTTTACAACATTTCAGGCAACACCATTAAAGACTGTTCTCTTATTATAAAAGTATTAAAAACTAAACTTTATTCCAGGTCGCAAGTTCATCTAATTAACATATTGCACTTGTAGATATCCAACTATAAGAATGTATTGCGTTGTCCGGGAAGCAATGGATGCTCATGTTCGCTCTGGCCATTTTTTGATTATGTGTGGTCAAATGCTATTGAGAAACCCTTGTTGCTCTTTTATTGCTTTGTCTTGGGATTCAAAAATGGGCACGTTACGCGAAAACACAAAGAACGAATACGAAAAAAAGCATCTATCTGCCTATGGCAAGAAGTTACGAAAGCAATAGACGACTTTTGGTCCAGGTGCAGCTCATTGAACAACCACCTTCTATCCAAAATTTGTGTGCAGTCTTTCTAGACTTTAGAAATCCCAGTGAAATATATCCTTCAACTTAAAATGCCGTATTCGGAATGGGCAATCCAAATCACTTTTAGAAAGAAAAACATAGCTCACTCAGTTATATTAATTTTCTCGTACAGGCCGCACTTATCTAGGTTTATTTACGTATGCTCCTTCATTTCGATGCAGGCTGGTAAAACTTGTCAAAATATCTAGAGCGCTGCTTTTGGTACCTATTATCGACTTTGTTGGATCCGTCTGATCGGGCACTACTTGTATCATTGTTCTTAATTCTGTAAATTTCCTTTTGCGAAATTCCGGAATGGCATCTTTCAGACCATCTAAATGAGCACGATAGACGGAGCAGTTGGTAATTAAGAGTCGAGGGATCTCTACACGCTAATTAGAACAATTAACAACTGCGAAATTATATACCGATATAAAATATGTGCATTACTTTGAGCATATGAGATGACAGGACATTTAGTTAGTTAGATCTAGTATCGAATAGGGTGTTACTGAACATGGCGTTCTCTTTAGTTCCAGGTAGAATGCCATATTGGTCGTGCTATTGTTGCCCAAACCATACGTTCTGCTCTCAGTAACTTCCAATTGGCTCGCTAGCAAGTTAGTAAACAAACTATAAGCAACTTGATGCAAGGCTAATTGTAAGTTTCCATGTGTTCAACTCACTAATATTTTTACTAGTAGACCTCAAATCAAATCAACTGCCTAGCTCTAGTGTCGAACAGGATAATTGTTCCATTAGATATTTGTTTTTATCTAGATCTGCGCCTGACCATTAATAGATGGATACCTAGAGCCGTGGACATAAAAGAAAATGCGGCAATTGAACATTCACAAATGAGAACTACTAGGATATAAAATGTTTGTATTTTTTTTATAAAGCTGCTAATAGGAATATATCAACCAGCGGCATTCAAACACCTGTTACCATTTTTGGTGGTCATTTATTATTTAGTTGTGGATGCGTAGATGTTTTACAATTTGCTTTAAGCCAACTTTTTAATATGTCATGTGTCTGATGCCTGTGAACTGGCCGATTAAAAGACCACATATATACACGTTATATATAAACAAATATAGCATTCTATGTTTTTAATTTGAATTTCTTTGATACTTGTAACAGGCGAGATGGAAAAGTGTAAGCCTTTAACAGACTGCTCCTTGCGTTTATGGCTATTCCAAATTTTGCTAGGTTGGCCAAATACTGGATATTTCAGTAACGCTCTAGTCCCGCGTGTTTCTTCGGCGCGCTAACCGAGGCACACGTACGAAAGGATCCTTGTCGTGAAACATCCGATCACTGTTGCAGGCCAATTTTTACCTATTAAATTTGTAATCGAAACTAGTATAAATACAAGAAAAAAAAAAGCCATATTGGAAATATTTTCTTCAATAGTATCGCTGCTTACGCGCCTCTATAGTGCAAAGTGTTAACTTTCGCATGTCACACATGAATATGTAATACCTTCATATTATATATATAGGGACATATAGCGCAGACTCGGCGGAACAAGTCTCTTAATCAAACGAGTTTTCAGACAGTGGTTCATAGTGAACTAAAATGTTATTTTATAGTAATTACACTAGTGACGAGCAGACCCAGTCAACGACTGTTGCTTTTGTAGACACTCCGCATCCTTGAGCTCTCGCAGTTCATCGTCAGCGACAAGCCTTCATTGGCAGCCAATGACCACACAGCTTACATTGAAGCCTATACATTTTCATAGTAGATGGGAAGGCAAATCGCAGCTGGACCAAATGGCGCCGGTTAGCGGCCGTGGTACCGCCGCGCTGTGATCATCTGCTCGCTCAGCGGTAGGCAGTCATGATCAATGCACTCACCACGGAAGGCTGTCATTATATGTGCTTTACAATAGATGCAGTTAGCTATTCTCTATCACTAACATCGGCATCTAACTATTCTTAGTACGTTACGAAAGAGGAATTAAAATGGCTGGATGCAACTTGATGGCCGGTTTTATTACAATCGGCCGTATTAGGCAGTAATGTGGTTATTATCCCTGCTTGCTTACTTTTAGTTATAATACAAGGTGGACATGTTCGTGGGTGATGGATGGCCAATTTACCTTTTGGAAGACGCCAGGAGGTATACCACTATTAAAGATAAATCGTAATTTAATCAATGTGAGTAAACTAAGGCTGCGCGAAATTACTAATGACTTATCTTTCGCACAACCTACGGATTTACTGTACCGCGATCCGATAATAATGATAATGGATCAAAGAAAAGAAGCAATAGGCTAAAGGAAATTAGCATTACAAAGATAATCAGTTGGAAAGATATAAGGAAGGATATCTACATGTGACCCAATAACCCATTTACACTTGAAGACATCTGCGTGTAAACTATTGGGTTTAGAAAGATAAGCTCCATTACACCGGCCAGAGGAATTTAACCAGGAAGCCAGTCATCCCAATGATGCTTTTACATACAAAAAGAGTTGTATTTTCTAGAATTTCTGGAAGACCAGAAAACGAGCAAGCTGGCTCAATGAGCGTGAGAAGGAAAACAGTGGCACTGCACTATGGTTTAAAGTAGATGAATTATTTGCTTCTACAGACATGCATTGTAACAGACGAGTGCATAGATCGAAACTACTCAACATCTCGATTTCGTAAATCTATCCCTACTACACTATCGTTATCTTGGCCAAACGTCCAAAGTTGTCGTTATCAGTAAGCATATTTATATGACAATCCTCTGTGGATCGTAGCACTCGCCCTCAGTCCGTTGTTGATGTTGTTCGGAATGAACACATTCTATTATCAAAACAATCAATCTTCCTGGATAGACTGCTTTTACTGTGTTTACTTGAATTATAGTTCATTTTTTCCTCCTTATATTTGAGCGTTTGCGAAGCTATTATGCTACACAATAATCCCAGAAAGCTTTTAAGTGAGCGTAGCTATCAGGCGTAAGCGTACCGCTTTGGGAGAGGGAATGGTACCACACAAAGACTACACGCGAATACAGAATGGCTGTCGTTTGAATACTCCACATGCAAACAAGTGGGGAGTCTGGACGAGTTAGTCGAACCTCGACAAGTGGAATCGTCAGTTGTGAACCCATCGCTTCCTTTCTTTAGAAGTTACAAACGTTGGCTACGTTGTGCTCAATGAAGGCCCCAAAGGCCACTTGGTCAATTCTAGTTTGTAACTAGTTTGTGTTTGGCGATCATCAAGTTTTCTTTTAGGAAAACGCTAGAATGTTAGATACCGTCTCTTACGCGTCTGCTGTAAGTTGTCCTTGTGAATACCTGATAGAGTTGATGATGTAGAATCAGAGACCCTTATAGTAGCCTGGCCATTTTACAATTGAAGAACATTGAGACTTTGGTATCGACCACTAGCGCTCCGAAAGTACTCCGATCTCAACAAAAAGCTGCGCTTTCCCCCCATTAAATTACTTATATTTTCAACAATACGCCTTCATTTTTTTCTTCTTCTTCTTCTTCTTCGTCTTAAGCTTAAGACTAACAGTTGCTGAATTGATTAAAAATTGCTCAAATATTAGTTGCTATCGAAGTTTTCAGTCGTTAAATACTACGTTGTATTTTACAATATTACTGATAAAGTACTGTTTAAGGGCTAAGTTCTGCCAAGTTAATGTGACGCCTTAATGCAGCTAACTAATCAACGACAACTGGGTTTCAACCAAATGACTGACCGAAACTGTTCGATTTGGTGTGCCCAGAAATGTGTTTCCTTGTTTGGCGGGCAAAAGACGACAAAGAAATTGGACTAAGCTGACTGGGTCACTTGATCAGTCCTGTGAAGACGTCCATGGAAAATCTAGCCAACTGGCCAAATTTCGTTTTATTCTAAAGATAGAAATTTGCCTTTTCCCGTAAAGCATATTGTTAAATATCTTGGTACTTTTAAGTAAACAGTAGCAACTTCATTTAGTAAAAAGACATGGAAAGAACTGCGCCAGCGTCTTCAAAGCAGCCACCAGCATCGTCCATGCTTATATATCATCAAATGCATGATCTTCATGAAAATTGGGCGAACAAGTATGCTCAACATGTGTTTAATAGCAAAAATGCGGGGGGCAAAGTTCTTGGGTTGCACTTTCATGGAACTTATATGGTTCTGATAGGGCTCTTGTCGTCACGTCGAACTGATTGCATAATTCCTTAAAGATTTAAACTTCGTTAATACCTATAAAAAAATACATATACAATGCAAGTATTGGTGAGATAGCTGAAACCAATGAAAACAACGTTTTTTGTCGGGAAATCGCAGGACACATCCCAGTGGTTTTCTGGATTCTCCGCGAATTCGCCCCATCATGGTCGTCACACGTATACGGACAAGGTAAGGAAGTAGTCAGGTCAGCTCGTTGAAAAAGGTTGTACACATAAACGGTGTCTTGCTTCTCCTCGAATCCCTAAAAATGCTACCTGTAGTAACACACATACGTCCGGATATACTCGAATACGTCGATTCAATTTTGTAGAATATCCTTATCGATGATCATAATGTATTAGTATGGCATTTAAATATCGAAAGAAATCGCAGACTGTCTTCCACCGTGATTCTAGTTAACATTTCGGTGTACTAGATTCGTGTCCTATCAAGGTGACGTGTTCTTTAGTGATACTGCAAATGTAATAGTGATTAAGTGCTAATTGATATAATCACTGTTACACCGCAAATTAACTAACTTTTCCGTACTACGTTCGTATGGCATTAGTATATTGATAAGACAGCTGTTTACGCCTCTTGTGGGGAATCTAAATGTCAAGTCATTATTAGCTTACCCGATGGAACCTAGCCATATATCTGGTGTTTTTTTTGAATTGATTACAAATCTGAGATGTTCGTGTCGTTAGTTTATCTGTTGGCACGAATGCTACACATACGGTCATTGCCGCAGAGTGAGCAGGCGCAAATGAAACGCAGTTTTTAGAGATATTTATGCTATGTGGCATTGCTAACGTTCAATTTGGTGACAGTAATGTGGTTAATTAATGAAAAAATTTCAATTTTTGCTTAAGGTTAGTTGAATATCGCTAGCGAAATAACACATGAGATCCGTTGCTGGGCTTGTGACGCAAGCCAGCTATGCCCACAGACGTGGTATAGTTAAAACCTACTTCAAAGTAGTAGCAGAGGCGCCTAAAAGATAAATTCACTATCATTCGAATTACTGATGCGGAATATATGATGTTCATCCTAAAAAAACAATAAAATCGTACGAAGCACCATTTAGTACACGTCTAAATCTGTCTGTTTCTATTCACTCATTCACGAACATTAGTTCAGATTTATGCGTGCATTTCGTTGTAGGCTACCATTCGCTATCTGCTTGCATTTGTGTAAGTGATAGGTCTGAGTCGAGATTTCAAAATAACAATAATGGTCGATCGACATCACGCAAAAATTGCTGCAAAAAATATTATTATGTCAGTGCCACAATTGAATTAAGGTAGACAAACAATGTTGAGTATGCTGAATAGAAGAGGAAAAATCAAGTGAATATATGATAAAGTTGTAATATTCTCTGAAATAAAAATTATAAATAAGGCTATTTGGCGGAAATCAGCATTCAGCTAAGAAGTACTACGGATGTTTTTCTGTATTTTTTCAAATAACTCGCCATTGAACGATAAGTTCCAGTCAACCAGTGAAATTTAAATTGTATAATGCGCTTTTCGTTGAAACTCCATTTACAAGGTAATAATAATAATAAGCAGATGGTCGTGAAAGTGACGGGTAGTCACATCTGAGAAGTTAAGAAGCGAGTGACAGTTACCTGCATTCGTTTTAACAGATATTTGGTTACCAGCAGTACGATGACACAGCCATTTGATCCTGCTCCAAGACTTTTAATATCTCGGCCCGAATCCAGACTAAACTATAGACAATTTTTTACTTACCTTTAAAATGACGAGATCCTATACACGGTAGAAAGAATTTAAAAAAATGCAAGATAATAATTTTCCTTTTAATTTATTGATATAATGACATATACTACACGATAGGTGCAACTGAATCACGAAACAGGTTTATTGCTCATTGTTCCCATTTGCTTTTGATGTTTTATTGCAGATATCGAGTCGACTTCAGCTTGGGAGTAGTGCCAGGATCACGAACGTCCTCGGTGGCGCTGCCGTAAAAGGCAGGGTGGCTTCAGTCGCAAACAGCATCGAGGCCGAGTTGGCCTATCCCGAATATCGGGATTACGAAACAAGACTGGCTGTGTTCGACCAGGAAACGCGTGGAAACGAGAGAATACAAGCTATTGCCCGTGCAGGTTTCTTTCTTGACGGATGCGTTCTGAAATGCTTTAAATGCGGTATTACAATAACGTTTCGTACGTATTCATGTACGACCAGTGGCGATATTACCGCTGATCATTTGCGAAGAAGCCCGCAATGTGCTTATGCAAAGTCCGAGCAACTGCGACAGTTAATGCGGTCGTCCGCAAATGAACGCTTACGAACATTCGCCGGAAGATGGACTCAGAGCATTCCCAATGAGAGCCTATTAGCCAAGACAGGCTTTTACGTCGACCCGAATGGAGACGGTGTTCCGGAGTGCGCTTTCTGCCGGATCAAAATATCATCATGGTCACCAAATGAGCACCCTTTCGATACACATGGCCGTTTAGCTCCGTTCTGTCCGTTTGTCGTTGATCCACCGCAAGACGCAATCGGTTACGACATTTGTGGTACGGGTCCTTATGGTCAGGCTGTTCCAAATGCTGTAACGCATTCAGCTCCCCAATACCCCAACCTGGCGTCTCCGAAAGCGCGAATGAGCACGTTCGACACCTGGCGAGGGCTGGTAGACCCGGAAGCGCTTGTTGAAACTGGGCTGTTTTTTTTGAAGGAAGGTGATTCAACTAAGTGCTATCATTGTGGAATTGGATTTCAAGGCTGGCAAGAAACAGATGTGCCTTGGGAAGAGCACGCCAGGCTTTCGCCAAACTGTGAGCTAATCAGGCTTCGAAGAAAGCAAAAAATTGAAGGTCTGCAAGAGTCTCCTGGCGAGAAGAACCCCTTAACTTTTCTGCGCGAAGGTAAGATTCAGCTTGAATCGAGAGATGGAGAGGTTCCAGCACCACCATCGGTGTCGACAAAGCTTAACCCGCCCCAGGAGGGATCATGCAGTATTTTCAATACGCCAGAAGGCCTATCTCAATCAGCAACGAGTAGTTCGAGAGCCTTAAACAATTCTAACATTAAAATATTTTCGTCTCCAGGGTCTAGAAACACGGAATCCTTGACCTGCAAAGTCTGCCTGGTGCGACAAAGGGAAACCGTAATGTTACCATGTAATCATTTTGTTACTTGCGCCACATGCGCCGCCACATTGACCCATTGTCCGATGTGCGGAACAGACATAGAACAGTTGTTTAGACCAACTTCGAATTAAGATTCAGATAGTAAGTAAAATCATGTACAATTAGCGTACACAGTTTGGGAATATCGTATCAGCTTTCATCAATGGACAGAGAACATATTGGTTTAGTTATACAACCGTATCATAGCTAGAGTTTAACGAAAGAATTAGATTAAGCAAATTTTCCGCATAAAGGCGCGCACAATGTGGCAAAAGGCAAAACATTGTCTCTTTTCAAAGAAGATAGAAAAGCATTTAACGTAAAGAAAACAAACTTGCATATCTGTGAAGAACATCGTATAGGATATTTGAAAAAAGGAAAAGGATATATGGAAAAGAGTGACAAGAGCACTAAGTACAGCAAACATTGGTACTGTTTGTTATACCTGATACATTTTGACGCTGTCTGACACATAAGGAAGCCAAGCTACATCTAAAAGCTCGCAAACCCAATTAAGGAGAAGCCCTAAAAAAAACTGTGAGACCACTTATGATCTGTCTGCAAATATGGTAGGTTCCGATAATAATTACTCGGATAATTCAGTCATTTTTACGTTTCATCTTAAAATTGCTAAGTACAAATGGCAGCCTTCATAGGAATCACTGTATGGGTAAACGAAAAGTTTCGAGGGTGCTGCGATTTCCCGCGAGTATGTTGCACAAAGTATAATATCCATAAACCTTATATCAACCTTGACCTTACTGTTGTTATCTTCACGTAGTTATTGTTATTGTTGTTGTTGAGGTTCCTGTTGTTGTTGTTGTTTTGGAAGTTGTCATGTCTATTTATACGACTCTTGGAATCAAACGCGAAATATCGAACGTGAAATAAAATACGTTTCAGTACATCAATGTTTTTTAATTATATCAGTGTTTTATGCTAAAAAATCCAACCTTAAGTATAAGATATTATTATAAATATTTCGCTTTTGTCGCCGTGTAAGTTAAAGGCTGCGTTGCATGCAAGGTCCACAGATATTTATCACTCGTACAGGGAATACGGCATGTAGTTATAATACTAATTAATAATAATAACTATAATAATTAGTGTCTGATAAGGTTGAGGATTGTATCAGAGTTCTCTTTTTCTAAGTGATAATAAAGCGATAATACTTCATTGAAGTACTTATTATATGCACGTTACTAAATCTATAAATAAAGACGTAATATGCATCATTTATATCTACATATGCTATCTGCATGTAAAATTAATTTCACGATGAAGAAGCGATTGGAATCAATATACATAAATTTTTCGATATCCACCTTAAAAAGAAATCTTATGGAGACCTTCACATTTACACAATCTTCCCTCTAGCTAAAAATATCCCGGACCCGCAAAGATAACCTAAAACAGCTGGACACCTGATTTTTAGAGTACAACCGTCGTGTACAAAACGCGTTGATGAATTTTTATGCAATTGACTGCTGAATTTTCCGCTAGGACTGTATCCCCTAGCGATTTCTATCTTCACATCTAGTAAGCATTATTTTACGTTGCGTCTACCCGGCGTTCAGTAACTCCTCTATGTAGCTCAAGTACCGTTGCTCGTAGCGTTGGAAAAATATATCGAACGGGGGGTAGCCGCTGCACTGAGAAAACCCTCACGAATTGTATTAAGGAAAGCAAATAAGACTTAAAAAGCAGAAATTGACATATTCATAAAAGGTAAAAAAAATTGTGGTCAACTACTTTGTTCTGTTATATCAGCACCAATTCACATATATTTAAGTGAATACAACACCAGAAATACGCAAACTGTTAGGCCAATATCAAATAATGGAGCTTCCCAGTACCTATTGAGTTACACTTGTCAGTACTAGTATGTCATCGATGTAGAACCTAAATTTGACGTACGTTTCGTGTATTCTGAATTGGACGATTTTTTAATTTCCTTAATAGCTTATTTTCTTTATTTGATGATAATCTGCACGTGGTAAGTTAACATTGCATTTTTTCATTTGAAGTTCGTAATGAACCTTTTAATAACCCACGTACACCATGCCACATCTATTTGTGTCTATTTTGCTAGATAATTATATTCAGCTTTTCTAAAATACAAGTAATTACAATACGATCAGTTTCTCAAAAATAAGGAGTGCTTATGTAGGGAAAAATCTGTTATTGTTCCATCAGTTTCTGGTTGATATTTGAGGCGCTTTCACGACCATTTTAATTTTGGAGTAAAAGCGGTACCGTGTCCATTTGCACACACAGTGTGTAACGATACTTGAGAAGTTGATACGTATATGATCTACTCTCACCACTCTACTCAATATGAGCATCAGCGGCGACAAATGTCTTACACTTAAAGCCCAAGGGCTCGAGATCGAAGATCTAGGATCGACCCGTAGCTGATGCTCAATGCCTTATGTACTTACTGATCTTGGACGATCGGCTCAGAAAGCATTTATCTCTTATCTATAGAGAAAAAATAATTGGGTTTGAAAGCTGTATTATTTTTGAATTGGTTGTCATTGCTTCTTTGGAATATGCTGTTAGCAAGTGTATCAATGCTGTTAAAGAGTTGCAGCACTAATGAGAAAAACAAGCTAGATCTGCTTGGCTAGTGTTTGATATAACCGTGAAAGGTTTATATTTAAGGCCGGATTTTTCCGGCTTCTCGCGCATAAATAAACCACACTCATACTAAGATTAAACTTCTCAAAGCTTCATTTGAATCATTATTTGAGTGAGATTTTAACCATTCTCCCTAACTTCTCATTCGAATGTGCGCGCTCTTTGAATTCCCTTTCCCAAAAGGTTGTGGTACGATTTTTATGATTGTATTTTGTTTTATTCGCTATATATGACACGTTGCAGCTGACGTTCTCGTTCGATCGTTCGTCGACAAAAAGGCTGTAATCGAGCAAAACTATCAGTGGCAGTGCCACAGGGCAGCCGATTCGCCGGACGAACCACAACAGCAGCAATGGCGCGGTTCTACCCTCACCCATTATTCTCTTCGCCTGCTTCTAGCAAGGCGCCGAGTGGCCGGCGGCCAACAGCCACCAGGCAAAGGCGGCCTGCCCTAGCCTTGTACCCATCCGTCCAGCTAGCTAGCGCCCTGACTCGCCGAATGGGTAGCTGCTGTGCAGCGATCGCTTAGCTGCCGCCTGTCCGGTGCCGCTCATGCTCAATTGCTCCAAGAGGAGGCAGCACCGCTGCGGTTCGGCGCGGATACAGTCACCGCTCGCAGTTTGTTTGAATGGTCAAAACAGACCAGAGTGGTCTGGCCTGTAGTGGGTTCCCGTTCGTTGGCTGGCAGGTTTGCTGCTACTGCTGCAGTTTCGGAGCTGCGACCGAAATCGCTATAGGAGCTGCACCGTTGCTTTACTTGCTTGCTTGTTGGGCCGTTAACCTTACGTAGCAGTGCGTTGCTTTCCGTCGCGGTTTCTGCATTACAGTCGGTCGACCTATCGCCGAAGTAATATTGTGATGTTGATTGTGGTTACTCGACTACAAGCAAACGTGCGTAGTACCGAATCGCAGCGTGTAGAAATGGCGGTACTAAATCAGTGTGTGTCTGCCGCGGAATGCTGAAGAAGCTTTGGTTCAATCACAACAGCGTTTATTCTAAGTAATGCCAGAGTGCTACTAGTGGTAGAATCTTATAAAGGCATGCTTTGTTTTCCGTCAACAGCCACCGAAATTGTCATAACGAAGGCGACGACGACGATGACGATGACGACGACGAAAGAAATGTCGACTACAAACAACTTTGCTATCGTACGAACTCAGCAAGTCTCCAAGCCGTATGTGTCTCTCTAGTGAATATTATTCGACAGTTTTATGATATCTGGTATTATCGATTATGTGTGGTGCATCATTCAGTCCAGTTTAAGTCAGCCGTCGCAAATGTTCTCAAACAAACGTTGCCGTTGTTACTGTTGTTGAGCAGGAAACTAGAACGGCCGCAATTAGACCCCTACAGCTCTCCAGTGTACATACGACAGTACCATTCCCTACCGAACGGGTTCCAGACGGCACACGTCGATCGTCCTCAATCGTTTAGCGGACGAATTTGTTGAGAGACAACAAACCAACGCCAAAGTTGAAAAACGTCCCAATCAATTAAGCGCGTAAGCAGCCAAAAAACAGGCAGCAAGGAGATCATTATAGTTCCATTATAGTGCCACTGTTCTATAGGACAACAACAGCGGGAAAGCCTTAGCGATTCCGTTTTGCTAAAATAAAACAGGGCACTCTCTCTGGTGGCTCAGTGATGTGTGTGATGACCGACGACGACTGCTTCAAGCGCCAGCGGGTTGCCAGCTAGTGAGCGGGTCAACGGTGAAATCTCCTAGATGAAATGTGTGAAGTTTGGTTGGGCACTATCTGCTGCCGTGTTATATTTGCTAGCACTCTTGCGGCTGCCGTCACCGGCGCGGGACCGTGAGTGACTCATCAGTCTTGTGGAGCTCGACAAGCAGCGCAGGGTGGCCCTCACGAGGTGTTCATAAGGGCGTCCACCGATTAGACGCGTACAGGAGACCAATGCGATCGCATCCGTGCAACAGCTAACAGACTACGGCAATAAACAGTAGCATCACCGGAGAAATTGTGCTCACGCTGTGCTCACTGTCCTGTCGTAAATGTCGTCTCTGCTTTTTTGGATATGAAAAAGTTCTCAGGCCTACGGAGACAAGACGTAATTGCCCCTGTCGGGAATTTCCGTATTTTATCCTTCATCAAGAGTAACACGAGAGGTTACCTAAAAACAAAAAATACTGGAGAAATAAACAACTATCAAATTGTGGATGACAACATCACTACCTAACTGAAACAGCTGCAGGATCGGGATATGTTTTTGGTGGCGCCAATAACACATCAACATGTGGTAATGATATGAAAGGTTTTCTCGCATTAGCTGGATATTGGTAGCGTATGCTGTTGTTGACAGCTATGCGTGTTCACGTGTGCGCGCGTAATGTCCATGGAGTTATAATTGTCTACGAGTGACTTGTGTTCGACCCTTTGGATACATCGATTTTCGTGAGCGTCAACAAACTTACGTCGTTTGATTAGCGGACATCGTTATCGTTCGAGGCCAGCGGGGAGTGGAAGTTTCTACTAAATTCGAGGGTATAAAGGTAAATGTGTATATATACTTTAATTATAAAGCGGAGGCACGGATTGTTAGTGCTGTTGAACTAAATTATTGCGTTTGGGGTAACTGTTGGCCCGAAGGATATGGAAAAACTCAAAGGCAACAAAATGCAAACAGAGACTATGTTAGACTGAACATTTTGACGGACAACGACATGCATTTTTGTGTACGACACAATTAGATCATGCATATTACTTATGTTCTGTCGACTGTAGCAGTGGCTGCAAGCTAATTAACTATTCAAGAAGGCAAGTTGGCCATAGGATGGATTGTGGATCTAATTCCTAGCTGCAAAGATTATCCGCGACTATATAGATCTATATTTAGGCCTTGGAAGGGGTTTATTGTTATGCGATACCAATAGGCTGCAATCTCGTAGAAATCGTATAGGCCCATATCGAATATCCCGATGCACACATTCGCCGCAAATGCGTAGATCAATACGAGTACGAATAAACTTGTACGGAGGTAAAGCTATCACATTGAATGGAACTCTTACGGAGTATTGATGACGGCAAGGGAGATGGCTCTTGTCCTAAGTACAAAACGAGAATTGAAGCGGCCTAATATGTTGTACACTAACTCACAAATAGGTCAGGAATTGGTGCATAAATCACGTGAAGAGGAAAGTAGATTCAACGTATTAAACCTGTCCCTATTGAAGGCACAAGAGCGTCATCATACCGACATAAATGTCACAATACCGACACTCCTCAATGTTTTTGGTTACTCTCCAAATGGCCAAAATAAATGTTCACCTTGAACTCGTTCGGTGACGGTGTCCTCCTGACTGCAGGACAACTGCCGTTGAGCCGTATCCACCTCAACACCGCGCAACCCCGCCTGAATTCTATATTAAGCCGAAAAAAGTTCACACAAAGATATCCTTTTACTTGCTCCCAGACGACCAATGCTGCTTCATTGATAGCGATGGAAATGGCTTATGAACACGTTGTTTGAGTATCTTTAGCTCTGTCCGAGCTCTACTTGTCGAGAGTTGACTAAGCTCGACTAAAGGGACCTGGGGAAAAATGCTTAATTCTGCATCTTGAAATATCTGCAGCTGAACTAAGACCGTATCAGCACGTACAGAGTGCTTTGTCTAGATAAGACACTATAGATATCGCCCGTTTTTATGCTGCGCTCAAATGCTAAGAGACATTTACATGTTTTTTTCGGGTGTGTTGACCGGCGCATCCCTTACAGACTTGTTTATTCAATGTAACTGTCATTTGCCTTGAATTGTTTCAGTTTGAAGGCCTAAACAACTAACAAGTCATTCTCAAAATTTTCTCCTCAAAATTCACAAATAACTATATTTCTCTATGACGTTACATTGACACCTCTAGGTCTGTTGGGGTTCTGTTTAGTAGTACGACGCTTGGTGCATCTCTTCTTTTCGCCTTCGGAAAAGAATCAAATATTGTTTTGAACTTAATGGCGTTCTCTGCGTAAGTAAGTTTTTTTTGTCTTGCTGAAAGACGCATAGCGTCTATTTTCAGACATTGTTGACCCGCGTTTTAGTCTCAGTTCACACAGAACAGTCTGGTTCTGGCTAAATTGCAAATACCTTTTATCAACAGGGTTTTGCGTCAGCGGTAAAAAGGTCCATGTCGGAACAGTCGAAGGGTGCCGGATGCTTACAATTACTTTAAAGAATAGTTCAGTTAGAAAGTTTCTTGATTTTTGCATCTTTAAAGAAAATCTGTCTAACTTTTATGAAATTAAAAGTAAACCTGGGGCCTTCGCAAATTATACAACATTACGTTGCGCAAAAATAACATCTAAGCTCCAGATTAAGATAGGAGAATTTTTGGATAAGCATTTTTGCATGAGTTTTTGGGCTCCTTTCAAACTTTGTTCTTATTGCGGATCTTGCGCGTTAGTTTGTTGCTGCTTTTTTTTTGGAACCAAAAATAGTGAATGAACGCATGCCCACTGTGATACACTTTAAAATGCATTTGAATTTGAACCGATAATCTTTAGGTCTACATATCAGTAGGCTGGAAAATTAATTTTGGCACATTTATCTTACATTCACCGGTCCATTGTCATAAAATAACTATAACGAGATAATGAATAACTAATAAAGCTAGGTAGATTGGTGCCTCCGTATGTACCTGCGTTAAAGAGACAAATATGTCACTTAAAAATAAGCCGATACGTACGCTCTCCAATTAAGTTGCTACTGCTGCAAAATATTATCAATATGGGCCTGTCCTTTCGAAATGCATGCGATTTATTGGCTGAAATAATATTTACATGGTCGCAGGCCAATAAGAATAAAGTTACTTTTGTTAATAGGTAATTTTAACATAATAAATAATAACAACGCTGAAATGGATTATCAATATTGTCAATTATTATCAAAGCGGATTATCAAGATTGTCAATAGCAGAACTATTATAAACAGAAATACGGTGAACCAGCAATAATCGAAGGGTACGCCTTTTCTCGTAGATAACCGTTTAGATTTAACGGACATATTATTACCTGAATGAAAAATTACAGGTTTGGCATTATAAAAAGTGTTTATTAAAAAGGACGTCATTTATTATTTGCAATATAAAGCTTGAATTAGGTTTTAGCTCGATTATATTATTTATTGCGTAACAAAAACGTTGGAGAGGCGCGAGCAAAACCTGCTTACACGACACTTTGACTTAGATTTATCTATAGATACCACAGTTCTATATTTTCTGAGTCAGTAAAAGCAAAATTCGCAAAAAAAATCAAATCAATGCGCAGACATGCGTATTCTTCTTGACATTATTAAGACAGTTATAATGGTTTATAGTAAACAGCCGAACACGTATATGTAAAGGGAAACTTGGAAGTTACTTGTGATGATGTTTTTACTATCTACTTGGCGGCGTCACTCATATGTTGTAAATTAGCGGCGCGCTGATTTTCAAATCAGAAAATATTGCTGATTGCGGGTTATTTCATGTTGTCATACTGCGTGGTTGTTGACGTTGTCGGCAACAGGAACAGCACAAGTTCCATGTTGTGTTATTATGTTTGATGCGAACGCATTCGTTTGTTCAATTGGAACAACAGTTATAGCAGTAGCAGTAGTTGTAGTAACAGAAAATATGGGAGCCGTATTCGAAAGGGGCTGATGAGCTGACCAACGTTATTTTGAGCCAAGCACGACAATGACTTAGTCGTGCGCACCGTTTGGGCCATGCTGCAATCGAGCTAAATCGTAGATAGGTGTCAGCAGACAAAGATGGTCACAGTTGACGAAGCTGGTCGGTTGATAGGACACGCATGCATTAGAGGTACCTACGGTAGCCCTACAGCCGTACAAGGGGAACCTACCCTATTGCAGTATCGATGGCGGCCGCGGTCTCGGGAGCACCTATCGGCGTCTGCATCAGTACAATCAGCGGCAGACAGAAGCAGTGTAGCAATGGAATTGGAGTGCGCTATTTTGCCGCGGTTTCGTTCCGCGACGCAGTGCGATGCGCTGCGCTTCGTCCCGCGATTTGTATTGTTCATGCCCTATCAGAACGAGTGGAGGCGATCGGCGATCAACCGAACGGACCATGATAGGGGACTGGCGTTTTTTCGAAATCCTGCCGTTCCTGCGGCTGTTATTGTGTACTGCTCGGTGTTCGGTTAGCATCAGCTTCTGCCCGCGCGAATACCGCCACTGGCCGGTGGTTGACAGCTCGCGTATAAAGAGGGACCTGTCACGGTCAGCACCAACATAGTCTCATAGACAAGGCATGAGATGATCAAACGGAATGTGACGATAAGTCCGGCGGTAGATGCACTAGTTCGGTAGTGAGGAGTCCTGCTGATGCTGACTTAACGGTTCAGTATTTTTTTTTGCTTACGAAACCTCTTTGTAGGGACATCCTCACTGAGGTGACAATGTTGGTCGTCCAATATGTGTAATACATATATCTTGCGGAATCGTACCATAAATTTTGTGAATGCAAATACTAGCTTTGGATTGGTTGAATTGTCAATAAGGGGTCAGCGGAAAACAAAGAACTAAATATCCTATCGACATTTCTAGAACGAAAGATCAGTTCATCAAATTACAATTTTATACTAAAACGTTTTCTTTATTGAGATGGACGTTGCGCTTTTATGTCATGGCAGACTTAAACAAGCGAATCAAATTTAGATAAAATGTCATAGAAAGCACTGGGTTAATGTTCTCAGACTTAACATTCATAAATAAAGAATTTCAGAAGCTATAGCCAATGTAGCGCCATGTAGAACCATCGATCAGCGATATGTATCTACGACCAAACGTCCCTGAAAATGTTAATATTTCTAACACTCATATCAGCCACGAATACTTTCTGTGAGAGCAAGGCGTCTTTTTTTTTTATTATTGAACGATAACAATCAGGCATATTAAATGTGTGTGTGCGCATTCAATGCTGTAAAGATAAAAAAAAATTGCTTTTTCTTTTTCAGTAATTTTGTTACCGACAAAACGACCACCACTATGAATATGTGAGGGAAAAGTACCTCCAGAATCAGAGTTTTCTTTATGGCCAAGCTAGCGCTGTAGTAATATGTCTTAACTTGCGTCAAATTACATACCGCTTTCTGCTAGCAGCTTCCAAACGCCATCGTGTGGCCACAACCGAGCGCGTTGTCTAACGTAATGTACTGATATATTGCTGCAAGCTGGCTTTAGGAGAACCCCCTTACCCCGGCTCCAAACGTCGTCAGGAAAAAGTTAGTACTGGCTCTATCGCACATAACAGACCAATGTTTTAAGTTTTGCCCAACGTTTGTATTTTAATAGCATTCTGTTATGTGGTTGCCCCCCGGTACGACAAACTGAAACCAACCAAATTTTCAGGGGCACATGTGGTCATAGCATAGAATAATGCCTACTCTACAATGTATAACAATATATATAAATGGAGAAAAAAGAAATAATCAACCTAAGTTTTATTACGTTTTTCAATTTTTTATTGTGTCTAATGTTGCAGTCAAGATACAAAATGCAAAAAAAAACCGGGGGCCTGATCACATTTTACCTGCACTACCTATATAAAACACTGTAAATATCAAGCGGCGGAATATTTGACAAGTACTTTAAATTTATTTTGTCCTTCTCAGTATGAAAAGAAAAGCCAATGTGTTCTTTGGTTATCTGAGGTGTTTTTTGCTATATATTTTAGCTTAGTCGCTCTAACGGTTAATTGCATTAGCAGCCAAAACAATATATTTCTATTTTTTTCCTTGTCGCCAGCAATGGCAGTTTTTCGTAAAGCCTGTTGCAAGTAAAGCCTTAAGTGGGGATACTGCGATGCATACACATATATTACTCATAAAATACACACCAAATGCCTCTAAAGCGCGGAATATCAGAAGTTTGTTACAAAGAAGATGACTTTCTTAGTGATACAAGTAGCGTGGTAAATAGCTTCCAGTCTTGATTAAGTTAATGTTATGTTATGACTTGTGTAGAGCAGTTTTCAGCAGTTCACAATTATATCATATACTACGTTCCGCATAGAATGAAGTCTCCGGTTGGGTTCTCCAGCCTAATATGATCTTTAAAAACCTTTTATTGTATCTTTCATCGTCTGAGACCATTTCTGGGAAGCTGCGTCTCATCACACACCGGGCACATTGATTCAAGTTGTATTTTTTTGGAATAGCTCGTCAGCTCAAATTGAATAGCCATAAGATTTTCCATCAGGATGTTCCCCCAAAAAGATTTGTTTTACCGTTACGAAACTAGTAATTGGTAGCGGGTTCGCTACATTTATCATTATAATATCGTTTCGTGGGCCGCTTCGCTCACTTTCTATTCATTGAACTTAGTTACTATGAGTACTATGAGTGCTGTTCACTGAGTGTTAATGCTTAAAGCATTCATTGTTAGGGCCGGTTCGTCATTGATGGTCATAACACCATGTTGTAAACAATTCCTGGAAGCGTTACCTTCCCTTGAGCGCATAGAGATGCCACAGAATGGAAGCCACATAAGTTGCGCACGTGTTTAGGCCCAGGGTAGAGCCTCTGAAGGCCGGTGCCCGAGATGCGTTGTTGTCGTTGTCGTCGACGACGTCGACTTCGGTGGCGGTATTCTGCATTAAGTCGTCATTTTGATGCTAGCCCCCGTCCCGTCAACATTCCATGCGTTTTTCCTGGGCACATTAGGGGGCACCTTCTCGATTAGAAGACGAACTCTACTTTGATACTGTAGCACTGTTGCTTTCCGGCGTATTGAAGGCTCTCGCCTCTTTAAGCTGGTGCTGCCCAGGAATCGCTGGAGATAGCAAACGCAGGCGTTACTGTTATCATGCACCCAGGTATTCTGCGCTAGCCGCTATATGCATGGATCTACTACGAGTAAATCTTTACGCCTTACACAGCCTCTCCTCAGCCCTCCATTAACAAAAGGACTAAGGCGCTAAGGTATGCTAGCTGTGAGTTTGCGGGCCTAAGACCTCGCCGGCTTCACTCACCACGGCCCTCATACGACCTCGTTCGTCGACGGGCAGGAATTTGTGCCTGAAATTAGCACTCTCTTGTAATACTGGACGCACCGCACTGCTTTAGGCCGGGGATCCGGGAGAAGAGCCGGTGGCAGATGGTCTGTTGTCGAGAAGGCACGCTCCTGCCTCTCCGTCTCACGCGAGTAGGGTAAGTTAGGGCATATGTATATAGCATTTAACGGACGGGCCGTTTTTCGGGTGGCTGAGAACGTCTGAGTGTAGGCCTTTGGATCGTAGGCGGTGGAGGATTAAAAAAAATTGAACTTGTAATCCGAAAGGGATCCCAGAGAGTCGTTGCATATGCTCCCATCAACGGCGAATCTCATAATAAATGGGATTCCATTGTTCCGTAACTATGGAACCTCGGCCGTCTGATCAGTGTAAGGAATGCTATATTGGCTTTAGGACTGTTGGCCAAATTTTTAAAAAAAGCCCTGAGGACGATTAATTTATTTTTCGAGACATTTTTCTGCGGTAATGGTGCATCATTGCTATAAAACAATTCCTTTAGTACTAATGGTAATGTAAGCAGTTATTAGACTAATAGGAGAAATCGCGCGGCATACGCTGAAGTGCTGTTAGTTATATCAGACAATGCACGGCTTGTTTCGTATTAGGAAACGCATACTGCGGGAGTCTGTTGCCGTAGAAATATGCATTGATCACATCAAGACGTCGTGTATGTCATTCTGTGACTGCATTATTATTGCTATTACTGAAATTGACATCGGTAAGATGTGCTTTTGGCGGAGAAAGTTGAAATCGAACTAACCATTTTGAGAAACCAAAGATCGGAAGCGGTCAAAGGGTTTTAGTTTGATTTTGTTCCGTAAAGCAATACTGGAATCAGCCTTTATCATCTATCCTTGCCAGTTAACGACCATGAATTAATAAACCTCAAGGAATACACTATATTCTTGTCTTTCATAGATGTTCTACATAACATTCGTCTACCCGTGCCTTATCTTGTATATATCAATAATGGATTCGTCGAAGGCTGGGAAAGATCGTCGGCTTTTAGAATCGCAGACACGTTTGTGAAGCTATCTGAATCTCTTCCGTATATTTCATGCCACATGAAAAGAAACGTACATCATTTAGTCCATTTCTGACCTATGCTCCTAACAATATTCGTACGACGCATTTTTTTCTACTGTAGATTGTCAACCTTACCGCGGATTCTGTAGAGATAGCTATTGATAATGTCAGCACTGAGCTTATGTCATACCCGCAGATGGGTGTAGTTGCGCTTGAGGTGTTTCTGCACCATGCATTGGCGCTTGGCGCGTCATTCAAACGCGGCTTTGCCATCGATTGATCGACCGTCAGCGGAGGCGGTGTGCGCTTACGACGATGGGAATATGCGTGCCATGGGAATGTGCAAGGGTAAAGCCCAGAAGTACAACAGGAATGAGGCGAACAGCATAATAACGCTTAGCGCCCTACGCGTGTAGCACGATTGCTCGAGCCCCAGTCTACGGCAAAGAGAGCAAGCAGTGAAGTAGAAGAAGATAGACGAGTGTTCGTCAGACGACAGTACTGGACGATCGGTTTACACACTGTCACGTAATCGGCATATATTATAACAACTCATGCATACGCTTTACTACACGATCTTACCGGGAACCTCAGTCATTCACTCACGATGTTCGCTAAGTTCACGGTGGCACGTTCCCTAGGCATGTACACGTAAAATGGAATTCTTAGTCGGACGATCCATCCCATAGCGACAAATTATTCTATCAACGCACAATCCGAGCGTCTCGCTAGCTGCTCTACAGTATTTGCTCGACATTTAACAGAAAAAAAGATTCGCGATACGGTTATATGCAGACCTGTCTAGTAGGCGGCGCGGTGCTTGGCAATAATTCTGAATATTCGGGTGACAAAAAACACGGACCGGTCTCGCTTTGTCGCCCTATTGAGCGTATACAGCTGCTAGACCTGGTTAAAACTAGGCTGTTAGACGCTAAGGAAGAATAAAGAAGAAGTTCAACTAAATGAAATCGAGATGACGGTTCGGCCGACTCGTAGCAGCTGGCTCATCAAGCAAGCGCTTACACGGACACTGCGTGAAAGCCATTATTTCTGGTACAGCCGTACACGCATTTATGCGTATCCCATACTGCGTGAACGGCTACAGTATCCAATGGGATTCTAGCAGGCAATAGCGCTCGGCTATCACTCGGTGGTGGACGCCCTATCGTAGGAATTGGAAGAGAAGAGCTGGCTGACTGGCTGATTCGAAGAATAAACTTTTTGGTGGGTGGGCGGGCGGGCTATATCGAACAACTCGTTTAAAACAATGGTCACGATGAGCCAGCTCGGCCCACTTCACAGCGTTCGCCTCCGCGCATGCTGTTTCCACCTTCAGTTGATCACTAACGTATACGCGCCCACTTTGCTGAATCGTAGGACGAAAATAGGCCAGTAAATAGATACAGTATTTACTCAAATAGATATATATGTACGTTCATACGTTACTGGGCACAGAACAAATATATCTGCAATTAGCGGCTGCCTCCAGCAGTCTGCTGCCGTATTTCTAGCATCGCGCACTGAGTGGGCGGATGAACGACAAACATTACCTGTTCGAATCGTTTAGGCCATTGATGACATCGTTCCAGCTTTTTGTTTATTGACAATCTCTCAGTGTTATCTCCTGGCCATAGAAAAACGGCCGAGAGCCCGCTATTGTTTAAAGGGGACTGGCGAAGCGGAGCCCTCGCGGCGGCCGGCCGCTTATAATTTTATCGCGCGTTGCTTAAACGGTGCTGACAGAGAGCGGGCAAACAAACGTATGACGAAACATAGAAATGACATCACTGGTGATAACGATTGCCTCTTTTGTCTTGTTGCTAATTTTATGCTATGGAAAAAGTATCATTGGTGTATATGCCGACAACTACATGAACGCCCCAGGCAGCTGGGTGTAGTTGATAGGGCGTTGTTATAATTAGTATTGGGCGACACCCAATGCTTGGAGAGTAATGATTCCCTATATCACCGATGCTCGCACCCGGCAGGCCGATCAGGATTATGTGACTGATACTTATACACTTTTATGGGTGACTGGTGGGATTATTTTAGCCATCGCAAGCGAATACCGAAACAGTACTCAAGGGCCTATTGTTTTTGACAGTCTTTTGTTTGTCAAATCTCAATTCTCATTTTCATACAAGCATTTATTTATGCAGGCGAGAGTAGAGAAACGCTGGCGCGACCGTTTTCTCGGAAATGGACAGATGGATATGTTCTGTGAATTTGACGCTTCTTACAATTAATCAAAACGCGAACAACTTTAACGGTGTATACTTCCTTTGTTCATTGCTAGGTCACCGTGAAACCGTTCGGCTATGCGTACAGGTTTTAAATGATTATTAAATGTTCATTTTAAAGAATCGTGTTTTTATCAGCGTCGTTGATCATTGTTGTGTTTTTGTTGCGCAGTTTATGATTCTATTGTCAACGCTTTGGTGGAGCAAGTAAAAAAGAAAAATTAGGTAGCATCGATAAACTATGGTTTTGTAGTCAGTAGATCTTTTACTGATAACTAGCAGTAATTGGCTGTTGCCTCTACGACCAACGTGAGTCATTGTGGGTTCCAGCTAGTAATTCCGAGTCTATCGTTCTCTTCTTCCTTCGACTATTGTCTTCTATTGAACGTTCGCTATAGACTGGCAGACGTATTTGTAGACTGGCAGACGTAGTCTAGCTGAAACTAACGCTACCGAGTACGCTACAGATACGGGGCTTTTAGCTGTCAGCATTTTCAACTGCGAAAAACTGCCAGTGATTTTATCAATATTGCTAAATCGACTAGTGTGACTAGAACACTATGTACACTGTATACCTTAGAGCTAGCCGCTACTTTTCCCGATCGGAGCTGCCATTTTTAGCAGTTGGCGACAACGGCGCCATCGTGTGCTACAAGCACCACCTTTGGCTTTAAAATTTGGTAACTATTCCGTACTATGATGTAATCACCGAGCAGGGCGCTAAAAATGCAAGCAGACAGCACGTCAATGTGAACAGGTGTCGGTGAGAAAAGTTGACGCCGATCGATCGTTCAGCGACATCTTATTTAGTAAGTAGAAAATACGGGCATCGCATCGTTCCTACCTTTTACAAGCCGATTGGAATTCGAATAATTGTTTCGAAAAATCAAGCGGCGCTGTTTTTGACAACGGTCGAGGACGACGTTTCGCAAAAAGTACGAACTGTTTTTTTGCGTTACGGATTCCAGCTCAGAAGGAACCGTGAGATTGAAAAGAGAATACACAATGACTGTATGCCCAGATACTGTCAGGCGCCCTTCGAAGAAAGCAAACTCTTTCTGGTCTTTTGTCCACAAATTGTTCTAGGCAGCTTTTTTAGCTCTGTCTAAATAGTGATTTTTCTTCAGTAGTCATATGGCTACCAAGCAATACTGCATACATATTAGCGAGGGCATTGAATCGGTCGGCGTTGCGGGTAAGGTAGCTTTTGATGAATACGTTTCAATAGCGTTGCGCAGTTGCACATGAGCCTCACTTATACTAATACTAAACAAATTGCCAAGTGAAGTAGTGTATTTGTATTAAGTGTGAAATTAGGATGAGACAGCCCCGTCATTGACAACTGAATAACGCACGATTCGTGCCGACTGGTGAAGGGGCTAGGGGAGGGAGGGAATAGTATTTAAAAATAGAGCTGTTCGAAGACCAGTCTACAAATGGTACATTCTTGAAGCCTAGTTGTTGCCTATTCGAAGTAGCTGCCGACAGATGCCCTTAGCCGTTCTGAAGGCATTTAGCAGTGAATGGACCACACCCAACGACAATGACAGGTGGTTTGTTGGGATAAATGGTCGTGTAGGATAGTCCGTCCGACGCGCATTTTACCCTCAGGTGCATCAGCTCTGTAGAGGTAGGTGTCACCCTGAGTAGAACTAAGAAGTTGTATTCATCGGTGTGTCTTTCGAATTTAACGACCACAGCCAATTAGATAGTGGAAATAGTTGCGCCTTCTACAAAGCACTGTCCAGACACGGTACTACAGTGACTGTCGGGTATCGGCATTTCTTTGGGTCGTTCATTCAGGACGTGTCTTCAACATGCCTTTTTCTATCATTGTAGAATGTTATCGTTTCCGACCTGGAACGCTGCATCTATAGAACTCTGTCTGAGCTGACAAGGGGTTTACAGGATAAGGTAGAGCGTCTGACGGATAGCACCAGTAGCGTAATTGTAGGGCTGTTTGTTTGACAGCTGGCAACAGAAGCAGAAGCGACATCAGCGAATAAATGATAACAACGAAGAGACGGTTTCTATTTCTAGCTGTGCTGCTCTGTGATGAAAAACGATACAGCTGACGGGCATGACGCCGCCATCATGGCCCCTACAGATTCTGGCACAACAGCACCTAGTTATTCCTGATTATCTACAACATTACATCGATTCGTGCTGGCATTTCTACTACCAGCCCGCGCTGAGGCATCGTGTATTGCGATGGGGTCTTTTGAGACGCCGCGATCGTTACTGCTGCAACTGCTGATGTCAACAGGCCCACAGCCTAATACAACGCTTGCCGCTGTTGAAGCCGAAGAGGGATGAATCTTTGTTGTCGTCGTCGTCTATTTGGATTTCACCTATCTTGTTTCCTTTCTGTCGACTAGCGCCGAAGTTCGCGCCGGAATGGCAATGCCAAACAGCGAATAAGGCCGACAGGATTCACATCCATTTGCTGCTGTCTGCCAGATCCAGGCAACGGCGGATGCAGCACGGCCACTAGGCGGCGCATCCAATGTATCGACTGCACTATCTAGCATATCATGGCGCTATATGGGGTTTCATGCTGTTCTGCCTACTGTTCCTTTTTTTCAACCGCTTACGTCCGTCTGACCCTATCTGCAGGTAGGCCGACCGGCGGGCCGGGGTTTCGTTAGTTGCTGGGCTGTGTTGCCTGATGCAAGGAGACCGCTGGAAGAACAGGAAATTCGCATGATTTCTATCTCGTTGACTATTGGACAACGTCGTTCCACGAGGACCTCAGCGAGTGATAGAACCACCACCGCGGTGATCACGAACTTTAGTTATTGCTCGACTACACAACACCTAATAGAGTGCTTCTTTCCCGTTTCTTATGTGTCGAATGAAAAACATTTCGGTCCAGCGGTACCGTTACAGACGAAACAGTGCGACGGTTACAGCATTAGCCGTTCAACGTGAATGCACTTACATGAGAACAGAGACGCACGCCCACACACACGCACACGCACGCCTTCACATATGCTTCATCCCTTCATAGGCTTTCCTTAGCTGATGCGGAGCTCGTCCACTTATTGCATGGTTGGCAAGTTTGTCGGAAGCAGCAGAGAGAATGCAACGCAGAAAAGCAGCTGCTGATCTTCAGATTTTTAGTCCCCTGCTCCGTCAACGATTGCAGCTGCTGCTGTTGCGGTTACTACCGCTGTGATTCGCCTCTATAACTCCACTGACCCGTGAACGTCTCAGGAACACGCTTTTCATTTTGCAGTGCACTAGCGAGCCTCTTATAGCACTATGTTTTGATCATTTAGATACCGGCAGTAACAACAGCTTTTACGAGTAGACTTAGCGGGTCATCTGAGCTGCTACTGTAGCTTGCGCCATATTAACAGCAGCTGCAGCTTTTGTATCAATCGAACATAGTTCCCAAGCACCAGCAGCTCAGACCGGCGACCGCTACAGCGAAGAGCACGACATCACCCTGAATTCCACTTGAGTCAATTAGCAACACACAGGTTTAATTTGCGTTTGGTCGGCACCTCCGATTGAACAACATACAAGCAACACAACCTCTGGAAGCGGTGGGACCATTTGCTGATCGGAGACCGCTAGAAGCCCGGTCGAAGAATTGTGTCGAAGCTAGAGAATTTAGAGTTAACCGTCTTGCACAGCTGACGAAAACGTTTGTTGTAGCACCTGCTTAGTAGCTTGCTAATCTGTTGATGAGAGGCTGAAACAATATCACGTCATCGATTTTTTTTTGTTGTTTGAAACTTGAGTTGAGTTGGAAAGGACGGGACAAAGGAAGGACGAGAAGACCGAGCACGCAACGATTGTTCCCGGGCTCCTTCAGACACGTGACCGCTAGATGGCACCAGGAGAAATGCGAAAATACAAAATAGTGCGGGCTTTGCCATGAACGGCACGTTGCAATTGTTGCTTTCGTATCGTCTGTAGCTTTATTTTTCCCCTCTCTATTATCAAAACGGGCCCATTCCGACGTCTAAAATCGCCTTTGAGCGTAGCTGGCTTCGTGATGTGGGCGACAAGTCGGGCTGCCTGATTTTAAATATCAAAATCAATAGCGGTGGTTCCAATGGCCACCAGACCAATAATGGAAGTCGATCATTCCAAGAACTTGTTTTCCCGTCCAAACGACGGAAAATGGCGCTTACAAAGTCCGCAACGTGAATCGGTACACTTTGACCGATGCGATAACGCTAGTTTGTTAATATTTTGCGCTCTTTTTTCAATCGTTGTTGTTTAATTAGGTTCTCCTTACCTCATGGTAAATATCAGCTGTGGTGTAATGAACGCCGATATAAGTGTTTCATCGAATCCTGCACCTAAAACGCGTTCCAAGTGCGACCTGTTGTTTTTCTATTATAAGTTATTTAATAAGTTTCCATCACACTGGAAAACGATAAGACTGGAGAAAAATCTAGATTACAAAAGTAAGGCTGCACGCAACGCTTTTGCGCTGCTCTCACAGTGACAAAACGTTCAGATTAAGAACCAATGATAGATATCATAGGAGTCATTAGATTGAATCGCTTCGAGTTCCTCTTGCCGAACGTGAGCGAAGCTCTACTTGTTCTGATTAATAGCCGGGATAAGAAGAGGAGATTTTGTTATTGTTTTCTTACTAATGTTCTTACTAATGTTGTTACTAATTGTAAGTGTTGTTTTCAAAAACTATAATTGAACGCTTTGTTGTTGCCTTTGCAAAAATTAAATGTTAATATTGTCGCATTAGATATTTGTATCAAATCAAGACCTATGACTATGGTTGTTTACGTTCTCTTCGTTACCTCTGGTGTTTGCTATTCGTCTATTACATGGTTTGTTTCGTTATCGTTCTGTCTAGACTGCTTTTTTTGTATGTATTTATTCTGCTCTATGTTCTATTGCCATTTTACTATTATGATCAATTAGCGTCTCTTGCGGTGAAGTTTTCGATCAACAAGGTGATCAGTTGTTGAAGTGAGGCGTACCACGGTGCAATTTCTATTGCATTTAGGTGATCACTAAGTATTAGGAATAAGCCCTTATTGTAGCTTAGCTGTAGGACAACATCTGAGCGGCCGGCCGCAAGCCTAGTTTTAGAAGCGCTACATCAATTGCGCATATATTTGCTTGCCGTTAGACCTCTGTTTTCTTTCCTTGAGTCTTTCGTTATGGTTGAATAGAATAGCTGATGCGGCGTGGTCGTATCTACTCGATTAGGAGTTTAGCTGGATAGTTCACTTATAGACAGATCCTAGGATTTCTCTAGGGTAGAGAAAAACAGGTATTTTTTGTTCGAGATGATCATTGACAGATCAGAGGGTTATAGATATAGAGGGCCGCGGTGGTATGGCACACCAGATCGTTCAGCTTAATCATCTGTTGTCGCAATATCGAACAAAATTATACTTGCGCTTGACACAGATCAGTTTCTTGATTGATGGATGAGAATTAAAAACGAGATACACTACATTGAGTTGACCATTTGGCAGCGATTGTGTCACTGTGTTATCGTTCTAATTATTAGAATTTTATGCCTCTACACTTAAATCGTATCGCCCAGGTCTAAAATTTTAATTTCCAATATGCCGTCCCGCAAAAAGTCCCCTCAACCGTACGGAGTTATTCTTCTCAGACGCACCCGGCATATCCTATCTAATTTGCTATAGACGTTTTTGACATGTCGATGACCGCCAGGGCAATTAGTGGCCTTATCAGAATTGACTTTTCTAACTGCTAGGTTTAATCGCATATTCCCTTAAAGAGAAAGAACGAAAGGATGATATTACATGACTAACGTAACTGTTCTTTGTTGCAACCGACTGAGTGTTTCGTCTGGCTAACACTCACTCACACCCGTTACAAGAAGTACCGCTGCTATCGCCATTATGGCATACCATTAATGGCGCCACTCTCACAGGCGCTCAATAATAGCGTTAGCTAACACTTAGTACCTGTGGCAGAAATGGCGAGCGCGACGCTATCGCTACTGCCTCTATGCACGCGCGCAGAAAAAGAGGTAGATTAAGAAAGGGAGGGAGAGAGAGAGAGAGAGAGAGAGAGAGAGAGAGAGAGAGAGAGAGAGAGAGAGAGAGAGAGAGAGACGCAAGTTGGGCCAATCTAGTTCACTGACTCTGCAGCTGTTCGACCGGACGAATAACCCACGGCCAGCGGTGGGTCGCCCGTTTGCTGCAGTCACAAGCAACGAAAGCAGGTTACAATTACGTGCAGTTTTGAGAGTATGTCGCTACTGCTCTATCGGCGGCTGTTATATTTACCAACTCCAAAGAAACTTTTGCTGCCGTTAGCTGCTCCTCCTCCGCTATTGCCTTCTTTCGGATCAATGGCCGCAAAGCGACACTGGTGACGACCTTCCGCCAGCCGAAGCGTCTGCTGCCAGTGATACAATTATATTGTTGCACCTGATCACTCGATATATATATAACGTGCAGGGCTTTTCCGTCACTTTCCTCTACAACTCTGTCCAGTAACACCTGTTACTGCTGCTGACCGACCGTGGTAACAGTCGAATTCGGCGCTGGTCAACGACGGTAACAGTTTCCCGCTGCAACGGCAACAGGCTCCATACTCATTACTATTATTATTACCTATTATTGTATAGGACAGAGATGCCAATTTCAGTGACCTGCTATACGGTTTCTGTTGTTATGCTAGCTTAAGCGCTAGTGGTGGGCAGCTACGCGGCGAACTCGTCCCGTGTCGTCCACATCAGACATCACCAATACCCCCGGAGCGCTGTTATAGAATAGTGACCTGCTTCGTACGAAGATGTCCGTCTGCCCTTCATGTTCATTTGTATTTTCGTTACTTTCCAACATTTACCGGTGTCACTAGTCGCCGTGATGGCTCTATGGGGTGCTGCTGTCAATGCAAGTGTTGCGGAGTCGATGTTCAATTGACCAACCGTTTGGAGAGTGACTTGCTATGAATTAAGGCAAAGCGTTTCACTTCGACGTCAGATGAGTAAATAGTTACAACGAAATGCTCGTTCGGGTTTTGTTGTAGCAAAATTTGCTGTCTGTTCAGTCAGGGCTGCTTTGTCTGAACTAAAAAATCGCTCAGCAATGAATTGTCTGACGGACATCTCAGTTACAAAGTAAGTTGCCCTCAGACACTTGCTCGATTGAGAACACTAACAAACTAGGTTCGACCTAGTTCGTGTGTCCAAGAAAGTTTCTGACGAGTAAAACGTAGCCATGAGCACAAAACGATTTGATATATGTTCGGGCGGCGCACCACTACCAGCTTTTCGGCTGTCACTGTTACTGATACACCTCGCTAAGTTACCCAGCTCATTGTCTCAGAGCAAGCTCTACCGTACCGAGGGGACGTCCTGCAATACTATCAACCATATTGCTCGTCTGCCAGCATGCGCCCCTTTATTCACGGGCGCGACACCTCATGTTCTAGTTCTTTCGCTTCCTAATTGACCTGCTTATAGTTTTTTGATCCCCTTTGAGCGTCTCCTGCTCTATTTAGGAACCGACCTCGTGTCGAGCCCGTACGAAAGCCCATCAGCATGGCATTCAGGTTAAATCAAGTAGGACTCAAGCATTGAACAACATACTGTATAATTGTTTATGTTTGCCCATCATATTTGATCGTGACGGGGCATAACACGTCATGGTACAGTTTAATTATATCTCAAAACGGCACCTCTCGTACGCACGTTATACGTGTAGGCTATTCTAGAATTTTCGTGCTGAACACGCTTTTCTCGCACCTAATTGTCACGCTACTTTATTTATTGTGAGAGTACAAATTATTACAGCACGAGTGCATGTGTAATCCGCAGCGTGTGTGTGTTTTTTTTCATTTCCAAATTAAATATATATATTTAATTTGGAAGTTGGAATATGGATGAATGATACGTGCACTCGTACTGTAATCTATACTGTTTGTACGCTCACAATGATACCAATTTTGAAGTCCTATTTGGTTGATTGTCCTCAATTTTGTTAATCGTTACTTCGTGTTCTTTTGTGCTCCTGCCTTGACGAGTTCGTTTATTCGCGGTATCTAACTATCAGTAAAGGTGGCTAACGACGTTCTAAGCCGAGCTGTTCACATAGTTGACCCATATGGCGGTCAATGATCTTCATTTCAACAACAGTCTCACAACAGAGATGCATAGGTAGCAAAGTTGCTCTGCACTAGGCTACTTCGACTGTGACCTTTCTGCACCCTGCCACTCCCCGATAGCATCCTCTAAGCCACCGGATGCAACTATAGGGTTGTGTCGAGGCCAGCACTCAACGACAAACGTTGTCACCTCATTTTTCTACCCAGAAGTGCTCCATGACCAGCAACTGTACGCAGCAGCCCACTTCGCCATAATATGTTCTGTGTCCAACTCAGATATGGCTACCAACAATTCTCAGTACCTCTTGGTAAATAGGTTGACATTCATGCAGACAAACCCAGTCGGCCGTCGGCCATAACTTTGGCTCGTGTGCGATGATCTGTGGCGTCTGTGACATCTGCTTCGCTCTCTAGGACCCCCAGCGGGACTACTGAACATTACGTGTCAGCCAATGTTCAGTTTGTTGACGTAACGCGTGCGTTTGGTGACAGTTTCGTGTGCTATATAAATTCGATAGTCAGGTTCATTTATGCGTATGAGCTCTCGTCATGGCAACGATACTAAGAACTAAAAGAGGTTAGATTTAGGCGAAGCGTGTTGGTAATAGTCAGTCTGCTCTCAGCTGTGGGAAACAAAGAGAGTTACGTGTAGCTATACAATTGGCGCTGTATTGCAATATACGCCTCTACGGGGCGGTGTTAACGCGAGTCTGATCCAGCATCACTGGGAAAGGACCGGCCCAACCAACGAACGATAGAAGCTGCCGAGGCCAGCAAGGGTCGTCTGGTTTACTTTCGTCTATCATGTAGCGGCACGGCAACACGAGACGACCTGCTTCCGGTTTGACCTGTGTACAGTGAAACGAACTATAACTACTATACCCTCGTCCCTGTCCTGCGATCGTGCTAATGGGGGCAGGAAAGAGGCCCTACGTGATAGGACTAGTGCGTTCGCACATTCCACAAGCTTCTTACAGTGCTTTATGCCAATCAGTCATCTAGGTGGGGTGATTATTGTTCGATTTTTCATCGAATGCTGAAATTAAATTACGTTCCATAAGATTTGCTGGTTTCCTGATGCGCGGTTGCCAAATGATATTGTACGAATGTTCAGGGCTATTATTTTCCAGCAAGATTCAAATCGGCTAGATGTTTTTTTCTTTTATGGTCTTTGGAACAGGCGGTATAAAACATACTCCTCAATTGTTTTGTTTCGGACACGAACCGCTGACTGCTATGCCGGATGCCGATTTGACGGTGCCGATATTCTGTTCGATTGTTAAAGGAGTTGTTATAATGAACCGTTTCCTAGCTGTATTTGATATTGAATTTTGAAGAGACCGGCCGGCCCGAAATAGGCTAACGCCCTTGAAAAACTTCTACGACTATATTCCAAAACAGATATATGTATAAACATGGTTGCATAAAATAGAAGAAATTGTTTTTTATATATAAAAACAAGCATGTGAATCAGTATAGTACATATCTCAATCTTTGATTTTTGTCCATGCAACAGCTTGCTTTTGTAATTATTATTTTTTTATAATTATTATTTAATGGTTTATGTTATACGATTGAGAGTGCACGCATGAGTTACTTCATTATCAGCGCTTTCTCTGACATAACGTGCAATATGCTTGCTCAGGCATGAGAAGTGTGTGTGATGCTGAAATGCAAAAATTGATATAATACAATTAGAAGCTCCTAGTTGGTAACTGTGGTTCGACCCTACATTGGTAGGACGTCTTTCAGCGGCCGTGGCCTGCAACAGGGCAGCAGCATACGGAGGACTCCAGCGAAGGCTAATCTATGTGGACTGCCCCGGTGGCGCATAACCTGACAATAATTTGCTCCCCGCTCCATGACTTCAGTCCGTTTGAGACTCGATTTGGCCTTCTCACCCCCCTCAGTCTCGATATATATACACGGTGGTGTGGCTAAGTTGCAAATATTTGTTAAGCCTCAATTTTAAAATTGTACTCAAAGAGAAACAACGATTTTTTTGCATGTTATTATGCGAAAGAGTTATTTTTGACGATTGTCCTGAGTCAATGTGACCACCATCCAGTGCAATTACCGCGCTAAAGTGCGTTTCAACACGTTATTTATAAAATATTATACTGGAATTAAATCTTGAGCCGCTAACAGGTTACAAGTCCCCAAAGTATAAAAGTTCCAAATGGTCAAAGAAGCAGAGGCACAAAAGATATCGAAAGGATTAACCGTTGAAGCTTATTTGGACGACCCAATTGATGCTCTGCTCTCTAGAAAAAACCCGTTAAATCCTGTATAAAAGACGGCTTTCTAAGACATTTTGGCGAATTTTTGAAATCAAATGTAAATTCTATCGAGGATCTTCCGGCTCGTCTCATAAAACTCTTGCTCATCTTCTTCAAAAGCAGTATGAAAGTTGGCAATACTTAAACGGTCAGCTGTAGGCAAAAAGTTGGATTCTCTTTTTTGGCTAAGAATTGTTCAATACCACCAATTCAGCAATAAAAACAATACTGTGTTATTCGCTATGGCGGATTTGTTTTGAAAAGCCTGGTTATTGTCTGGCAGCGCAATAAACGCATGTCTGTTACCGTAAACAGCCCGGCAATGTTTTTGCCTAATATACGTGGCCGTACATTAGATCTGCCACCAATGCTGACATGTAAAGTCAAACGTTTTTATCGGGTTGGAATAAAACCGTAAGACAAAAAATCAGGCAACACAAAGATTCTGGGGGGCGGGGGCAACCCTGTGACCTAAACTGTAGCGTTATAAAGAAGAATGTCAAAAATCATCAAATGAAAACTATCCCAATTTCATCGCTCTGGTTTCGTTATTAATGACAGTCCATCGTTTAGGACACTCAATATTCGTCTTTCTGCTGATTGAAACTCTCAAACGGATAAGGTTTACCTGTAACAGATAGCAACTGTGTTTTGATACGATGAGCACTTACGACATGGCTATACACTGAACTCGGCTGTAAACGGCCGACCTATCGCCATGATGCGTCAGTGGCTAACTGCGAGCAGAAAAGAGGTTAAGAACTTAATTAAGTAGCCTGCGTTTACGACGCGTCTTGAATTTGACCTAAAAAGCCTCAAACGCGTGCATATAAACCTGGTGCTACCGTGTCACGCTCGTTTAGCGCAGAGAAAGTAGTCTACCGACCAACTCGGAGATCTGGACAGGCAGAAGCGGCAATTATAATGTCTAATGACGTTATTGGTGACTATGACGTTTTGATTACGAATCGTGGGAACATGTCACCGGGTTAGGAGATCATCACGCTCCTATGTGATAGATTGAAATCGGCACAAAGACCTGGGCCTAAAGATGGTTCAGATGTGTACTCGGTTGGCTAGTACTACAACTGAAACTAATGAACTTGCGTACTTGCCTCGGAGAGTATATAAAGAGTGTATATATATATATATATATAATATTGCATAGGACAGCTAACACAGAATTGGCAGGACCTGTTGTCTAATAAGGAACTTGTACTATCTTTCTGATCTTTTAAATGTTGAGTTGTATCAGTTAAGCTGGTAGTTAATACAAGTTCTAGTTGCCTAGCTAAACTTACCAGGATGTTTGTCACCGATAATCTGTCTGAATCCTGTAGATCACATATGACATCGTATTGTTACATTGCAAAGAACTTCTATATAAATACCTTACCGTGGGTCTTATTACTAAGGTTAGGGTGTGCTGATAACGACTCGCCAGCGTATCTTAAGATAGCTAGTCGACTACTAGGGATAACTAAGCTTGCCTCGTCCGTTATGCCTCGTTAACCAACTGATGAATGAGGCACCCCATATTCGGGATTAAAGCTCCAATAGCCAAACCTGAATTACGCTTTACTTACATTAGATATTGACGCTGTTGCTATCTTCGCTCCCGCCATGGAAATAGCAGCGGGATCGACTTGAGCTGCACTAGAAGAAATAACATGCGACGGCGATTCGAGCAGAGTACTTTGGCATAGTGCTTTACTCCTTCCCAGACGACTCTTATTCTTCTACCTTTCCAGTTTTCGTTCGATTCTTACCTTCTGCTCAAGTTCGTGGACAAGAGAAGTAGCAGTAGAACTTTTATAAATGGTATAAGGAGTACGCTGAAGATAGATCTCTCGGAGTTCTGGAGGTGCCCACCTATCTGGAGGTGCTATCTGCTTGTCTGCAAGTAGCAACCTCTCGCCAGTATCTTTGACACTTCCACAGGCTCCGGGCGCTGTTATTGCTGGTGCTTCTGCAATCACACTCAATCGGTGTTGCTGCTATTGTCGCTAGTGAGGTTTCAGGAACGAAGTTCCTAAACTGAAACCGCTCGTACTATGCAAATTCGGTAGCCGCAGTGACGCCTGGGAAGCCAGTGAAGGCGTTCTGTTACCAAGCGCAGGGACCAGTCGCTCGTTGCCATTCTTCGAGCTTGCGAGTCGATGTAAAAGCTTAATAGAACGAAACGAAAGGTGGGTAAAGCTATAGGCATCAGGGGACTGAATGAGATTTATGATTTGTAGAACGACATCGCCACTCACTCGGCTTCATGCCGCCTTTAGTCCTCCAATGCCAACACTCTAGACATAGCGACAAAGCTTTCTTCTCACTGCTTATAGCTCATACAGCAGAATGAAAAGATGCAGTGTGTCGGTAATAGAAACCTAGGTGCCTAACTTTCCCTTCACTCTATCGCTTGATATCCCTCGTTCCCTAGCCATTTGATCCCTGAGCACTTCCCTTCTGACAGCCATCTGGCACCTACTCACGCTCCACCAAGAGTCCACTAAGTTGCAGTGTAGCGCTGTCATGCTGTGGAAAAATGACAATAGGCCAACAGCGTTGTTACCCCGAACAGCATTGCATTGAGCACGGACGGTAAGGATGGTCATGATAGGGAAGGGGGAGTAACGGTGGGACAGAAGCACGGGGGGCATCCAGCTAACCACTGCAACCATTACTTCTGTATAGTATGAAAAGAGCGAGGGATAGATCCGCTGACCAGTAGCAGAAGTAGTTATCAGTACGGGTTTTAGACGCTATTGACCTCGTCGTAAGGGTAGCACTCAGCTGACGCAGTAGCTGTTTTGAGAACGACAATATATTTGCTAGCGGTCGAGCTGGTGCGTGACCTTTTATCTAAAAGGTACACCCATCGTAACTAAAGCAACTAAAGTACGCGTCACCGCGAGTCGGTAGGACTTGCTATAACAGTAATCTCTCAGAACAATTATCTTGGGAAGGCCTACGCACAGTTGTCGTTGTCGTTATTTTTAAGTAGAAGTAAAATTAATGAGAGAAAGAGTTTAAGAGCGTTTGTTTACTATAGGACGCTGCGCAGGCCACCTAATGATAATGCGGAGTTCAGTTAAGCCCACTTCCATCCTGGTGTTGGTCATCTTTCTGGGTTTCGAATTTACGGCAGCAGATTGTACTGCTATAGGCACCACAGCGTCCTGTTCCTCCGAAAAGATTAGTGCCTTAAAATAAAATCTGAATCACATATCAAACCAGAAACAGAACGAAAGAGACAGCGTCAAGACACGCATTGAGGTGAAACTGGAAATCCCTTATATATCTTCGGCATGTAACACACAGCAGCTTAACGCAGATTACGTTGCTAAGAAGAATAAAACAAACCTCAGCTCTTTTGAAAAAAACGCCAATGAAAATAACTGAAGGAGTATTACCCTCCTTTTTTTTTGATGGGACAGCAAGCTCTTTCTCCTTGCTTCCGTCTTCCTTTTTCTACAACAGATTTTCGTTCGTCTTCGCAATCCCAACCCGTAAATGCTCTTTCTAGTGGGCCCCTATAATGCCTACGCATACACATCGGGTTAGTATATGGTAACTGGCATTTCGGAATTTTGTTATGTGCATCTCCCGCCACCTGCAACGTAATAACTGAAGTTCAGTTGAACCGACATCGTTTCCTTCTTTCGGACGACTGCCAGAGAATCTACGTAGCACTGGCAAGAAGTTCATGGCTACTCCGGATCGAACAATTTGAGAATCCACGCTATCATCATTCGGGAACAACGAATTGGAAGACTTTCGCACTGAACGCGTCTCCTACTAGCAATGTAGCACACGTGTGTCATAAAGGTATGACTGTGTTATCCTGACCCCAATAGCGACGAAGGAAACACGTCAAGGCAGGAAGGAAAACATAACTGAAATGCCTAGAATTTGTCGAGATATTATTTATTTATTTTTTTTTTTTCGAAGAAAAAAACAACTGGCGACGCGTTGTTTATTACCTTGTGATAAAGCAGCGGTAGATATCGTTTCAAGATGTTCCCACGTAATTTTTGTTAATGGTTAACCAAGTATAGAAGGGGCTTTTTTTTTCTGTGCTAGTGGTACCGCGAACGTGCGTTGTGTCCGTTAGCTTGAAAGGAGAAAATTGTTTCTATTCTGGTAAATCATTGTCATCGGCACCATTAATTATTGATTCTATGAATTGATTAATTATTGATACCAGCGGCCTATGTATTTTTGTATACGTAAATATCAGTAAGTCAAGTAAGTCCTGCATAAAATGCACACATTCTGTGCGCGTTTTGCATATTTGCTGGCATCAATGTTGCTCAACTACTTTAAATATAAATAAATAGTATAAAAAATACTTAACCTGCGTCTTTTTGCTTTGGCCACTTCTTCACTTTCAGTTAGTTACTATGAGTAGGTACAGATAGGAACAAGATCAACGGAACGATATACACCTTGTGTGTTGGATGGGGCACTCGCGATGCTTGTGCATCCGTATATGAATAAGTGACTTCTTTCCGTTGGTCGGTCATCATTCCTCGTGAGGAATTCTTTATATTATTGCGTGTGACGATGTGCGGCACTATGGCGTAGCGACGCTGTCGGTTTTACGTGCGCCTATCTGTATATGCATGTGCATGCGGCGGCTGAACCAGGATTGTTGGCGCCAGTGGGCTTCGATCGCCGCGGTCACCATCGTCACGCTGCGCTATATAACATATCATGGCACCATATTACGGCCAGTATTCTCCCAAAGGATGTATTCGTTATAGCCGTTGGTGATGGCCGTGCGGGGACGGGACTGCTGGATGTGGACGCGAAAGGCTATCCACGTTTTCCTTCATTGCTTATTTGTCGAAACTAGTTGGTAATGTCGACGAACCGGCAACCAATCCGCATCCAGTTTTATTCCGAGCGTCATTCAAATATCCCCGCGTCTGCTCCAGTCACTAAAATTGTCTTTCCTACTACTGCTTCTGCCGCTAATGCAGGCTGTGTCCCCTCTTGCTTGCCGGCCATTTCGCTCTTACTGCTGCTTCGTATTGGCATCAGCTCTTCTTTGATTATGTCGCTCGAGCGAACAAGCAGTGTTATGCGGCTGAGTTCCTTGTCATGCCAATGACCACTGTACGACAATCGTGTACTTTCTTTGTTCATTTGGTCCGTAGCTTCGAACGACCGGGAGAAGGGAGGGACCATAGGGTTTGCTTATGTTTCCGTCAATGGCTGGGTCGACGTCTCCCTTATACTTTGCCGGCCGCAGCCATGGGCGAGATGGAAACTGCTGCCACCCTCCTCGCAGGGACAACAGCAATAACATTAGCAGCGACTCTGCCGTATGATCAAATCGAACCGGTTTAAGTACAATGACAGCTGACCGGCACCCAGTATACTATTTGCGTACACGGCACTGCGTATGCATGTGTGTTGGGAGAACAGGATCCGTACGGCTGTATCGAGGCGTGTCATCATTTGCTGATTTTTCTTAGGTACTCTACCGCTCAAAACTTTCTTTATTTCGGGAGGAATCATCCGATTTCTCCCAAAGTAGAGAAACCTTTTGTTGGAAAACTTTCTTGTTCTTGCCCTCTCATGCACGCCATAGTCGCAAAAATAGCGGCATGCAGCTTCGTCGTGTGCATGCAGGCGCGCACACAGGTTTGCGCACGTAACTACGTACCTCTTGCTAGCGTTTCTTCGACCAGCGTTCTAGAGAGACCGTTAACACCATCGACGTGTTCGTATCTCTGTCCTTGCGTGCATGTTCTGCGAACGAACACTATTAATAGTAGTTCTTTGACAGCGCTTATTGAAGCGATCTTGAATAGCGACCACGATACGGATCTCTGTACAAACGGCCAGTCTACTTTGTTGAGGGCACAAACGAGGTCTGCAATATGGCCATTAATGCTATTGCTATACGTCCATAGTGTCTTTTTGACCTAAATGAATTGGTCCTGCTTTAAAGCTGCGGCTGAATCAATGGGCACTCGTGTGAACTAAAACAAGACAAAAACGAAAACTGACTTTGCATTGTCAAAAAATCATTGTCTTATTTATCAAGCTGGGTACGGATTGTGGAGTGCGATACTGCTAATACTAACAACCGCGCTGTTATCACTGATGTCTGCTAGAACCAATCTGCCTAGTGATTAACGACTTACTAACGAAATATACAAGATGATACAGTGGATAGGAACGTACCGTGTATACGTAATAGAATGGGCGTCTGCTGTGGCTCATGTTGCTGTGAAGAAATGAACAAATGTGGAGGGAATTGGTGATGCGTGTCAAAATCAACCGTCGCTAGCAAGCTAAGCTAGTAGGCCAGTGGTCCTATATGAGATAACACATGGGATATATATGAGGTATACCTATATTCGATTCTTACGTGTTTCATACTATAGTAAACAGGTAGTTGCGTGTTACCGTTATGCAATCTAGACCTCACTCTCAGTATTTGCAATATTTTTGAATATAATAATATTTTTGCAATATCGAATGAATATCTAGGGAAAAATGCTCAGGCTCGAGAGGCTGAATTTTTTTTTTACAATAATTTTTGAATGACTATGCTTTTCCGCATGCAGCTTTCCCTCTACGGGAAAACACCCAGTGTGATAATGTCCTATAAGTTACCGTATCTCGGTTTGTTTACCAACAACCGATATCGTCCCGTTATCGCATTTTAAATCAAAGGAATGTACATGCTCTGTCAGCCGAGCAATTGATGAATAATTACAGCTGTTACTGCACAACAGATGCAGGCAATCTATCGAAAAAAGGAAGACGCCAGTATTACTATGTTATGCTTCTATTTTCATTACTGCATTCCCTTAGATAGCCGATCTTTTTAATGGCTAGCAGCATCGGAAGCAGACGAGTCGGGCATCAGAAAGTGTTAACTATCTCCGTCATCGCCACCCATGCATCACCGATGTCATATTGGCATTATAGGATGGTCATATCGCGAATAAGATCAGACCATCAGGACCGAACTAATAGCAAAGAAGATACGATGACAAGAGCGTCGACAACACGCGTAGCAACATGAGTAATCTATGGTGAAATAGAATCAGTAAGCGGCTAGCAATATGAAGACGTGGTGAGTTTCAGCATTATCGACTATCGAGAGCATTATGTCGCGCTATACCCTTTGTTGTCGCCTTTGTTGTTATTGCTGTCGCTGTTGTTGCTGCTAATGTAACCATTGTTGCTATTTTGCTTAATACCAACCGCCGTTATATTTGGTTCAGCCCTTGAGGTCGGCTGTTAAAACTGCCTAGCTTAGTCCAGACAATTTTTGTGACGACTGCAGCTTCAAAACGACGTTGATAACAACAGCGATCAGCGTCTGCTACGGATTATAGGTCCTGCACAGGACCGCCATTAAATCATATTGTCTTATTCGCTATAGGTTTATTGTATTTATAGCATTGGTTTACTACAAATAGGTCAATAGGGTTAGCACAGTGGTACGCAAGCAGCGCCAAGGGCTGTACGCTTGCTTCGCGGTGCAAAATTGAATATGGTCGTGATGATGGCCTGGCCATGTGCGATTGGCCATTGTGGGTACATTTTCCCTGGGCGTGTTTCCCTAATAAACTTCTCTACTGCACCAGTAACAACAGGTCGCTTCGCGTGTAATCGAGAGATGAAGTTCAATGTTATTACATGTTGTGCGTATCATCATTCGTTTGTACCTCACCATTATGATTACTATCAGAGTTGTTGTTATCTGGTTGACGGTGTTACTATAGCCGGAGTTGGGTTGGCTTTTACAGTCTGTCGACAAAATTTCACTGGTGGTGCAGCAGGTAAGGCGGTTGTTCGCTAAATTTGAGAAGCACGTACCGATGTGCGTTTCGAACGTGGACATAATTGGTTTCGAATTGAGACCCAGCCGTCTGACGGATTACGGTGCTAGGCATAAAACTCTTGTCGACTGAAGTGCTTCGATACAGGCCATACCCATTGATGTTTGACTGCCAGTAGTACAAAGTACTTTTTTAAACCTCGGTTACGTAAGTTAAGGCAAAAGACATTAGTATTATAGAACTCATGCTTACCAAACGCAAAATGTATCGCTAAAGCAAAATTCTAGAAAACCAATAACGGGACAGGGTCGTACAATTGTCGCAAAACAGCCTGAGGTTGCAACACATTTCGGCCAGTGTCAAACCGTGAAGAGCTCGTTCAGAGGCTGTATAAGTGTTGGGCCTGAATCTAGTTTCATACTTGTCTAATTTATGTGAAATTGCTTGTGTTTCTGGCCGTTATAATTACCATCCAGATGTAATGTGGATAAAGGCGCAGTGCGGTCCTTAGAGACACTAGAGGTCCTAAAAAGAGTGCCCCCCGCTATAGAAGGCATTTCTCTAGTCAAATGAATCAAATCTTAAACAACGAGAGGATTCAGTTCTGTCGATTGTAAAGGGAGAGCTCTCATTTAGTCTATTTCGTAAGGTGGTTAACTGGATGAAGACATATGCATGGTCATCTTCCTTGGCATGTGTTTGTCACGCTCAGACTATATCTACGTTTAACACTCATACGCAGGCCGTCAGAATGTCGGCACATACACAACTATCTGTACTAGCTCAAATACGTTCACACTTAGCTCACTAAGTCGAGTGTATCTAGCTAACTTTTTTACGATCATGTAGAAGATCAACGGGAAACCAGTTCCGCTGCAAAGGTTGTAGCCGAAGTTGGAGAAGCGTAAGAGACCAGCTCGTGAATTATGCAGCACATCGGTGAGTTAAACCCGTTTGGGAGGAGTGGCGTTTATCTAGCTCCCGCTCATGAATGACGAAACTAAATAAATGAACCACTACCCTCTCCGTGTAAGGGCCCTGGGGAAGCTAGCCTGCCTTGGCGTCTGTGCTTTAGTACATCCTGGGGTATTCCTTTTTCGGGGCTAACCCACCCTATGAGCGTCGTGAAGTTTGCTATCCTCGTCTCGGAGAAGACGATCACCATTAATGATCACCAGCGATACCGCATCTGATTCCGTGATGTTCGGCTGAAGTACGCTTCCGCAGACTATCTTGTAGAGTCGCAGCTGAAACAGGGACACTCCTACACGAAGCAAAACAGACACGGAAAGAAAATAGAGAAGGGAACCCACATTAATATTTACTGTTGGTATCTGATAATAAAAACTCATAGTCGCCGGTCGCACTCCCGTTGCGTCTTCGTACCATAGACAACGCGGTTATTCCATCGACCGGCCTATGTGCGCAGCGCAGTGATACAATTCATAACTAGCTGCCTGCGCCATCTTGTCTTTCTGCAGGAAATAGGACTATTTCATTAAGTCCACGATAGGCGAGGAATTATGACGCTTAGTTAATCTCTTTGACGTCCGAGGTCGTTGCTCTGCGATAGTGTTACATATTTAGTACATTAGGTTATTGCTGATAAAGCATTTGTTTTTTATCTTTTCTTCACTCTAATATAAGTTGTTGTTGTTGTCTATTTGCTTCCAGGCAAGCGAGCGAAACACGAGCAGAAAGTATACACAGAACGATTACTGGCCTTCGGTCGGGTAACATAATTTAGTTAACGTATACTAGTGCATCAATGTGATAATGCTACAGGGTGAACCGAGCACATTGATGGTGTTAACTATGTTGAAACGAGTTATCGTTCGGACATCATTGTTCCTGCATTAACTGCATTAACAAATCCGTTTAAAAGTAACTAAAACCAAGTATTTCCAGGTAATAACTTCCAATAGCAGTACGTTCATATAGATGGAGTACCTTTATTAGTCTGATAGGAAGTTGCAAGTTCGCTTTAAGCAGCATCGTTTTGATGTGTGAAAGCAGCAGACGCAACTCATTGTAATACAATTGTAACTGCCCACAGACTGACATGATGATGTACGTAGAATAGCTCAGCAGATATACGGTAGTGCTACGGCGGCCTCGGCAGCATCGTAAGTTCCAATGGTACTGTCTCTGAGAGAATGGGCTGGGACATTGTACGCTTTGTTGCATCCTTTTCTGATTTATCTGAACAACTAAAGGAGATTACGTTAAATTCAGAACACGAAAAAACTACGGTCAGTCTAACCCGGCCTAGACGAATGAATGGAAAGAGAAAGCCCACCCAGCCGCAACCAGAGAGCGGCCTATATTTTCTCGTGATTTCTTTATTGCGCAACGAAATGTACGTTCGGACCGTTTGTTGGAACAACGATGCCCAGGGAACTTGGCCGGAGGCTTGATGGACAGGGTCATATTATCCTCTGCCCTTAGTAACGGATTCGTACAGATTTTTGCCAGCTTCCATCCGTTTCATCAAAAACGATGACTACAAAGTACCAGCGCCCTTTCCACCGACCTCCATCAGCCAAATTCGAAATGCCAAACGGGTTTTGGACACCTCGGCGAATAAGTATGTTCGTTCTGCCCGAATAGCCCAAATGGAATAAGTAAATGGTTATTTCAGGGGTTCTTCGATTGCGATCGGCAGGTCCGACCGGCAAGTCGAAAGCTAGGGAACTACGACCACTAGTCTGTTCTACATCCCCGCTGATGTATCGTGTTGTCCTTTTTGACACTGGCGTTTTTGTCCTATTTCTACGTTGCCAAGTAGAACACAGTTGTTTTGTCTTTCGTTTCTTTTGTAGTTGCTCAGCAAGATCCAACCTTGCCTGTTTCGCTCGGTCATCTTCTCCTCCCTGCGCTCATTCGTTGCGGTTCTTGGTCCTATATTTTGTTTTCCTGCTTTTAGGGCCGCCTCCTTTGGCTCCTTAGGGGTGCGCTTTCGCTGCTCTTGTTACGCGAGATTCCTGTTATGTAAGCCCCTTTTTTCTTGTGCGCGTTGCAAGATTCACATCAGCCCGCGTACAAACTAGTGCGAGCTCGCTGCTTAACAATTTGACGTTATTGCCAGTTGAGAATCCGTAAATACGGTAGCACGGTGAGTGGAAAATGTGTGTATCCTTAGTCCAGTGATCGGTGGCGTTGGGGTAGGAACCACTCTGTGTGCAAGGAGATAAGATAGGACGCCTTGTAAAGAACAGAGAAGAGGGACGAGCCCTGATCCTGACGTCTTTCTGGATCATGCATAGGAAGAGAGTTTGAGTGTATTCCGTTGAAAGCCTGGAGGGACTTTATAGAGCAGATGAATAGCCACTACGCCACATGCGAGGAACACATTATTGCAATTATAATATAAGGCATATCTTAACAATACATGTTACGTCTCCTCCATTATAATTCCATTAAATCAGCGGGTAGCCTCAGAGGTCACGGTATAATCTTTGATGGACACAGCAGGCGTTACCTTTTCGTTGTTTTTACTAATTGTGTAAATTGGTTTTAAAGCACACACAATGGTTTTCTTTCGCATTTTGTGGCGGTGTCGATTGCATCCGGATGAGAGGTGCAACGATACGATACGATTCGATAAAATGTAAATAGCACTATTGATACTTTTTTTGCCATTGTGTGGCAAACTTGATGATACAACGTGGACAGCAGTAACCAATACGTAAAGCGTCAACGATATTCGAGAATTTCGTTGGGTAGGAGGCGAGGCATGATGCACACTGTGCAGTACGGTGCTTTCTATTGCTGTAGCTCGTGCAGCCTTTCGGCGTAGGCGTTTGTCTCCGTGCCTTCGATGTTTGTCCGCTTCCTTTCGAAAACGTAATGCGCGCCCAAACGGTGGCGATTGTATAATCGTTTGAGAGGCTCGTTGCTACTGCTGCTGCTGTTGCCGCCGCCTCCGCGTTCGCTACTGTTGCCATTATTGCACAGAAAAAAAAATTGCGCAAATCGATGGGACGATGGCGTTCGCGTTTTCGAAAAGTGCGCGTAGTCGACTGCATCTAGAGATGCCAACGACGATCGTCGATGCTGTGGCAGGACTCCACCCAAAACAAGTATATGCTGTCGATGTACGAGGTGTCAGGTGGCCTTGCATTTTTCTACGCGTCCATATTCCGACAGATGTTCTGCGTCGTTGGCTACAGCTTAACGGTGGCCGTTAGCAATGAACCCTGTGAGAGTTCCCTCGAGTTTGTCACCGACTTGCGCCCGGGTTGCCCGTGAAACTCATATTACTCTCGTATTATTGCTCGTACTATTATTAGGAAGGATATCGATGTCTAGTTAGCTAACATTTCCGCGAGAAATATTAGTCAAGAATCAGCGTAATCAAAATGCGACGTTTCATTAATTTTGCCACACTAAATGAGTCAAACTTCGCTCAAATATATATATATAGTGACTAGTCATAACAGCTCCGTAACGTTTCCCGACCCAAACGAATTTCACACGAAGAAACGGTCACGAATTTTACGAACAGTTCGGTACGATGATGATCTGAAATATATTAAACATCCGTAACATGTTGGTTGCCGCCTTAGAACAATACAATCTCGATTGAACATTTACCGTATTTTTTCATTCTGACGGAAGTCGTTTATGTTAATTTTATATTACGTATAGGTAAGGAAAAATGGCGGTGGACTGACTTTAATTGAAATAAATGAATACAATGAAGCGCACTTCTAGATCGGGTTACGTATTTGTCCGACAGCTCTGCTGGGAACGATGCACTTAAGTCATTGATGCTTACATAGTCTGTTAGTGTTGTTTTTGTTCAGGCGCCCACTGAACTTTTGGAAATATCAGTGGCTGTGGGGTTTTTCGTTCTTATGGCCTTAAGCAATCATCCTAATTTAGACCCTGACGTCATTCTGCCTCGTCGAGATCGTTCAAAAACTCGAAGCATCCGTCCGCCGTTTCTCTCGCCAGCGAAGAAGGTTTATCCTATTTGTGGAGTTCTGTTCGCTGGAGGCCGCACAGAGGCCAGTTATTCGGTTCTGTTATGATTGATTCGGTAAAGTTCAACGTTTTGAGCAGTCGCTTTTCGGAGGAAAGTTATCGTCTAATTAATGATCACCTAACGGCAGCAATGACCACGACGACCTGATATCGTCGAAGAGCGATTTTAACGCCCGCAGCAATAACGGTAATTACGAGCACTACAATTTTTATTGACACATTTTTACATTATAACTTACTGATTTAAGGTTATTATGACGATTAATAGACAAATTTTGTTTTATTGGTGGGACAGCATTTGTCCTGTTTATCGTAATTTTTTTTTAATCTAGTTTTCGATCATGGAGTCAAGATCATGTCACCAAAAGGTAGATAACCAAAACGTTCGCGTATTTACTCAATTTGTTACACTGCCGACGAACGTCGTGATGACAGCAATGCTCACTTTAGTACCGCAGGTGGTGATGACGTTATCTAAGCGATCACCGTTATAATTCCCACGACAGTAAAGTGTCGTTGGAGTCAGTAAGATTGACGACACTGTGACAATTATGACTACCTATTGCTGCTCGAAAATGCGTTGTCGCTCAGTTCTAACTGGGTCCGATGACAGATCTTCAGTGGCGCGCAATGTGTCTTCTGTGTCAGTGTCGCAACGAGCGATAATGAAGACGACGACGACGACGTCGTAATTTTGATCGCTGCTAACATCGGTACCACACAGAGATGTCGTCATAGATTTCGTGTAAGTCTGTGTTTGGTTGCTTTGCTTGCGGATCCCAGGTATGCAAAGATGGTAATGCTATTGTAGGTGCTGTCGATCTGTGGGTCACAATGTCGCTTCAGCGGTAAGCCGCAACCGTCCACTGGGTGCGAATGTATGTCTCCGTCGCCAACGAATGAACCTGTTGTCTCGGCTTTGCCTTCTGCCTCTGAAGTCATTTGTGGTGAGCGCCAGATTCGACCTGATCAACGATTTAAACATTGGCGCTAAACGTCGGCGTAGCCGTTGGGCGGACGGTTACGCGATGCTTGAACACAACACACATCGGTAGTGCAATTCTTGCAAAGAAAGCAAAATTAACCACAAACAACTCTGAGTAAATTATAAAAGTGGCATAGATTTATCTAAAACATAACGTGGCATTTATCACAATAACGCTTACGCTAGCGTATAGGAAAACACAGCAGGGTACGTAGTTTTCTTTTCTATTTATACTAGACAGAGCCTATTATCAATACACATAAGCAAGCAGACAGTACCTGGATGTCTGGTAGGGGCTCTGCAAAGAGCAATCGTAAACCGTTCTATGCTGTTTCCATGGCGACTTAATGGTAACGAATTTGCCTACTGAATACGTGTAGGACAATCCTCCTATCTTCGAAGGACTTGTTTCGTAGTAGACGGGACCAGCCACCTCGAGCCACACTATCGAATGACTGCAGCGGACGTCATTTATTTAGACCGTTGTTAGCTCGCATTTGATGTTAAGATCACGCTTGAACGCCTGAGATGCTTGAGATGGAATAAAAATCTACCTTGGATTAGCTTCAGGATCTACCGGCACCCCTGAAATCGTACCTACAAGGGCTGCTTCTCATGCTACTATTGTTAAAGGACACAGTGATTTGTTTGTTAATCAGTTCACGCTTGAAGTGTTGGAATCGTTTGTACATGAATTACATGCTGATGGACCATCAGAACCGCAAGTAAAATGTATCGTTGTATGGAAAATGGAGGACAATTTCAGTTACTATAAAACCAACAGTCACACATATGTTAATTTTGAGAACGTAATAATTTCGCGCCTGTTTACCATAGTTTGTCTATTTGATCTATACCTTCTATTCGATCTTCCAAAGGTTTAGTAGCGCAGGTGTAGGATGTATTTAAAAAAAAAAAAATAAGAAAAAAACAAACAGAAAGATACGTTGAGAGTCAGCGGTTGCATATTGGTCTCTTGGCAACGTACACAGGTCTATAGTGAAACACATCATCCTTCGGCTAGAACCAGGAATTTTTCTACCGCTGGCTATTGTTTGTAGCCCAGCTCTGTGTATTTTGAGCTCATTATTATTATAATTCAGACAGTCGCTTAGAAAAAAACTGAGGACCATAAATCCAAGTGAAAACATTGTGTAGTTTCGCTCTTGTTGGAGTACTGGTCGCAAGGGTCTCAATTAGAAAACAGCGATAACCCAGCGACGATAATCAGCAGCCCATAAACGAATCGAAATTTTCTATGAATATCGCCCTTAGCTAATACACAGATGTCTTACGATTGACTCATCCAGAATTGATTTAGAGGTAGAGGTGAGTTAGTACCTATGTACGGTAGCTATACGTCCGAATTCGGCAGTATAGTTCATATATGTTCTGCGGCATATAGTTGCTATATGGTACTTGTCGTATATTGATTTCTCGCAATGAAGATCGATTGTTTGCATGCGATTCGCACACAACCACTGCCATCATTACGTTTTGGTATTTTCCTTTTTTTAACACAGTCTTTCTCATTTAGTTCGGTGTAGGCCTGTCGTAGTCTGTCTTGTGTACTATACTGCGTATGGACTTTCAGTGAAGTGAACTCGTGATCCGATACGATTTGAAGGGAGTTGAGGCGTTCTCTAGGCATATTTGATCTATGTTAGCCTGGCCTTTGACGTACTTGACAGCCACGCGCAGATGGCTGTCAGCGGTGACACCTACGTGCTCCGTATAATGCATGCGTGATTGCACTTTATTTTTTGCCTTACCACATATCGTGTAAATAACACGCCGTTCGTTCCGTGTGGGGTACGCGGTAGCTGTTATCGTCCCTATGCAGCATCAGGAGAACATCGATAGAGTACAAATATGTACTCGTTCTCAGACAGAAATAAGGGCATTTTAGATGCGAAGGGATACGTGACGAAGTATGTGTGTGTTTTACGTTTCATGTTGCGATAGGTAATTCGTTCATCAAGTACAAGCATTTAGGTAGAATGTATAGGCGTTCTAACATATTAATGACACAGTCATACTGGACGGAAGCGGTGATGAAACTATGATCTTGCGGCATATGCAGCATCTATATACAGCATAGCTAGCTGGTGCTTGGTAATCGAGAATAAACCGTTCGTCCTGTTAAATCTTCCTGGGTAACAACTGAAGTTTGTGAAGATCAGCGCATGTTTTCTTTTTCAAATATGAATCGTGGACGGCAGCGGTAACTGCGTAAAGATAATTAAAACTGTTGTCGCTTATTATAATGCAGAGCACGTCCCAAGCCACCGTTACCTCGTTACGGCTCATCCGGACCGCATATTCCTACAAGTAGACGTTGGGCAATTTGCTATTTCAAGCAGCAGATTCAGGATTTCAAACGGCGTCGTTCGAAGGAAAAGTCATCTGGCCTTTTCAATATTCCACTGCACCGTTTTCTCTCCAGACATTTTTCAAACATATATAAAACATGCACACTGATCTATTCATACAGAATAGCATAACTTACGAGCGCAGTCAGATTCCGTTGAGGTGCGTGAAGCTGCGCAGATATTTGGCCACTACGTGGACCCTTGTTCGGCTGTATCCATGACGCATTCACTCGCTCAATGCCGCTGTCAGTAGGCCACTCAGCTGCTTCTGTAGTATCGCGTAGCAATGTTTACGTTATCATGTTCGTGACGAAAATTGCTATTGATGGGTGCGGGGGGCCGATAGATGGGGATCGTTTTCGTTCGTCAGCAGCATTTTCCCTGTCGATTGCTAACGAGTAACCTATTTTTTTTAATAACCAAATAGCAACGTAATTGCGGTCGTTCGTAGTGCTAAAAGAACTGTTTCGAGGCGTGACTCGTGTTATCGGTAGGTGCTACCCGTCTGCCGTGTCGTAGAGGTCAGGGAACATTGTTCAGGTATGACCTGAGTTATTCCGATGCCGGCGCAATTTGTATTATCATTTGTACGAGCGCTGCTTACTACAAAAGCTATTCAAGAAATTCTGTATATACTTGATATACATATAACGATAAGATCCACTAGCTTCTAAGTAAAAAAAAAAAAACTGGAAATTTACGTTGGCTATTTTTCCCTGTGCTCTTCCACAGCAGATTTCATGCAGACTTCAAGCAGAGAGTCGAAAGGAACAGAATAAACAGAGTATATATTTCAGGAAGTACTTTGTTGGTAAGACGGTAGACAAGAGTCGGAATAACAGATCACACAGCCAGTACAGGACTGAACGCAGACTAAAGTAATGATGTGACTGTCTGTCTATCTCAGATATAAGAACTTGGTTGGGCAGTAGAATTGAACTTTGCCGACTCGGAGCTACTCGAACTTGTTTCAAGTTTGCGAAGTTCGTATAAAACTGACCAATAAGAATATTTTTCTCATAACACTAGCGAGCATATGATTGCCCACACATGCAATCACGCCACTTGGCCGAACTATTGTCGGCGAAACCAGCACAAGGGTGGCAAATGAACTAATCTTGGCAATTTCGCTATCACTGTTACTGCCACTGACGTTTCGACGTTTGCACTCCATTGCCTTTGAGCTGACTCTGACGCTTCCACTCGCTATGCCCCACACATAAAGCATTAACCAATCAGTAAAAAAGTTTGCATCCGACCTGAAATCTTCCTTGATCTTAGCATGTAATTTATATTGATGTACCGTACTGACAAACAACAGAATTCTCGCAGCTGCGCAGTAAAAACGCTATCAATGATTACTGAACAGCAGTATAACGACCGCAGTAACAACAACAGCAAATGGGGGGGACTCCCGGATATAGTATTTTTACCCTGCTCGTATGAACGCTGCAGTACGTCCCAGCGTGCTGCTGCTGTAGGTTTTGCTTTAGATATATATATTAACTATTTCTTCGTCGAAGTGGCCCTAGCTAGATAACAGTAGCAATTTATCTCTTACTGGTACAGTCATACTGCACAAATAGATTTATCTGTGGGCGATAGAGCATCGTCTCTTCTCGGCTGCTGCATTCTCTTTCCGTGGATGGATTAAGAGAACTCCGCAGCGCTAGGCAGGCAGGTAGGTAGGTAGGGAGGTGCAGTATTCTAACCGTTATCAGGCTAGATGGAGGAAAGAAGCAAGATCACTATTCTCATTATCTTTATTATGGGGTAACAGCGATCGGATAAGCGAAATAACACGGCCTCCAGTGAGCAATGTAAAAGAGGGTTGGCCGAATGCTTAGCACGGGTCAAAGTGCTAGTGATGTATGTGATTTTATCAGCAGCTCTCCCGTTTACTTGGGGCTCGTTCGAATCTCAGAAGGGGCTAAAACGTTTTAGGCTTAGCTGGATCTACGATTTCTAGGTGAATGAGATAGAGGATGAAGCAAAGCTGGTGCATTCTCCTGTAGGTATGGGGCGTCATGTTAAAATTAGTTAACATTGGCGAAGTCGGAGGGTCGATTAGGGCAGCCGAGGATTTTATTAGGGGGTGTTAATTCAGACCGGCAAAACAGGAGTGTGCAGTGTGCTTCTAGCGCGAAATGCTCATGTTCGGATCGGAGGGAGCTGTCTATGGACAGTGCTTATATCGATGACGTCCTTATCGAGCCTCGTCAGCAATCACCCTGCTGGTAAGTAGTCGCTACGACGAGAATGCGCCAGTAGCCACATCCATTACACAAACATGTTCAACGAAAGACAAATTCAGTTAGCTAACCCGACCTCTTCTCAGCTGTGCCCAAGTACCGAACCTTTACTGTGAATGCTGGATACATACACAGCGACGGTCAATCCTAGCCGGTCCGTCGAGCATTGTGCAATAATCCATCACCAATGCACTTAAACTAGATCTCTTGCTTGCTCTACCAATTGCCCTTATTACGTGAGAACAATGAATTGCGCTATAAACATTATTTGTTAACTGCTGCCGCGTCACTAAACCTAGCCGTTGTTTTCCCGCGACAGACAGTTTCACAGCCGCATATTACGTATAGACTTGCACAAATACGCATTCCCGTACGCACGCATGCTCAATGATGCTTAGTGTTGTTTTGTCATCGTGTTTCGCTCATGTCATGCCTCTCTCGGTGTTCGGCATTACGTCGGCCGGACCGCTACATCCACTGACCATCATGGATCCTCTCTGAGCTGTCTATTGTGTACAAGGAGCGCGATGAAGAAAAGATCGGGCTGGCGAGACTCTACGCGAAACGTCGTCGTACATTGGTCGCCTCGGGTGTCAACCACGTAACTGAATAGCTGGCTTGCTAAGCGATTTTCCTTTTTGGCGTTCTCATATGGCACGCGTACATCAACGTATTTAAACGTTCACCGCCGTGGTTTACCTGTCAGATAGGCGGCCGCGAACGCTAATCAGTGAAACAAAAAGTGGTGTAAACGTATTATACGTTTCCCGCCAGTTACGAGCACCGGAATTATAACCACAATGGCAGGAATGACAGAACAGCCGAAAACGGGTCGCCTGGTCTTCTTGGCTGGGTCAGAGACCGTGCGTGCAATCCATTTGAGAGCGTTCGCTTCATGGGTCATAAGAGTAGAAGCAAAAGAGGACCGCAATAGATTTATAGCATATCTACCGTCCGAGTTGTATCATCGTTGTCCAATCGTTGAACTATGACTGTCTGTTGTTGTTTGTTCCTATATTCCTTCACGTTCGTATTACGCATCTGTCATATGAGTGTGTATACGTAGCAACGGTCAGCAAAATTATACTGTGTAATTATTTTTCGATGTTTTACATCGAAATGATGTTTCGCATTACTAAACAAATTATAGTAATTATTCGACATGAGCCGTACACCGTCATCGTTGGTACGACATAGACGAGGGGCTGTGTGACCTCTCCTACCTATCAATCATAGTATTGATGGCGACGGTGATGCGAGCCGTAACGATCACTACGACCATCACATCAGAGTTACCTGATTTGATCTGTTTGAGTCCGTAGGATCCGAATGGCCCTAGCTCTGCTTGTTGCTGTCGTCATCTTTATTGGGATTGCTCCTAGGCCCTGAGACGACTGTCGATACCAATTGTATGTTGTATTTGATACTGAATTGCAGAAACTGTGCTCCTCAGCGTCTTTACCAAGTCCTTCGTTATTTCGGTGACGTAAGCTATGTTCCCAGTGAGTCTGCTTCTTAATCTTTGTCTTTTGTTGCTATTGTTAATGTCTTCGCACGCGCTTTGTTCAACTCGCATTAGCGTTTTTACTTACAACTGCTAAAGCAGTATTATGAATTTACTGTGACCATTATTGTTTCAATTGGTCTATTTCTGTTTTCGGGTTCGAGTCGGCCAGCAGTCGGAGCTATCCTAACTGCGGTTCGGAACGGGAAGCGACGCGCTGGCCTCGTCCTTGCCAATATCAGGACTCAGTTTCGGCATGAAACAGACCCTATCGTTAGATGAACAGGCCCCAATAGAGACAATATGCCTGTTGGATTAGTTCTATGGCAAGTCACTATGCCCTTACAATCACGGTGACTGCAACTGCCGTGATTAAATCTGCGTGTTTACGAGTCCGACGACCTTGTCGTGTTGTTGTTGTCGGTACCATTCTCATCACGGCGTCAATAGCTGTGGTACGTATGTTCGTTAACATATTTCTCCTGTGCCGTACCACGCCGCTTAGCATCCATTCCGCCGTTTACTGCCCCGTTGCTCCTTATTAGTTCGTACGTTACAGACTGGTGCGATCGATAGCTCTAACAGGAGTAGCAGCAACAACTGCTGTGTTAGCTTTGTGGGTTACGCAATGGCCATGCAATGATGCATCAACATAGCTCTCATCGTCAGCATCATTATGCAGATCATTACGGTCGTCATCGGTACGCATGAAGATGGCGTTGGCGATATTACGGCGTTAGACCCGTATCGGTTCGTTGTGTATTACCACTATGGCAGCGGCGCCACTCAGGCAGAAACCACGAGGCGGTTTTCACAGTATAATATTACGGGGGTAAATCGTTCTGACGATGGGTCTGTGCAATAGCGCTAGAAGTCGTTGTTGTGTGTCTCCGACCGCTGACTTTTCTATATCACTATATTTTGACGGCCGTCCGCTGTTGTCCTGCTCTGTTGTGTACGCATGATGCTTACGACGAACGCCTTCCGACGCATTCACTGTACCAGGATACACCTTCACTCCGGCCAAAAAGTCGTTGAACTCTCGTGATCTAGGTGTTTTACCTGCGGCTTGACCCAAGAGGCGGTCATGCCTGTGCACGTTCATTTCTACATCATATGGAATATCGATTTATATTAGAAACCTTTTTCGAGTTATCGAGTTGTGGTTACCGGAAGGCTTCGAAACGCCGTTCAAACCACACTTCCCGTATAGGCCATTATCGTTTTATTCCTTTGTCGACGAGCTTCAACGTTTAGAGTGTGTTAGTGCGAGTTGGTTGAATCAGTCAATCAATGCCTTCAAGAAAGGCTTCGTTGTTTAGGATAGGAGAGGACCACGATTTTTCCAAATAGCAAATCGTATTTAATTTCGAAAGCGGCGGAAATCGTATGGTAGTGTGGAAATATGACAGCACTGCGCGCTATAGTGGTACGGTACCTGTATCTGGTGCTTATGGTGGTGATGATGATGATGCCACCTTTGTGTTTGTTTTGTTTGTTTGAACCTTGTTTAGGGTTGCACAAAAACATCGTTAGCCGAAGTCTGACCTTAACGTAATAACAGAGCTAATAACGCCAATCATTTTCTTGGGTTGCAGACAGGGTCACGTGATAGGCAATAGAAAGCCAATAGCTGCTAACTATAGAAAATGACGCTAGTGGTCTGCAGTGCAATGAGCTAGCAAGATAGAACTGATATAGAATTCTTTAGCAGCGAAAACCAAATAGTCGTATACATGGAAATTTCCTACACATAAAGGGACATTGAGTAACTGTTATGGCTTTCGTAGACGTTCGAAATTTTTAAGCAAAACAACTTACGTTCGAACTTGCTTTCATCCGTACAAGTAGCATATGTTGTTACTACGATAAACAACTGACGAATAGAAATTTGAAAATACGTAAACTGAAACTTGAAAACGTGCACATATATAATCAATTTTTACTTACGGAAGTATATTCCAGTCCCTTCTGCTTGCAGGATTATAAAAAACTTCCGAACGTGAAAAGACTTTATTTTTGCTCGGTTGCGCAGGTCAACTCCGTACGCAACCAAGGTTAGAATCTTCGAGATTACCCACCGGAAACTGTCTGTACGTACGTTGTTCTCTCGCGTCTCAGCTGTGACAAAAGGAACGGTGGGCGATCAGCCCTTTTCGCTAAAAGCACGAGGTGGATTTAGGCGATGGAAGCAATAAACGGGGACATTATACATGGGACTATGGCCATATAAAAATAGCCTACGCGAGGTCAATCTTTGCACTACACACGCTGCATAAGTGGGAGCGACTTCTCTCCCTACACTCCCATTTAGAAACCATTAAGTCAAAGCGGACCGTATGAAGTCTGTGTTTTCATTACCGTTCCTGTGTTGTGTACTACGTCTAAACGGATAGACTAGAAAGAATAAATTATAATGCATGCAAGCTCTTAGAGACTACTTTGCAGATCGATCTACACTCAACTATGCTTATCTGTGACAAAAACGCTTGAAGTAAGGGGCCTGTAATTTTCTAGGCTTTTGTAAATGTTATACGATTGGTTATCTAATGTTTATTACTTTGTAGCTTTGATGTGTCGCAGTCAGATGAAGCTACAGAAGAAAGTTCGATCGCATTCTACAGTTCAATATCTAGACACGGGTCTTTTTACTGAAATTTTTTTACCGTTGCAGCAGAATTGAACGTGGTGCAATTTTTTTTGTTCGCACCGATCATTTCTGACAACACGTGGCTTCAAAGCCCTATTTAAATGTGTCCTTAGATCATTGGATATCTTGTTCGAGGGTGACGAGTTGACGAGCCATAGGTCGCAATTGCAGTACTCATTGTAAATGATTAGCGAGCCTATTGTTACCGCGCTGAGCAAAGGGGAATTTATACTGCAATTAGATATTATCTTTATTATAAAACATTATAGGGTGGCTACAGTAGAACTCTATGTATAAACTTCAATAGCGCTGCTATTACTACTAACGACCTTTTGAAATGTATACACTGATCGCGTTGATCATCGCACTAATTGTAACGCATTCTTTTTTCCAATTTTATGTTAAATTTTTTCAAAATCCTATTATCTGTATTCTGTATTCCTTTGAACTGCTGCCCCCATCTCGAAGGCAAGCAAAAATATTGATTGATAGAAACACACGAAATTTAGATAAAGTTTTATCAGTAAAAGAATTCGTGTTAGCCAACACGCTACCAATAATCAATGATTTGATTATTGTTAGAGGTGGCCTTTTGACTATGCATGTGTTTTTGTGTGCGCGCCAGAAGGACAGATTAAGACATGTTCACGTACGGCTCGCGTTCAGCGTTTCAAGGCGGGTTTTTTTTTTTCGAACTAATGCCGTTACTGGCTGGGTTCATGTGCGACAACGTCTGTACTGCGCCCGCTTAATACTGCAAAACGGCCCCAATGGAGGCCAGCACAATAATAAATTACACGCAGTGATACATATCTTGATACGAGAATTTGGCGACAGGTCGTGATAATCAAAGCTGGACCTGTTTTCGTCCATGTTCCAGCCATAGCTGTCATATTTTTTGTTCGTGATTTCGTTCGATACCTTGTTCAAAGCAGCGTCCAGCGCAGGCCAGATACCAGTTGGCCTAATTAAGCTGGATTATTCTGCCCCTTCTGTTTACATCATTAATTGGAAGAATCGTACAGTTATAGGAGATTAATGCCAGTAAATTTGTTTAATAACAAGCCGAGCGGGATAATGGAATTTTCTCGGCTTGACACTACCTGCATCACCTATAGCGATCGCTTCGTTTTGTTAATCTCGTGATTGTGATGAATCGTATTGCATTAAGATAACACGGTAAGTAAATTAGTTTGTCGTAGAGTAGCGGGCAAATTTAAACGGCGCTATTCTTTACTGTCCGATACCCGTTCCTATTCGAATGTGCTGCTTACAGTGGTATGCTCTCTATAGAATTTGGATTTGTAAATTAGATAGGAGTCGTTACACCATTTCGAGGTACGAATTTCGCTGCGTCACAGGGATAAAAACCGTGTCTTTGGCGGAAAACGACATATTTATTAAGAGTACAAGTGAATCACAAAAGTCATCCAATAAACATCGCAATACAGTATATTAGGATTCGTCCGTTAACCTTCAGGTCACCTTAAAAGCTTCGTCGCCTCGAAATGACGCTGTGCATGGCGTGTTATGCTTTATTTTGCTTTTATCTAAAGCTATTTTTCGTGCATTTCCGTACAGATCGCATGCTAAATGCATGCCAAAGCAAGCTATAGCTGTTTTAATTAGTAGGCTCAAGCAAGGATGTTTGATATCGCGTCCTGTGTGAGTATCGTGAGAAGCCTTATACATTTTACTAATAACACTGGACACGTTGTCAGTTTCAATTATGCTCGGACTCATCGCAGTAGTACGCTTCGATGCTGTCACCAGCTGTTATCTATTACATAGACGACTCGATTTGTTGAATCTGGCTAATCCCACAGTTCACCAACGAAGCTAGAGCTTCGCGCCGTAAATACCAGTTGGGATTTTTTGGATTCGGATCGCAGGAGCCTAAGGGAGAAAATCTATCGAAAGACAGAACTAGCCTTCCCTCGCCGTACAAAAGTTAGCAGCGAAATAATCGCGGTTGCTGGAAACATCCGTCGGATTCGTCCGTCTGAGTGGCAGTAAAAGAAAGCGAAGCGCATCGCGACTGCCGCCATACTTTTGCTTGCCGCTGCTACTGAGAAGTGGTCTTCCTCATCAGTGCCTCCGCGAACGTCCGGAACCAGTTCACTTCCTTCAATTCAGCTTTGGCTGGTTAGTTTCACGAAGCTACGTAAACATAGGTGGCGCGCAGACATCCAACTACGCCACCAGCGTGCAGACGACGGAATCTAGATGCGATTATAGGAAAGCAGTCAGCTGTATCGCTGCTTAGTGCCTTGGTTCGAATCGCTCTGCTCGCTTGCCCCACTAGGCCCGGCGGGACTGAACCATCTTCCGCCATTGGCTACGTGGTCAACAGTCTGTCTTCGTTGACGCTCATTGCGAGCCAACGCAACATAGCCGAGGAAAAGCAAGAGGAAGTTCAGCGACGAACCACTTCTACTACCATCACGGCGCACTGCGCCACTACCAAATAGTAGCGGTAATAATAATAATCCTATTATTATTACTACTAGTATGATTGAGATAGGTACCGATAATACGGCGGCACATAAAGCGCCAATCTCCGAAACTGTAAAAATCAATGGTATTTATTAATCATTCAAAGCATCCGGTGTGGTCAACATATCCCCACGAAATGAATTGCAACCGAAACTTCGAGAAAGAGTGTCAAAAAAGCGGGTGATCTAAATTTGACGCCAGGGGTCATTTTTCTCTTATAGATTCTTTTACTGTAGGATATAATTATTGTTTAAAAAATAGTTTTTCGCGTCTCAGGAGTAAACAGTTAAATCAAGCAAGATAACTGGCTCGTAATGAAAGAGCAACTTAAAGGTAACCTGTTAAGTTACCCGCCTTCAATATGGCCTAAATAGTGTGTCGAAGCGCAGGCCGATATCAAGGTGTTAGAGCCTATAGCTAATGCTAGGAATGCCCAAGCCTAGGTCACAAACCACTGTATATTAACTACTATATAGTCATGCACATTTGGTTGGAAGAAAAAACCTGCTGTTCACTGTTAATTATCTTATAAGATTAAACAAATGACTATAGAATATAAGCTTGCTTTTGCGTTTCCATGAACAGCATGGATGCATTGCACCTTTGAACAATGCGTTCACAGGTTGTTTTTCCCGCGGTGCTTCACGACGAAACACTCGACGTTGCAGGCAAAAATTCGGCCTTGGCATTCGGCCCAGTCAGCAGCGTTGGTCAATACGCTAGCTGCGTAGACGATCTCTTCAGCGATTTTACCAATCTGCTTAGTATTTCAATCTCGATATTAAGTCGTACCGTGCTATGATGCTGTTACGATGACTGCTTGCAACGAGCGGAAACGTCAGTGGATGTGCTCTTTGTGAACTCGAGTAGCCAAACACGGTGACATTGTTAGAACGATAAATATCAGCCTTTTTTGTCTCCTTGGCGCAACAAATGCGCCTAATGTCAAATCAAGTGCAAGTGATTTATGCAAGGTCGGAGTTTTACTCGACCCAGGCCAGTGATACAAACTAAGTTATATATTGATGCATGGCGACGTTTCGTCAATGTCGTGCACACCACGCCTCTACCTTCGTGAGTTCTTCCCTTAACATAATGTGTTTGAATTAAATTACAGCAAACCTTCTGCACGGCAGCTTGTTGAAATCGGTGTTTCGTATGCCTTAATCAGGCCAGACAAATATATATGGCTCTAACTAAGAGGGTCCTGAATCTCGAACTGCCGTTGCGCTATAATAATTTTCAAATGAATCCGACTATAAACACTTACTAATTCTGCAACTGGTGAAGTGCTCGGGGTGCCAAAAGCTTTAAAAAAGTGTATCTAAGAGTATCAAAGAGGACGTTGAACGGTCGATCACGGTTACTTAATTATCGACAAGGTCAAGTCAGAAAGAAAACAACCGTACTTACGGATTTAAGTCACACGTGACCTTTATTATGAAAACAAAAATAAAAGTAAACGACCTGACTAAATAAAAACTAATTAAACGCAAATCGGTGTCCCAGCGCACAATAGCCCGTCATAGTGAAAATTCAAGCTAACATCACACTACACGCTGCGTCTCACATCAGTTTGCTGGCTGATGTTTCCATGATACCGATGCATACAAAGTTCAGTCGAATCACATTCAAAATATCTCAATATTGCTTCACTCTTTCCTAGTCAGTTGCCCTGCGCCTTCTCATAGGATCATCGCGCTCATTCTGTCTGAGAACGTCTCTATGCTCTTGTCCCATTTTATAGCTAAGTTTGAGTAGGCTTGCTGATGGAGCCTTGCCGCAGGTGCAATGTATAATGCTAGGGGGAAACAGTGTGAGAAGTATAACGTCCCTGTAGGCGGCATGAATGGAACGATCGCCGTTTTCGAATGGCTGCGTGAGAAACCTATCTCAGATACATCCCTTTAGCTTAGTTGCAAAAGACTACTCGCTTCTCTGCTGTTAGGCTGCGAGAATTTGCTGAGTCATAGTGACATGAGCAGCAGTAGCAGCAGCTATAATGTAGGGCCCCCCTGGGGAGGCAAAGTTGAGTCTCCATGAGAGTCGAGGAAAAGCTGTCTGACGCCCCCTGTGCATGGTCAGTGGGCATCGATGAAGGAGTCTTCATTGGGATCGTACACTTTAGAGAGAGAGAGAGAGAGGGGGGGAGAGAGAGAGAGAGAAGTGCTCTCACTTTATCCCCTCTAACGAAACGGACTGAAAACGGCTTTCGAGTTTTCCTTTTTTACCCCTTCTCCCCACCTCCTTCCCATGGTGCCAGTTACGATCTGCGCGCATCGGATCTCTCCATCCTACTATTACTGCTCGAAGCAAACATTACAATAAAGGCTAAGCGGGGTATCGAACGAAGAGGAGAGCAGGTATACATTGTCTCTAAGGGGAAGCTACGTAGCACACCCCAGAGAATAGATGGCAACTTGGCTCGATTCCCACCCCGATAGACTTTTTTAAACTAGACTTTATTGGGTGTTTTTTTAGCTCTAACATTAATATTCGAATCAAATCATAATATATTCATGAGTGCTCGTGTTATCTTATTAAGTTACTGGAAAAAAACAATGCGAAAAATATATACCCACATATAGATCGAATACTTGATGTTGATGTTATAGATAATTACTTTTACCGCGAACCCAGCTCCATCGTATACACACTGTACGCCCTAGTGATGCGACCGTCACATGGCTTTTGTGTGCCGGCGTGGAGCCGTTACTGCTTTACACAGCGTTCGCTTGACTGCTTACATCATCGGCAACGATTATCGTGTGACTGTATGCGTGCGCGAGCGCCGTTGTCGATATCATCATTGTTGTCGTTGAAGCGGAACAGGTTTTTGCCGTCACGACAAGCCGTGTCGATGTAAGTGCCGGCCTATTTTGGCCTAACGTCGACGCAAATAATCAAAAGGCTTTGTAATGTCATGCGAAAGAAGGTGAAGTCAATCTTTTTAACCCGATCTGGCCTAACTAGTCACCTGGCTGTAGGGCTGAGTTAGGGTTGAGCATTAGTTTGTGAATTGGAGTATAAAGAAAACGGTACGTTTATTCGTTTTGCAAAGCCCTTAACACGGCCAGTTCTTTTGCAGCTGTCTCTACAGACCTGTGCATGGTTTAGCTTACCTGATAGTCGTACTGCTGTTGTTGTGGATACCATGAGCTGGTTCCATTTCAACAGATCAGTAGTCGAATATGTATATGAGAGCAATAGTTGAATTTAGTTTATTCTGAGCGTGTTTGGGCTGGGTAGCCAGCTAGCAACATGCATAAAACAAGAAAGCGACCCACTGATAGGTGAGGCCATGTAGGCGTCTTCGGGCATATTCGGCCGAGCCCAGCACAGACAGACCTATTTAAATATATAGTAGGCGTAGAATGCTGCTTATTGTAACTAACTAACTAACTTCAGCAGACATCGGTAAAACACATGCTGGTACCTGAGAATTAAGTGAAAGAGAATCACCTTATCGCTGCTATCAGCAATAGCGACCAAACAAGATACTCTGAACGTATAAAAGCAAGACATTGAATGCCGAGTTTAAAACGAGTTTGTATGTGATGTGAACGGAGTAAGTATGATTGTTATATACTGCTGTCAATAATATGTTGCAATACAAATTTAAGTTTGAGGTAAAAACGACAATAATGCAGGCGCCTCAACGTAACCTGAATTTGGCCTTTATGCATGTACACGGCCATGTCGTGTGTTGTTACTGGATCTGTTATACGATACTATATCGGTTTGTTAGGATAGGACGTCGCCTTATCTTGCAAACGAACTTGTTTGGTTACCGTTTATAGCATAAGACACACGCACTCTTACTAATAATATTTACAAATATGGATCTGGTCGATGATATGACTGAGAACGACGGCGACGCTGGTCGTTTATCACATATGCCGCGTAGGTGTTTATACGTACGCAGACAGACATGAGTGGCCGTCATACCAAATACGGTGCAGTAATACCCTTGATTCCTGCTGCAGCTCTGGACAAATCTGTTATCGCGTTTATCGTAGCACAAATTTAGTCGACTGAGGAAACTTTCACAGAACATTAGCATTCATTGTGATGTTTCTATTCGCTGTATGGGCATTCACGTACTTGCTTGACTGTTTGCTCCAGATCTGCTCACAAACACCGTTATCTAACCAAACAAGCAAAGAAACAGATGAGCGGGCAAAATGTAAGGGGAAAAGTGCGTTGGTCGCTTATTGTCGAAGTGGGCTCGATTTCCGTCTGCTCTTTGTCGCTGGGGCGCTCCACTAGGTGCTCGCTTAGTACTCATTAGTAAAGCTGCTGCGGCTGTTTTTACTGAGTGGTAATGGCGCCACACCCTGCCCCGCCCGTCGGCGTGCCTCCTCAATATGTTGTGTCGTCGAAGTGTGTACCTTGGTGAGACAGGCAACCATAGTAGTAACCACCAGGAAAGGAGCTAATCTTTTGGGAGTCGGGGCGATGACGAGGATAATAACAGTAAGAATAAGAAAGAACATGCTAAACGCGTTATTTGACTATGCAACGGCTACCAGCATAGCAAAATAGACAAAGGACGCCATCAGGTCGCAGCGACGTCTTTTACCTGATACGTCCATTCGTTCGATTGGTTCGTCCACTAGAAGTACGAGTCCTTCGACGTTTTTTAACGTTTCACATTCTGTTCTCAGCCTTGTGATATCTTGCCGAACTGCTCGTAATGACGCTCGGAACGTAATAACAGCTGGCTTTCGCTGGCTACTTAGGCCACGGCCGATGCTGCTATGGAAGCGATTCTTCAGTGCTAATTTACCGTTATGAGCGCCCGTCGTCGTCACCACTGGCTCTGTTGCTTTGTTGTCAGGTAGACGGCGATTTCACAGATTCATTCGCGAGCCCGCGTTGGCAGCATCCACAGTTCGATACGATAGCCAAGTGAAGGGTTGGGCCTGCAAGCGAATAATGCAGCCAGCTGAGCAGCTCAAAGACGGACAGAAAGTACCAAACAAAGACTAAAAAAAGACCAAAAAGTCGCCCGATTTCGTTTCAATGTTTGCTTGTTGCTCTCAGCTATCGCTTGCTCTATAAGACGTGCTCCGAGGTACATGGTCGAACCTTCTCTCGCCCCATTACCCCCGCCACAAATCTTGCCTGTATCATACTCTAAATCCTTTTTATTAGTGACGTCGTCAGCAAAAAAAGTTTAAGAGGTGATGCTGAGCGGTCGAGACGCTCAGGTAACCTCAGTTGAAGCATTCGTTGCCTGTATATCTGTACTTTGTATGGCTAGCAGACGTCTAGCCATTTGGCACAGCGCTGAAGTGTCTTCAGTGAGTGAAGCGGAAGAAATTCAGAGGCCAAATGGAGTGTTCCGTGATCAGATAAATTACAGGCAGACGAAATATTTACTTGAAAAATTAAATAAAGGCTATTCTCCATTTGAACATTTGATAGGCGGTACTGATCCATAAGGTGTAATACGGAAAGTGAAGACTGTTTCACTATGTATCGTCCACTGGCTTCTCAATTTTACTGAGAGATAAGGAAAAGATGCATTTAAGTCGAACGCAAATAGTTAGCACCGATGCCACTTGTTACTTCCTTAAACTGTTCACATCTGTACACCAGTTACGTAGTAGCAGAGCTTCTAATACCCGTGATAGTACAGTGGTAATCCATTTGTTTGTTAAACTCATTCACGCAGTGGGTCGAACCTGGGCGTAAACATATTTCGTGCTATTGTGCAGGCAGTCATTCATCGGAAGCAATGCCTAACGGTTTATGTAGTGGATGTAAGATTCAATAGATTTAGTTTCTGCAACATTTTACTGTCTCAATACAACCTCATATTGTGCTTCGTTTCCTGCTGGAAACCAATTTCACCCAGATGACGCATACAAATTCATATACGATTGTATAGAATGCCTGGTCATTGGGTTCGATTCATTACTTGGAGGCCACAGTGGTCGTGAATCAGATAGACTGATTATTGCCATATGTCCATAATAACCACGACGCTGGAGACATCGAGAAAGCGGCAACGACAGAATTATTAGCGTATCGTGCATGCGTGCAGAGGACCTTCACTTGTAAAGATGGCGCAGAGGCACGTGATAGAAACAAGCCATAAATGCCACAGTCGTCACCCCCCCCCCCCCCGTATCGTCTTACCCGAACAGCGTGATGTGCGCGGTAGTGGCGATAAATTAGTCTTTCGTTCCTTCCTCTGCTATCCCTGTGGCCCCTAGGACTCGATGGTTCATTCGGTCGGCCATCTGGCTGCGGTCACCCGTGCTTGGCTATATAGAATTGTCATTGCTGCCCACGTGTAAGGTAGCGAACCGGGAGGGAGAGTTCTTCGTCATGTGAGCTTGTATATGTTGAATGGATAACAAATATGGCGGCCCACGCAACGCTGTTCCCCCTGCACAAAACGGCAGCAATAATGATATCATGAACGGGGGCAAACATACTATAGCAACAATGTCTGATTCGTTTGTGCGGGCGATATTAATAATAGAGTATTCATCGTTTTAGCTTTCCCATGTGCATATATAAAGGCACTTTGTGAACATACTAATACTATAGCAGCGTGCTGGATTAGAAAGTTGACACGTGGACGTAAGGAAAACGTGCTCTATGTGTAAAACTTAATGCTCACAGGTTTTCAACACCAGCACAGCCACGTTTCGCGAGTACCGCTTGAGCTTCATATGTTGAAACTTTTCACTTAAAACACACTTCCCCGGAATCACACCTGTTCGAGCAGCTCATTCCGAGCTTCATTATCGCTTATAGGATTATTTTTCTTTGCCATCGGATAGCTACAGTAAGTATCTAGTGAGAATTGTTCGGTGGATTATAATGTATTTATCTGTTACACTTACATAGTCGATGTCTATATTTTTTACTGCATAAATTACTACAGAATATAATCAGTAACGCACACATGCCTGTATTGGCTATGTTTATCAATAATACCAATGGAGGCGTAACTGTGCGAGATTGAAGACAAGCGAGCACATCTTCCTGTCATCCAACGATGAGAATTATTTTAGATTGTTTCCGCGTCTAGCGACTGTGAACGAATGACTTGTCTGCCTTTTCAACTGTTTATAGCATCAACAATAGGTCGTAGCGATTACGTAGACTGACTCAACCTTGTCCATCGCCGTACGATTTGCAGCAGCTTCTAGTTCTAATTATTAGGGTCTCAACAGTCGTTCTACCGATAGGAGCCCAGGCGTACATGTGCTTTCGTGGGGGGAGAATATTAGTAGTCAGAATAGTAATAACGACCGTGAGAACGTCGAGGGCCACAATGATGGTGATGATAGTAAATGGAAAACGTGATTACCGCGGCTATGGATCCGATGCGAAGAGTAACGTAGTGAAAATCAGGATTCAATATAGAGATGCGTATGCGCTGTCAATGTGCCCTGGGAAGGCGTTTAATTTATTCGTCAATTCGCATATACATACATACATATAAACGAATGAGAGTCCCGAAACAAAAGCGTTCATACGTAAGCAAGGAAAAATGGTATGTCACACAATAGCTCTGAAGTCTGACACTGTTGTGATCAATCAACCAACCATTTCATTTGCCAGCTTCGTGGAAATAGAGCAAAGACTTTAGTCCGTCCAGCGTATTGTTGCCTGACGCAGTAGACACGCAAAGGACGCGTAAGGTAAAACTGAATGAATTTAAGGTACAGATTTTAAATAAAAATCACAGTTAGTAGTCGGCAATTTCTGGATGGCAAAACGCCGGCATGGTAAATCGTTCTGTGAGCTGGTACTTCTTCACCCAACCGTTCCCGTTTTGACAATGACTGTTACGTTTCGCATGGAATAGATGGCTAGGTCTTCAATGGTTTCATCGTGATTGTTGATATCATAATGTTTACGTCCTTGACAAGCAGGCCGCTGTTCTTGTGGAGCAAATGTCTTAAAAAAAAAAAAGTATTTTTTTATTGGATATAACAGCAGCTAGCCAATATACTGTCAATGCATGCTTATTAATACAACATTAGCACTCACAATGAGAATATGACTAAGATGCTTTCAGTATCTTCTGTTAATAGCATATTATCGGCAGTACGTTACTCGTCACTTTTAACTGGTATAGCCACGAGGAACTTCTAGAAACGGGCGACAAATGTGACAGGTAGCAATAAAACGAGGGGCCTCCGGTTGACGAATCAGTGACAAACGATTACATTGCACAAGCGGGCATTGATCCGCGATTAGAATCTTGCCGATGACGACAATGCTATGATCATTTTGCGGTGTTTTTCCCGAGATTTTTTTCGCGTTCCAGACAGCCAGACAAACGAGTCAGCCTGCGCGGGGCCAACTTCCCACTCGAAAAGGGTAATTGTTTAGATATTTGATCATATAATAGAGTACGTAAACCCAGCCCTTCGAGCGAAGCGCCTCTAGTGGTTTCGTTCGTGCGGTGGGACGCTGTTGTCCGCTAAAAACAGCAACTGTTGCGTTGATAACGGTTGGCGTGATACAGTTCAATGTCTATTCGCAATAGTATCATGACATACGCTCATTTTCTTTATGATTTCTTAGCGCCGGTGTTCTTCTTAGCAGCCGTAAGTCGATAGCGTTCCGTCGAGTGAGGGGTGCTCCATCGATGCCAGCGTGAATACATACGTCTGTGGCTGTGGTTTGTTTCGAACTTCAATCTGCGCGGATTGTGTTTCATATATTCGAAGAGAACTCGATACCATTCGCTTCTAATAGATATCGCTTGCTCGGTGACTGTTCATTGAGTCGTTGTCCAACAATCAGTACAGGATTGCCAGTTAGCCAGCCAAGCAAGTAACTGTGTCGTCTATATCATCGTCGTCGCTCGACCTAATGCTCCAGGAAAGAATCTTTAAACAGCGAACGTCGACAGAACGACGGTACAATCGACCCGCAAGCGAAAACCAAGACACAGTCATGATTCAGGTGCGAGAGCCGCTGCAGTAGCGCTGTTTGAAAAATCCAAGGTAACTCAAGCTTAACCACTCAGGGCTTGTTTCCAAAGATGTCGATAACACTCCTCTCTTAATGCAAATGCAATTAATAAAATCGCTGGGCAATTGTTACAGGTTCAATTGGCACAGTAAGCCACAAGCTGACTCCGTTCCCAGCTATTTTGTCATCTATTCGTTCATTCAATGACTAATTTGATGCTAAGTCATTTCATAAAGGACGGGCCCCCCTCTTGGTCGTTTTTTTTGTCTTCATATAACCGCTTAACCGATTGGCAGTCGATGCACGGTGCCATCTTATTTATAGGGACTTGGTAAGTCGTCGGTCCGTCGTCGTCTAAGCCTGAAGGTGTCAATCAAATGCTACGCTGTCGGTGTATGGCGGTAAAAAACAGGCACAATTCGTTCATCGGTTTTGTTTGCCCTGCTCTAGCGTAAAGATATCCTGAAAAGTTGTCCTTGATATATGTCGTTGCTTTTCATGTTACGACCAACAGGTCACATAGGAACTCAATTGAGGCTTGAGACATAAATTAAACCAGTCCATGGACAGCTTTATCCTGTAGCTATTTACACAGCCCAAAGGGGGCATCTTATCAATAAAGACTAGGTAATACAGACAGTAAGTACAGAAATCTATGTTGAAGCAAGCTACATCTAAAAACAGGGTTTACTGTAATTCCGGTAGCTAATCAATAGTCTAAGGATCAAAGTAGGGACTACTAGCAGTTTCCCTGAAAGTTCGCGCCTTTACCCCGGGCACATGTCCTGGAAAGCTGAACAGGTGAAATTTAATAATGCTGATATTTCAAGGAAGTACTCCATAGTCTTTTCTGTAACTATTATAATACCAGGAGGATGAAATGGTAAGAAACAAATGACTGGATCGGTTCACTCAGCGCTTATTTGCGCAGTGACCTTTAATTTTGTACTTCGACCTCGTCCGGTTCGCTGTTCCGTGGTCATTATCGCTACCATAATGGAGGCTCTTAAATCGCCTATCTACATTGAGAAGAGCGGAGTCCACTTAATTAGCAGTGCGGCCCACTCAGGTAGCAGCGATATCGAATCGATAATGATCGAAATCTTCTTCAACAATGTCTTTGTCTAAGAAACCAACAAAAAAAAACTCCACCAGTAAATTTCTGTTAACATTTTTAGGCTAATTCTTTTTCAGTAGATAAATGATTGAGCATCATTTTTTTAGAAAATCTTCACTTTAACATTAAATACAAAGAATAGCTGTAAAAAACTTGACGAATTTTTATTTATATTGCTATTGTGCATTGATACTGTAGCCGTAACGTCTGTATGTTAAAACGAAGCTCTGTGTTGCATAAAAGCTGATACGATACTATATCTCGCGAACAGATTATATCCTAGTTTCATTAAACCACAGACAAAAATTTCCACCATCAAGGTAACAGGCACAGATCGCGCATCTGGTTTTTCAAGTATTCACAAGAGCAACGAATGGGATCCGACTCTGTCGTAGCGCTAGCTTCGACAGGTGTCGCTTTCAATCAAGGTGATCGATTTAATACTGTGCGTCACAATTGCGACAAATCAACAAAACAGTGGTAAATATAGGCATATCGTGTGTATGTATGTAATAAGCAATAAACGTTAACTGTTAGGTGTTTCGCGTGTTTGAAATTATCTGGTCAGCACTTGAAGATGTAATGTGTTTTTTGTCCTAGTATAACTTGTGCCGGTGACCCATCCCATTTGGCTCACTCACCCATATTTTCATCTATTCATATGTTTAGTCGATTGGTAAAAACAGATTTCGCGAAAATCATGAGAGCAATTGGCAGCCGCATAACATAAATTGCCATTACGTCGGAATGGATCGGCATGTACAGTGACACGCCGCTGCTGGAAATATTCCCTTTATTATACCCTTCACTAAACCTGCGGTAACGTTGACGTCATGAACGCTGAACGAACGGAGGAACGTTGAACAGTGACGGACGCAACGACATCATTTTAGCTATCGTAGATTGTGGATTACAGCGCTACTATCGCAGTATCAGGCCTAGTGCCATTCGAGTACATGTACTCAAGCGAGCAACGAATCCCGACGAAGGCACCCATGTTTGAACAATTCTTCTTGCCGCTGTGGGTGCTATGTGCGTACCTAAACACGGACATATGTCCACAATGCCACCCATCGATGAGGCCTGGGTACTATAGTGAAAGGTGCTAATATCATTATTAGCAATGCAAATAGCGTTAGAGATTTAGCGGACTTTTTGACGTCTAGTCTAGGGTAGCGTTATGTATGTACCAGCGCATGCGCTTGTACGAATTATCGCCATTATATATATATATATATATATATACATGTACATATATATACACACAGACACATGCATATGTATGCGGCCAGTACGGCCCTTATTACCGTCATCACTGGCGGCAGCTTTAACGATCTGTCCTTTTAATAGCATCTGGTAGCCGGATCGAATACAAATTGCGATTGGCGGTTTCTAGTTGCAATAAGTTCGAACATTTCATATGGGAGGATGAGTGTGTATGCCTGAATTTATCTTCTTAAAAATTTTGTGACGATACGTAGTGATGAATCGTCGGGTTTGTCTGAAATTTTAGCCGGTTATCCATATCGATGCTACCCTGTGTATACAAAGACAAACTGCCGATAGTAAACGACGCTGGTGTTTATATGTCATACAGCATATATGCTGATAATAAAAGCGAAGTTTTTTGTTGGGCAACGTCCACTGCGGCTCATAGTAAATTGCACAATGGAAACGTCAAAAACATGTCGTCCACCTGTCATAAAACGTAACGAATTCTTTGTGGGCTGGCCACAAATGGTTGCCCAACTTAGAACGTATTAAACATAGTTGATTTATTTTCTATAATGAATTCAGCTGAACAGGTTGACGCGCGTATTCAGCTATTGCTCGAATGACTCATATTATCTAGCGCCCGTGTACATCGTGGCGTGACGTCTGAAACGGGTTCGCAATAGCGTTTCATTGAAGTAGATTGAATTTGTTCGGGTGCGCTCTCTACGCGTTATTCCCTTGACACGAACATAGTTTGGGGAGAAATATCGAGTACCGAGATCCATTATCAACCCAGAACGAACGTCGTATAGGTGCAACAATCGACTGGCGACAAGCAATGCTTCATGCATCTCCTCGCTGCCAGCCAACACGGCTGTATACAGCGTAAAAACATGTGCGGTGCGAATATTTTGTCAGCGTGGTTTTCCGAGCTAATCATTTCTCTACTTCAGGTACGTAGGTAAGGCCTTTGGACAGGCTGGAAATGTTCGATTACGCCGTTGCGTCGCGACGTCGAAATAAGGGCGAGCGCAGGCACATCTCAACGTGTTTTCAATGCGTTGTTAACCTCATGCTACGTGATCTCATAACAACGACATAGTTTCTGCAGGATGTATCGTGGGTCACCGTCGAGTTAGAAAGTGGGTTAATCAGCTTGGCAGCATAGGCGCTGTTATGCACTAGCGACCCGATATAGTCACAGGGTAGACTCAACGCTGGTCAAGCCATTCTATTACCATATATATATATTTTAGACGGTAGATGCATACGGCTGTATATAGGAGGCAGCACTACTATAACTGTTAGGCCAATAACCGTTTCGATAAACTGGAGTACTTTTACGCTGGAGGCCAACTGATGCTATTTATCGGGGAGCCGCTAAAAAAGTATGTGTTTAGCTACCGATGACCGTAGTGTAATACAATTTTATACTGGGTCCACCGTCGAAGGTAAGTTTGAAAATTCGTTTGCAAGATAAATTGCTATTACTGTTCGAATTAGTTGAGATCGATTGTAACGCAAAATGCGTCACGGTAAGTTCACAGTTCGGCTTCAGATATTCATTATTATTGGCTACGGATAATTATAGCTGCGATCATTCATTTGTCCGACTGGCTTAATTGAAAGTCAAGGTGATATTTGCCGCGGCCGCTGGGCGATCAGCTTCTAGATCGATCTAGAGAAAGATAATTATGTCATAATTGTAATATTAACACTGTTAATCTCCCTAATACATTCTATAGTAAAGAAGCTAGCGTACACTTCTGTTTTGGAATGAAGTTAACAAAAGCTTAGTAAATCGTTAACATCTATATATTTTCTCATGCAGTGATTTCAATGGCTCTGCAGAGGTTTCGAAGTAATGAATTGCCCATTTATCATACTTGTATTGAGCATCGGAAGCCGTATGCCTGCTATATTGACGTTCAAGCCGCTCTTCAATTGTCCTCTATAGGGGATATTCAGTGAAAATCTACCGAAAAGCCAATTCATTAGTCGTTAATCTATCTAATAAAGAAAGTTCTTTATTAGATCGATATCATTACCATGTGCCTTCATTGCCGTGGCACACTTACATGTAATAAATTAGCTCAGTCGGCTACAAACGTGTACACTTTCTACGTCTAAGACCTTGCCGCTGGCAGTCTGCAGAAGAGTCCCTAGATTAAGTAAGCTTATGGTGCTCGTGGCAAGCTCTTTATTGCCAATCTCGGTTCGGTCTTCTAATTTACTCCTTCCATACAGCTATTGTTCGTACGCCAACTCTATTATTAGGCGACAGTTGTTGTACGCTGAAATAAGCCAAATATGCGGACCCAGTAAAAAAAATTCGGTGAAGGCTTGCGGGGGTGGCGCGACTGTGCCTGGACTATCCTTAGGGTCTACGTGACCGTTACTGTCTGTATGCCTACACAGGGCGGATGACCTTAGTGACGCCGTCGCTCCGAAACGACGTACTTTACGAGCTTTACTAGCTTTTTAAATCATATGCGACGTAAGTGCAGCTAGCCCTTGGACTCATAAACGGTGTAGGAGCTAAAGTCAACGTTGCCCCGGTGTATAGCAGCAGGACTGGTAGAGTGGCCTGCGAGTGGCGGCATACGCATGAACAGAACAGTTCGCTGAGACCAACGTATAGGAACGTGGACACAAACACTAACGTTTTATTAGGCTCCATGACGCTTAAGGATTACCTACTATCTACCAACTGCTCAGGAAGTTTGTGCTGCATACACTTACTAACTATGAACTGCTTTATAAGCGTACGAGGATAGGTAAAAGTCGTTAAACACGCACATTGTCGTTGGATATAATTAGGTGGTACAAGTGACCCTATGAAAGCTTGCGGGATGGATTTAGCGAAACCACCGAGATGACAATACAGAACGAACAGATGAGTGCTGTTACTAGGAAGATGGACACATGCACAGGGCTATCTATTTAAAGGTGATAGAGATGCTTAGATTAAGGGTCAAGGATCACATCAGAGGAGCTAGGGTTTAATCAGTAGGTAGTTATATTTTATTTAGGTAAAGCTGGACTTTTTTTCTGTGCTAGAGCTGTATTGTTTTGGTAAACCAGGACCAGGAAGCGTGCCCTGCGATGTCAATAGAGGGCAGGAATAATGAGGACGGGCAAAGCCTTTGTCACTTCCCTCACAAGGTCTGTGCTTTGTTTTCGGTGTTAGCTGTCATCGTTGTCTCGCCCGTGTAGTTACTCCTGGATTTATTTGTTCTGAAGCAGGAGCGAGCTGGTTACGATCAACTCTACCAAAGACATTTGTAATTTTCCTTCACACTAAACTATGTAGAATTGCTTAGTGGTCAGACAAACGTCGTGCCTAGAGGTACTAATGATTTTTTTTATTTACTTGAATACCTGTAATATATAGATCAGTAGAACGAATGAATAACTGAAATAAAAACCTTATACCAGTTTTGGATATCGACAACGGTTTTGGTCGAAAGTAAACTAGCAATCAACGCTCTGTAACACCGGGCTTTCGGATCTCGAATCGATAGCAGTTGGTCGGTCTAAAGGTCGCCCACCCATACAGCCTGGAGCAGAGCTTACTAGGTATGACGAGCGGTTTATTGAAAAAATTTAAGCTCATCAATTTTAGCTACGCTGAAACGTTTTGTGATGCCTCTGCGTATGCACAAGCATACAGCGTATGTACATCCATGGATTCGTTATGCTCCTGTGTTATTTTGCGTTTTCTAAAACGCCAGCGATACAAACTGCCCTTCCCGAAATAGCCGAGCTTGCAATAGAACAAAAGAAGCCCTAGCTGGTTTCCAAGCGGGTAGTCGACTGCTAGGTGGAAAAAACTCCCTAGCGGTACCCTCCAGCGTTAGCAGGAGATTACACGACTCACCCAGGTTCTTCAGTAGAATTTTAGCGGCGAGCCTTTGATAAGGGTCTTCTAAAATGCCCTATCACTACTCGTTTAAACGTAAACAGAAAGTCTTCAAAAGTATAAATAATCAGTTTCGAAATAGTGAGCAGGCGTCGCCGATCACCGGTAATGTCACTACCAACCTGTCAGTCCAGTCATGCTTCGGTTGTTCCACGCAGAGCGAATGCCCAGCTAGAAATGTAACTGTCTTTCTTAGCTTGCTTGTAAAAGAAGCTCTATACGCTAGTGCATTCAATGTTAAGGCTTGGTAGCGCTCAGGAAAGACACGCTGACTGGGTCTTGTTCCGCCTCGCAGTGGGTATTTTGAGTAGCATTGTTTTTCGTATCGAACAAGATAGGCTAATTTAAATTTGTTCTTAACGTCAATCAGCAATGCAGATACAATGATGAAAGTTCAAGATAGAGTAGCTGCAGGTCAAACTGATATGTCAAGAAAAAAAGATGTCGCCAAATGACTAAGGCCGTCGAAGGTCATCGTCTTCCTGTCGCTGTAGGCAGTCTGCGGCTGAATTTATTCCAGCAACCCGATCTTGGGTGTTCCTATTTTCGGCCAATTGGTATGAATTATGAATGTAACCAATAGGACTTTTAGTAATGCGGTGGGTTCATAGAATTGGATTGGCTGCTTTTGATATGGCTGTCCTGGACTAATGCTTGCGTTACGTCCTATTCTTCGAAAAATTCAACTCACTTGTAATGATGCTCTCAAGTGACCGTCTTCTAACAAGAGTCAACAAGTGTCTCGTAAGTCTACAGGCAGAACTGACGTAGAGCAGAGATCTTCTTGCTCACTCATCTACGTAGACGTTTTTTCATACTGTTGTGTTAATTTGGTTTGTTGACGTGTGCGTGACCTGGTAATTATCATGAGCTTATTATGTGAGATCTGTTTCCTTCGTATGGAATACTGTAGGCTTTAGTTTCTTGAAGCATCCCTCTTACGTTTTTTCCGACAAACGTCAACGATCCAAAGGGAGCGATTAGCAACAATTATTACTTCCATTCACGTGAAATATGTCTCCTAGATTTTGTTTACAGTCCAATAAACTCTCCGTAAAAGTCGTAGTTGTACAACCTCTTAGACACGGTTATGATGTAACTGGCATCACCTGGTACTAACACCAGTATATCTACGTTAGATTTATTCTTACTATTAAATACTCTGTCAATGTAAAAGTTCAATATTTTTCAGACGGCGTAGGTTGTCCGTTTACCGTCATTTTATTACTGGCGTAGCATTCGTATACTATCCACATATCTACGTAGATATGAGTTTGTGCGTCCTCAGCTATAGGATTAATGGCCGAGCGATGGGATAACACTCGCGCACCAGGACATTTCGGTTGTCCGACCGTAGTTGAGAACAATACTTGTTCAATTCCGTTTGCGGACAAATCGACAATTTTCTCTCGACGACTTATTATGTTTATTAGTGTGTTTATCCATAGCGGAACGTCCATTCGTCTTAACCGTCAATGCAAAAGCTTCACCGCACAATTAGCTGTTGAACGTAGCCAGGATTCACAGTTATCATCACCACAGTGTATATATAGAAATGTATTGAAATCGATTCTTCGATTTCCGCTACAGCATCGACAGTACTATATGCCAATGGATCTGTTCCATACTGCTCCTGCTGTCCTTAACGTGTAAGCTTTTTGAGAAAACATTGATATTACAAAAGAAGCTAGATGTCCAGGGTTTGTATTAGCTTCTTTTGTATATTACTTTGACGATAGATCGATCACAGCGGTCCTAATCGTGTAAAAAGGCATGTTTTGCACTGATTTTAAGCAGGATCAATTGAATCATTGGTAGTTGCATGTGCAACATAAGACATGTCACTTTTTCTTTGACGGGCCATTTTATGTGTTCATAATACTTGATCTCTGTCTCTAGTCTGCAAAGACGCGGTCACATTCATGTGACATTTTTTCTCGTACATGTCGTCATGGCCAACAGGGATAGATCCATTTCACTCGTTCAATTAAGCTCTGTACATAACGGTACTTCTATGGGCCCTTCTGTTCTAATTTTTCGTTTACTTCGATTGTTACTCAGATGACACTAGGCTTAATGCTGCACCTGTCGAGACCAACAGCAACAACAACAACAACAACAAGTAGCCGAAGAAACGTTCATCAAGGGGGTTGGGGGGGGGGGGGGGGGGGGGGGGGGGCGCTCATAGGCTACTAGGAATATATGAAGTTCCTTACGTAAGGGAGATTGAGCGAACACCAGTTGACGGGCAGGACCCAGTCGTAGCAGTGCGATGCCTATAATGAAGTTTTCAATAGCGTTTTCGACTGCTCGTCGCACCTTCTACTGCTGTCGCCGCTGTCATTCGAGAATATAAGCCTATTGAGAATGGAGGCGCTTTGTGGTGGCGAAGGCAAAATGATGCATGGATACGTCAAGGGACAATCAAAAAAAAAGGCGAGGAAGGAACGTGGTGGTCGCGCCTGAGTCGTTTGAAATACCCCTAGTGTAATAGAGGTTGTTGCGAATTGAAGTGCGAAGCGTTTCTCTAGCTGCTATTACTGGTGATGCTAATACTGCTGCCGCTATTGTTCGTTCGACAGAATAAATAAGAGTAGGCATGCTACCTGGCAATAGGCCTGCTGTCCCATTGAGAGAACTGCAACATAGGGGATCTAGCGGAAAGCCAATTGACCAGCTCTTCGTGCCGATAAGAACAGCAACAACATCAGTATGACAAATGAGATTTTGGCCTAGGCGCTTACGCCCACGCAAACACCCTCTGTGAACACTTCCTTCTGTTTTTTTCTTTCCCTATTTGCGCTCGCCAGACAACTACTATGGGCAAGTGATTTTGAAGGCAATAGACGGCGGACAAAGAAGAGAGTGCAGGATGACCGACGCATAGACCGGAAGTTTGCTGTTGATTGAAACAACGACTGTTCCCAGCTTTAGACAAAGCTGGTATGTATCGAGAAGCAGCCCTCAAGAAGAGACGGCCATGGAAACGATGTTGGGTTTCCGTTTTGGCCTTTCATACAATAGAGGCATAACAGCGGAATGAAAAAACCAAATACGGAATGAGACAGATGGCGGAAAATGAATTCTTCTTGAGCAAAAGTCGACCCCTGAGGTGGCGGGGTTTAGGTCGGCGAGTCAAGGAACACTTGCGGCAAGATAGCACTAATCTCGTTACGATGCTATACCCACCATCTGCGTGAAACAAGAGAGGCGGTTGTGACAATGCAACAGAAGGAAGCTCATAAGGAACAGCCGGGGAAAAGCGTATCTTGCCTTTCGCCTTCCGTAATTTTCTTTCTTCGTTTGTTTTTTTCCTGTGCATGTTACATATTAAAGCATCGCATTGTCTTGGCTCACCTGAAAAGGCTCATGCGTACCTTCACTGAGTGACACTGTGATGCTAACATGCTGCTGCTGCATGCTGCTGTTCACCAGCGAAGTTCTACTATATCGTTTAATTATTAGTCTGGCGGACAACACAGGCGGCGTGGCAAACTTCTCTCAGCGTTTTCCTCAAATCCAAAACTTAGTTGCTGGTCCGCGCTTGCGTCTAAGGGGCGAAAACAAAATGAACTGAACAAATGGCGGCGGATGACGCAGGCCCACAATCACGATGTCAGGCGAGGCACACGAATACACAGCCAGAGAAGGGAGGCAAACGAACAACGTAGAGAAATCGAAAAGGGAATCAGGAAAAATACGGTGGCCTAATACAACAAACGAGCTAACTAAACGGCAAACCGTTTTTCTATTGTTTTTACTACGGTTATTATAGTGTCTCTTGCTTTTGTTTTGTTTTCAGCCTCCAACGGTGGTGGCAGCAGAATTATTAGCGTACTCATCGGCGAGCACGTAGACGGTCTGCACTTGCAACTTTTTCTAAATTTTTGAAAACAACAGTAATAATGGTAGTAAAGACGTCGTGTTAATACTACTAAAACGTCGTAAGAGGTGTGAAAGAAGTGGGGGCGAAAAAGGGCGTTTGGTACGACAAAGGAGCCAAACCTTATCTACAGCGAAGTGAACGACCTGAAATTCTTGTAGCTGGAATATGTCGGTTATAACGCTATTTAATTGGCACCGGAAAAACTGGACGTTCGTCGAAATATTAGAACGAAGTCCAAGTTCTGGAGACACTACCTGTCTGGGAACACCATGCACGACCACATGCACATATCGTTGTTGCGGAACAACGTTTTTCAAAGAGTTTTATGTCGACACCGACAAAACCATGATTTGCTCCCTATTGCTTTTAGAAACCAGCATCCATCAGAATCCCATAGGAAATAATATTAAGATTAAGATGTACATCTGTGGAACGTAGGACACATTTCCTCGATAAATTTGCATCGTTCACTCAGGCGAACAATGAGCTTCTATATATGGTAACGATAGCAGCGACCTGACCTCTTTTACTTTCTTTTTCCGACCTAGTCAGCACACAGTGTTACCGATGTGAGAGCGCAACCTTTATACTACCCCCATCCTTTCCCACCTACCCTTTAGGTCCGTCCAAGTCGAAAATAGCCGCGATAATGGCCCGTGAGAAGCAGACGCTGTTGTCGCAGAAGTGGTTGTTCGTTCCGTGCGCAAGAGGTCCCATGTTGTTTTTCCAGGAAAAGAAAAGTTTCCCCTGCATAGACAGCATTTTGTCGCCGAATTCATCTGCTCATTCATAGCGGCCGGCCAGGGGAGGCACGTTGCTCCTCTATGATCGGATTCATGATTATTTCAAATCGAACGAGTCCATCTTGATGGTTTTTCGCGGTCGCTGCCGCCGGTGCAGTCTGCCCTCAGCACAAAACCGCAGCAAACGTTTGCTTGCCTTTTTAGCCAACAGCTTGTAGCCGCGTTTGCTAAATGCTAACCGATTAGTTCAAATAAACCGTTAACGTGGATACGTAGATCTAGAAAGATATAAGTGGCAGAAACATCTGAGAACTGCTAACTGAAAGCATGAATCCTAGCTGAAAACTAAAAGCATCACTGTCACCGAAGGAATCATTTAATTATTATTAATTAACGCTATCCTCATTCGCATTTCTGAGTATTGTTTAATTACCATTAAAAAAAAAACTTATTCGATCTTCCCAATTAAAAGCAGATTAGTAGCTCGCTTTTTTAATCTGTCTCATAGTAGACGGGCAGAGCCCTTATTGTTGAACCTGGTCTAAATCGGATATTAGTGCTTAAGCTTGTACAGGTATAATAAAAAGGCAAACTACTGTTTATTATTAGCAGCGCTTCTTCCTGGATGCAGAAGGTACTCAAGTGGACCTTGCCTTCATGTCGTCAACTTTGATGTGATAATTTTCTTTTTGCGGACAAACAACGAGGATCTATCACGTCCCGTTGTAAATGGTACACCTGTCCAGTGTACATAAATAAAATTATATCATCGTATAGTAAAAGTACCACTGTGAATGATAATGTATTCCCCTAGCCAGTAGAATTGTATGTATATCTATAGATGAAAATCTGTCTCGTCACTTCAATATCTTGAATATGTCAAGCTCCATGTTGATGTTATTAGATGGAAAATGTCTTGACGTTTGGTTCAGTACGCACCTTCTTTAGCTTATTACTAGGTAATATAATATGAAAATACTTTTGTTTCGGTGACTCTGTGGTCAATCGTATTGGTAACTGGTGACTAAATATTCCTAACTCTTTCTAATCAATGATGCCTATTGGCAAGCCTTTTCCTGCCACCGCTGGTCAGGGCTTTGTTATAAGTTACATACGCATACATTTTAGCTGTACGAGTTCGTGTAGCATGCAGAAGAATGCGAGTCGTGCACGCTGGCGTAATTTTATCGCTGAAGACGGTCGACGTTTATTTAAGACTGGATCGACTACTCAAACATATATTCCACTCAATAATCAAAAATTTAACGTCGTAAGCGCGCATTTTTTCAAATGATATTTTTCATCTGTTACCTTTCGTACGTTGATCGGCCGTAGCAAAACAACGCTAAATACAGCCATGAACAAATAGCTGCTTTGGAATATATGCTGGGTGGCTAACGTTCGACGTACTGTGCAAAGGAGCTCGTATTATGTAGCATTGGTAAGGTGGTAGATAAGTAGTACGACATAATTTAGGCCGAAAAGAAAGGCGGGCTGTATTCGGGGAAATCGTTCGTTTTCTTGGGATGTTAAGCGTTAGATGTGGGCCTTGTGAATGGGTTAGCATTTACGCTCACTGCGCCTATGGTACTGGAAGTTACACCAAAGTTTAGTAAATAACGAGTGTTTATTTGTTTTAACCGCGTGTTCGGGTGTTTGTGCGTGTCTCTTAGAAGTCTGACAAATTGTTGGCCACAATTTACTGGTATTATATGCAAGGGTACGTAGCTGCGCGAACTCTCTTCACATACATACACATGGAACGATTTTTGTTTAGACTTGCACAAGATGAAGACGTTATCATTGGTTGCTATGGCCAGAAATTTCCTTAGCAGAGTACCAATGTAGAACTAGTAAATGAGCTGATCGCCGTCGTTAAACGATTCCCATGGCCTCATAAATCTTCAGGCGGCGGTCGATGCTACTTTTTTTTTTTACTCTTTCCACTCGACTCCTCTACCTACATGGCGATTAGGTAACCTTTTACCCTCCAAAAGCTCATGGGAACACTGTCTCATGCTGTCCCATTTCACCTCGATGGTCTATCGGTAAAAGATCTTAACCGTTATCCGATGCTTCCGTAGTTGTACTCGAACGAATCAACTGGTACCAGCATAAAAACCAAAGTACCAGTCGCAACGATGAAATAATTTCATCACAATGGAGCAATGATTACCGCGATGACCATCCATGTGATCAAAAAAACTAGCAATAAGAGCGGCCCGATATTGTTGAGCAGCGGACCCGCCGATTGCTATTCGTTGTTACCATCTACTGCTTGTTCGCTAGTTTGCGTGGGAGACTGACATGATCGTAGGAGAGAAGAGAGACAAGATAAACCAGTTACCATCGTAACCATCATCGTCATCGACCAGACAGACATTCACGATATGGGCAACATGGACCACGCTGATCTGGAGGCACGGCCAATGGCAGCGAGCTGCTGGCCACCGCTTGGAGCCTGATTCATCCAGTCGGAATCAATCATATCGTGCAGAAAAGTTTTCGGTTAGAAAGAGGTCATATCGCCCTTGCAAGACGGATAGCTGACGCGAGCCTGTGCGCGAAACTGAAAAAGGATTGTGTGGGATCAGCGAATGCCAAATCCTTGTAGGGTTTGTAGAGCTTGCTATTTGCCGAGTTGCTAGCCTACTGTTAGCACCGAAAGCAGAAAATAGCAACAATGTTCAGGAAAATAATGGCCATAGCTACAAATATAGTGGTGACCCATAAGGCATATATTGTATTTTGAAGTCGTTATAATGTCAGTGGGGTCGAATCTACCTGAGAAATATGCTCGTCTTTAGCAAACTTACACTATCCGACATGTACAAATACTCACCGCATCTACGTGGGCATTCCTTCCGGATTGTTGGTACCTCTATGTCTCCGATGTCCTTTCTTACAAGCAGCAAATCATGCGGAGGCACAATATTGCTACCATGTTCAACTCTTCCTGTTGTGTCCGCCGCCTTTTTGCGAGCTGACGTTAAAACTGCTGTACCAATGATTCAATGAATGAATAACATAGAGGAGCGTTATTTTGTGTCTTTACAACAAAGTTCTTTTTTATTCTTCAGAGCCCTGTTTCCTTTCTGCTCGATAGTAGTTCCATTCGGAATAGTCAACTGCGCGTATCGATATGTACATTGATTTCACTTGTCACGTTTGTCAGTGAATAGGGCGCGCTGTTGTTCAGTCGATTAGAATAGAATGGATGGGTAGCAGGCCGTTGTTTTGTCGTCGATGCTGACGTTACTGCCGACATTGTTACTACTGCTTGACCGTTTTGTCGTTGCCGTAGACCCCCCCCTCCCCGGCGCGCCTTCACCGATGGACCCCAGCAGAAGCGGGCGCTGCTGCCTGGAGCATCGCCGTTGTCTTCGTCTGAGTCAGTGAGACAGTAGGATTAGCTTGGACTTCCCGCATTCTCGGCAAGGCACTCTAGTTCGTGTACAGGAAGGGCTGTACCTGCCGGGGCGACTAGTTATAGACACGTGCTTATAAATCGTGCTTCAGTTTGTTGAATGGATCGGTTTAAACTGGCACCAGTCGTTCGTACGGCGCAAAGAACGTATTAGTCAGCTGTTTTTTATTGTTCATTGATTCGCCCTTTCAACTGTTACTAGTACCGCTATCGCTGTCGTTACTAGCGTTGCCATAGCAAAACGGCATTAGAATGCTGTATTTGGTGTACCTCACCTATACGTGTGTTTTTAGCTGTGTCAGATAAAGTATTGTGTTGTATTTTCTAGACAAAAATTACATAAAGCACAATTGTGGCATGTTTTAATGGATAATTGGAGATAATGTTTACTTATTAAGCTCAATGTAGTTATTGGCTAATACTTGAATTATTACGAATGCCCACAAGGTTATAGCCCTAGGGTGACGTGTGCCTAAACCAACATGCGCTTTTTGGTCGACACGTAAAAAATAACAACAGCAAGAAAAATATTTGACGAAAAACTTACGTCAATATGTAACCTTTCAGGCGCCATTATTAACTGATTTGGTTCATCTGTTCATCGGTTCATGTCCCCAAGAACAACAACTTACCGCTGTCTACCTTGTCGTATCTTCGCTAAGCCGTATGGGTGATTCAGAACGATGCCCTAAAATTTCTTGATAGCTTTAGTCAGCATTTTATCAGCTTAGATTTATGCTGCATGTTTTTGTACCTACGTCCGTCTTCCGTTTCAGAATCGCGTCGTTCTTCATACTATAATAGCCATGAACGCTTAGAAATGAAACGTTTGTACGAAACGGCATCTTCGCTTTTAGCTTAGTCGCCACGTTTATTACGTGCCTGAGACGGCATGGGAAAACTGTTGTAACTCATCTGTTCAGCCGGCAATGCTTTTCCATAAAGATCTCTGTCTCACGTATCGATATCTGTGATAAGAATTTTAGCCTGTAATTCGCAACATCGTGTGCTGGCCTTACGATTTAATTGATCGAAGATAATTGACTCCTACCTATTGCATGGTATGGTCTATATTTCGTGTCTTCTATGTATTTCGCGTTCACTTTTTGATCCGGCTGACGTTCACGAGCACTGCATATCCAGGCATTTGGGTTGTAGACGCTTGGGGCATCGACCCACGGCATCAAGCCTGTCCGTTACTGAAGGCAAAATTGCGCGGGTAGATGAAAACTAGAAAAAAAAAAGGAGCTTTATTATATCAACACACCGACAAGCAAAAATGAATACTTTTGTTATACCTTACGTTTTTTAGTAGCTCCATTAAGTGTCTTTTCTGGCGGTAGGTTCTTGGTAGGATTCCAACTTAAGAAATAATAATAACAACAAAACTATAGACATACACGTGAGAAAATTTAGAAACGGGACGTTTTACTGCCGGCATGGATAGACGTCACAGCTTTTCTGTTAAAACGCTATGACCAATAAGCGTCTGTCTATGGGGCTAACAGTCTTGCTATTGTGCACGAGTTCTCTGCTATTTAATCGTAAAGGATGACAGACAATTACATTAGATTGGCCCATTCTGTATAATCCCTGCTCTTGAATGTCCGTCTGTAGAAAGGCAGTACAGCCTACAGAATAGCCGGTATGGAATTCTATGGGAGATCAAAAAAAGTTTACAATCAATAATTATCTACTTTGTTCCGTGAAGTATAAACTGCATGTTCAAATTATAATGTTTTGAGTACAAACAAAACAAATTTGGAAGCGGCAAAAATGAAGAAAGATTGTGCAGTGTGTACCATACGTGTACGTCGCGGCATGAGATGTACACAAATGACGGCAATAGATAATTTCACTTTATAGCGCCGACGCTAGCGTTAGAAGTGGAGTATTAGAATTTGCGGTTAGAATTTGCCAGCTGGGACTGTCAGTTAACTAGTATTTATACAAACGTACGGTTTGCTTTCATTTAATATATCTGCGATTTTTTTTTTATTAATTTTTTTTTCAAATCGGCCAGTCGAGGCGCCTCATGATTGAAACGTTTTTTTCTTGACGTTTATCGCTGTTAGATGCCAATTTTCGTATACGAGTACGCTACGTTGGATTGATTCCATTTCTATGTAGGCGTCTATAATCAAGGTTATGATCTTAATACATAAATCAATTCTGGTCAGATACTATGATACGAAATTAAACCTCTTAATGTTACTAACTTGATAAAAATGTATTTAAATTATAAATTTATTAGATATAAGATTCATGTTACGTAGCTAGAGCTAGGTTTGTAATATTGTTTGTGGTGAGACCCAAAAGATGTTCATCCATGCCCAGTGCTATTCTGCGCCGATTTAATGTGTTATTTGCAAGGGCGTGGCCACACCGACGAACATATTTCAAAAACTACAGAAATGGAGATCCTTACATGGAATATTATCGACATTACGCACGTCTAAGTTGCGGTCTTTCACCATAGTAGTCGTAAAACTACACAATCAAGGAAATTGAGAGCTGCAGTTAAAAATCTCTAGATAAATGTGAAGTAAATCGCTTGTCCTATCAATCAGCGACCATGATTGTCGATGCTGGTGTCCTACATCAACGTTGTAGAGGACCTAACCTGCGATAAGGATCGCGCTTTCCGCGCAACGCCACGATCCCGGTGTTCATTTGCTATTTAAATACAGTGCATGACATCACGACATTCCATTTGTTGTAGTACCACTATCGTCTGCTTTTAAAATATCTCTTCTAAGGCTAAATGTATGAAGCTGAAATGGAGGACAAAAAGGCGGGAAGTCTACTCAAGTTTGAACATTGAGCTTCTATACTATACATACAATATGTATATATATACTATTAAGTATTTTATAGGTAACGAGGCTACATACGAATAAAACGTGATTGCATTGTAAGTTGATGCTAAAAACTCGAATCGGTTAACCGGAGATCAAGCACGGGACCCCATAGAGCTAATCGTGTGCCCTGGACTTAATCAACCCATTTCCCACGCTTAGAAAAATAGTCTGGACAGTACCGAAGATCGGCCAGGATGCTATTTTACAAATGTCTAGCAGATATGCCGCTGGCAATATTAATTTAAGCACATAGATGAAATACTATACAAATGTGACAAAAACAACGTAAAAGCTAAGTATGAAACGAATACTCGTCAACAACCCATTATTGAGTTTGCCGTCGGTGGGCGCTGCGTGCCAACTGACTCTAATGACGAAGGGCGCTGCCGCCTTATTATGGAACGGGCACGTTGACCTTGGGGCTGAATTCTCAAGGCGGCAATCTGTAATGTCACTTATCAGATCTGTATGGAAATTCCTTGAATTTTTACCTGTTTGCTAAGTCGCAAAGACGAATTAAAGCTCGAGAATACTTCCATCAGCTTGTCCATCTATCTAGCATTCTCTATATATATATATTATTGATTCAAACGTTTTCGTGAGAAAGTTGAATCATTGTTAGGATCTGTCTCTGCCTTCTTGGTTATGGTTTGAGAAATCCAGTCTCCCATAACCGAGCGAAACCGTCCCCCAGCCAATTTCGCCTTTAGTGTATAAGGGACCGTACACAACAGCACGATCGCTGCAATACTGTAGATCTCATAGTATACATTGCCATCTGTCTATATGTTCCCGGTTAGGTGACGAAGGGCATCTCGCGGCTTTCACAATGCAGCGAAACTTGCGAGTGAAGCCGGAATTTTCTCCCTAGTAGAATCGGCGACCCGCGACCACGGGCCTTATCCTCTCTGTGGTGAGCAAAATCAGCGATACATTTCCTCCACCTTCGCTCAGTAGGAGCCATGATACCGATGGCTTTTGCTGTGGCTAAGTGACTACTGGCTTTACAGTCAAATCCTCCTGTGAATGACTGGGCGGCGTTGCTTTTGCTGGAGCTATTGTTTAGGGGAATCGAAATAACCGCTTTATGATCTTTTAGGTTCAGCTGCCGCTTAGGTATTCTTGTAGGGAGAGAGCGCAAGAGTAGGGCAGGGCAAAGCAGGAGTTATGGGGCAAGCATCGTTTGAAATTCGTGTGCTTCTGGATTTTAGCAGGTTGAAGTATAGGTCAGTGAATTATGACAAAAGAAGAGAATGAATGAGTTTTCAAATATTACGCGGCAGGGGTTCATGTGGATTGTTTCTGTTTGTAGCTGTGTGTGTGTGCATGTGTGCTCGGGGATTGTAAGTTGTACGACTTTGGGGCGTCGGTAGTGAAGCCTTATCAGAAGTCAACAGAAGGTGCATCCGTATTGCAGTTGATTTCAAGCGAATAAGGCTTAAAGATCTTGGCTTGTAGCTTGATGTTGTCTGGGCAAGCTGGCTTCGATCTATCCTAGCATCCATAGGTAACATAGGCTATTCATCGCTATTCTACCTACCAAACATGACGCATGAAAAAGGGCAGATCACAATCTATCAACTGTGCCGCTGAAGGAGAATATGAGTAACAAAGAGCGTGCACTACGTACATAACTATATTTATCACATCATGGTATTCATGAGTAAGTTACGATGAAAAGTCAAGTTACTTTTTCTGGGGCGTTAACTGAATAGACACCAACATTATTGTGAGTACAATTATCATGTTGTTGGCAGGCCATGGGCACAATTTTTTTTTTTTTTTTTTTTTTTTTTTTTTTTTAGAGAACTAAATCACGCAAGTCTACTACAAAACATGCGTCTTAGCAACTTAGCTTGTGACTTGGCGAATATATAGACGTTCTTCTATACTTTTTGTTCACTGTAATAAGATAGCCCAATGGCGTCTCAGCAGCTAGCGAACGTGGCTAAATGACACCAATGTTACACTGAAGGCAATCGGGTAAACGGGAGTGTGTGATGGTCGTGCGGCTGACGAATACCCTATCAGGCTTTGCAAGGGATCTGATGGTGAACCAATAGCGACCTCTGATACAGCGGTTGGCCTCATGTTCTTCGACGCAAGTGTAAAACATTGCGCCTCTGAGAGGCTGAGGAAAGAGCAGCGGGTTGAATAACAGGTTAGGTTCGTGCGTCATGAAACAAAATAAAGATAAATGGGACAAGCAGCGAAAGAGCTGTAGCGTCGAGGGCGGTAGTAACACCAACAACAACAACAACATTTATGCAACATAAAGAATCGCGACGTAGAACGTGGCCTGTGTTAGCATTTCACACTGAGACATTGATCTAGGCAGGACAATGGTGATTTTCAGAGCTAAACAGAGATCTGTGAAAACGTAGTGTTTTCAGTATAATAGGATATTTCAACGTATTTGCGTACAAGCAGAATTCAAACCATTACCTAAAGAAGCAACTTGTTTTATTCGAAGGACAAGAGGTGGCCGTAGTTAGCGTGTTTGGTGTTATTCTCCCTGTCGTTGATGGTAGACGTATTACATTGCCACACTCGTATTTCAGTCAATACTGTGCGGATCATCACTTAAGCTACGACATTTCTGAAAACACCTGCAAAACGACCATGTTTTGACCGTGGTCGGCTCTTAGCTATATTCTCTCGCTTTGTAACTTCCTTTTAAATATTTAGGCTCTGAAAGCCACCGACCAAGAGAACAGCCCTTTCGAAATAGCACTACTGTAATTTTAAGCAAAACGGCGACGATCCGCAACCCAGTCATTGTCCTTTTTTCTTGTTACTTGTCATTCGCTGTGTAATCCGTGTTCCCATTTCCTCCTCCTCCTCCTCCTTCATGTTCTCCACGCACTTCTCATGTTTTTGTTATTGCCGTCGCGGCCTCATACAAATAAGGCAAAAGCAGGCTTTTTGCCAACTAGCCTTCACTTGCTTGGAGTGATGTGGAATACGGGAGACGTGATTGTGTAACCGTCTCTCCAAGCATCTACCAAATCGGTGCAGTTCAACCGGGTAACAGCGGAAATCCAGGAAACGGATGTAGGTGGGCAGGAGACATCTCCGAAGACCGGGCGCCCAGATGGAGGCGAACGAGCGGGGCCAACGACACAAGCAGCCAACCTGGGGGGTCGGTTCGTCGAACTTAGCTGTAAAATGTTGTACACGTTGGAAGAACACCCATAGACGTGGGTATAGGAGCAACGATACCATTTAACTCGCGTAAAGCAATAAGTAGATGAAAAGATACGGAAGAAGCTTTGGGGTGGCAGCAGGTGGGCAGGTCCCACATGGCAGTTGGCCCATCAAAAGAGAATTGCAGAAACTGGATGATAAATCTCGGTGACGATGGCGGCGTTATTCCAGTCCCGCTTCTGGATAGAGGTGCGGCAGACGAGAGAAAGGAATTGAGTACGGGTTCATGTGCGTGTCAAGCTAACCTAGCCGGAACCGAAATTTGAAAAAGTACAGCATGGCCAGTGAAGACAACAGTAACAAAGCGACAACAAAGGAACACCAGAGTAAGTGGACGAGTACAACACGAAAAAAGCCTTCCAGAATGCCACAGTGAAGGATAGTGTATTCGTGTTGAAGTGATTAAGGGCCTGGGTCGTGCAGCTGCTGTTGTACAGCTTTATGAAGGATAACGCAACGATCTAAGGGTAAACCAGAGAATAGCGCCATACCATCTGAATTATTTCAATGGTCACCTTTTGCTTTTCTAAGAGAGGAGACAGACGGCAAGACCGACGAGAAGGGATTGAAAGGCATCGGTGACGAAGGAGTCCATGTGGAGTGCGTCAAGCAGCAGGACGCCATCGCGGTGCAGGCATACGCAGTCTTAAAGGCTAAGACGAGAACTGGCATCGAATAGTTACGAATGACTTACACAGCGAAAGCTATGAGGCAGTCCAAAAGTAGGACCGGACTAGTCTGTAAGTTAAACGAAGCTGAACGAGCGCGCACGCCATCATGTACTGCTCGCCATCGAGAATCACGAAAAGCCTAATTTTAAAAAGGGCCTACCGATCGATGAACAATAATTATAAATATACACTAAAATTATAAGAATTTATCTTTAATGTTTTTACAAAGTAAATTGCCTATTTGAAGGCATTGCCGGAGGTTGTGAATTATATTCCTCTGTTCCGAATTTATTGACGCACACGAAGGATAGGACTCAGAGGAGCTAAAGGTTTCTCTTTTCTTCTGTCCAGAATTAAACGCAATAAAGTTAAGTTCGAAAAAAGGCAGCAAGTTGAGCGATGATGTGTCTTTAGCTAACTTACGCACCGACAAAACGTGTGTGTTAATCAGGCCAATTATAAGCACGAGCGGAGTTAAACTGTCACAGTAATTTCTCTTCAATGATAATTAATGAATTATGAAATTTCAAGACACTCGAAGTTTCACAGCAGTTTGCGTTGGTTCTCTATGAGTTGAAAAGGTTCCTCCTTTATCTTTAGGGACACCTAGATAAGAATCTCTTGCAGAACATAAACTTTAATATACACCCAGCTTTTCTTTTGTGTTTAGTCAAGTTAATTAGCAACCAGGCCGTTTACCGTCAGAGGCAGCAGTAAGATCTTTGTTATCTTTACAGCTAGCAACCAGCAAAAGGGTGGTGTTTGACGCGCCAGGCCGCTCATATCAGTTAGCTAAGCGTCTTTGTCTCTCCTACTATGTAAGCGGCATATCACGTATTTTTCTCTGACTGCCTATTCTGCATCTTGAGGGCTGTCAAGACCAGCATCCTTTGATCCAGCCTTGGCGCAGTGTGAATCCGGTTGCGCCTTTCAGCTTTAGACTATCTCCTTTCTGCGGCTGAATCGCTACTTCAGAGATCGACAGCTTCACGGGAACAGGAGAAGAGGTGAGCAGACGGACGGGCCAGCCAAGTAGCTACAATGTTACACCGAGTATGGTAATCAGACGCAAGCGGCACGCAATGGGAGCTGAAGACATAACAACGGGTTAGTCGTAGGATTTTCCTGGGATTCCTGGGGTTTCAGTTTCCTAGAAAGATCCAAATACTTGCTGTGCCTCTATGCTTTCATTTTCCTTCTCAGTTCCCTGACAACTTCGGTTTCGCAGACACCCCGGATGTCTTTGCGATACTACGAATTGTAACTGCGAGTATGTGTGTATGCAGGGTAATCGGCGTCAGCGGCAGGCCATATCGAGACTATCAACAGGTCAGGTCCATATAAAAAGGGAGAAAGGGTTGATATCAGTAATCATAGCGGAACCTGTCATCGCTGAATGGTACTCTGCTGTGGTAGGAGTCGTCCTGTGTGGATAGGAATCGAGCATTACGATCCTGTTATTTCTATGTATCGGCAAAACAAAGACTTGTAGCTGAGCGGTCACACTCAAAATAAAGAAGAGGTTGTGAGCGACAATGAAGGCTGGGGTAAATTATTGTTATCATCAGAGGCGGAACAGAGCCTAACAAAAATGAGACAAAAACTACCAAAAAGGTATGACACCTCTCCGAATACTTGTTCTGATTAGACGAAGTAAATCCCAGTATTCGTCAATGGAGTAATGCTTTAGAGATTCTTGCCTACCATCTACTACACAGATGGAGCAGGGGTTCGTGCGTGCGGTATATTTACTTTGCTCAGTACTTTGTCTATCGTAAGAATAGGTGAGTCTTACCAGTATGTACGATCGTTCCATACAGGGAGAATCCTCAGATTTTGCCCGAGAAAAAGGACATATTCGCCTAGGAGCAACCATCTTATTCTCTGAAACTACTTGAAATTTTTGCGGTTTGCTTTTTAAGCGCTTGCAGGCGGCTTATTGTCATCTATTCGCGCTGCTTATTGCGAAGTTCTACTGCCAGTTTCAGCGTTACTTTACGCAATGTTCACAATATACCTATTACTAATATTATTCGTATTGCCAGAAGTACTATGCTGATTGTGATGTAAATGGCAAACCCGGAATTGGCTGTACGCTTATGGATCTAATGTCCTTACCCATCCTCGCCTCCTAGTAGCATGTTGAACCCCATTCCTATACGGTAAGCCGCCGCCGACGACATTAACAGATAGATTTCCTTGACGTGCGTTCAAATATGACCAGAAGGAAAGAAGAACAGCCTCTTGCACGAGAGAAGTGCATATTTTAGACCAAACAGGGAGACAGCAGACGTTATAAGAAACAAATAGTAGTACAAGATTCATTTGGTCCATCGTTCTTGCCATCAGCAGGGTAACTTGGTTTGAAGATCGTCTCTGCGCTAATTTTGATGGGGTTTGCTGGAATGAAATCTTCGCACATCAAGGTCACACAAAGATCGTTTGGAGGCGAATAACCCTTTCATCACGTCAACCCTATTGCTGCTATCCTCTTGCTCATCGAAGTCGATTCGGACGACCTAGAACGAACTTTCCGTAATCATTTTAGTGCATGATTGAACCTCAGTAGATTGATCGTGTTGTCTGTAAATCATTCGAAGTTTCAGAAATCTTTTAATAAAAATCTAGTATTTGCCAACACTATAATAGCACTTTAAATCTAGACTACTAGGTTCGTCTCGGTTAGCTAGCTTAAGATCATACAGCTGTTGTAAACTGACGGATTTTTTGCAGATTTATATACATATTACCGCTAAAAACAAGTAGCAGAGACTTTCCCTACAGAGCAAGCTGAACTTTGACAAGAACGGGTCAAATTTTTTAATAAGTGTACGCATGCAAATACTAATGAAAAGAAAAAAGTTCTCAAAAACTATAGCAACTGAGAGATTACGTTACTCTTTACTAGAATCATCAAGTTCTATTGCCGTCCATTGAATGTTGTAATGAGATCGGATGACCGAAAAAGCCGCTTTCTCTACTGTTCATTTTGGAGAAGTCTCGATTTCAACGGAGATACGTTGAAAGATTCGGTTGAGAAAAAGCGTTTACAGGCACTCCTTATATGACATCATGAATTGTCATTCAATGTGTCTATGATTGCCGCTGCTAGTAGAAATCTAAATGGGTTTGTATGTCTATGTAGTGTTATCAAGAGGCTGTTCATAAGCGAACTATCGGCTTGGAGTGTGTTTCTGTGAGCTCGCATTTTGAGTGTTTATCCTGCTAATATAATAGCGAATAGAGTTATATTAAATGGCATAACGGAAGTCACTGCTTACAGAAAAAAAACACGTTTCGTTAACTAACGGTTACCTTAATTCAGGTCACAGTAATAGGGCGAGTAAGAGGATTTTGTCTTATTCAACAAGCAATACCTTAATCTATTACACGATCAGTATATATAATCATTAAAACGCTTATAGCAGTAACTTTGCTAGTGGTGAGAATTAGTTAGTATCGTCAGTGTAGTGTTAATATTACTGTGAACTGTAGCAAGATGTTTTTGATGAGTTTTTTTTTTTTTTTTTTTTTTTAAGAAATCAGCGGACAACGGCGAACTTCGCTAATGCGTTCGCCTCAAACCTGCCTCTCATTTTTTCAAAGTTTTTTCTTTCTACTTGTGGTTCAAAACTTCCACCATAAGTTAATTTTATCCCCTTGGTATAGTAGAATTTGCACAGTTCTTCCGTTTTTGCTTCACTGATCTCGATTGAACGCGTCTTGGCTTTACGTTGTAGCCATCATGCATTATTCTGTGATTCGTTGTTGGCCCGGCAACAAACACCCGCACGAGCTTCCCAGCGGTTGTTGTTGGTAATGGCGGCTTGGAGAAAAAAAACACGCTTGAAGCGTATTCGCGGGAAGCCACACAGTCGGGAGGTCCTAGTGAAAGGGGCCAATTCGAACTGCTGCAGCGGCCGCTGTTGTTGCCTTTTCTGCTACCACAGCCAGAAGCAGCACGGGACAGACGAAAAGACCGGGGCTGCTGCGAAGGGCTTTTTTCTTTGCTTTGAAGGCTTCTCATTATTGCCGTGTCAAATAGTGCTGTCGCTACCGCTGCTAGCGAAGGAACATTTAAGATCGCACGGGGAATAAGTAGCCGCTAGAGGTCCCGTAGTCTAAGGACGGGGCACAGCCTGGGGGTTTCCGAGCAACCGGATGATAAAAGCAACCTCTAGCTATGAGCAATAGAAGGGAAGCCCTCAAGGACATTGCCCTATTTGCACCTATAACACTGGCAACAGCAGCAGCAGCACCAGACCCAATTTTGCTTCCGTTTTAATCACGGTACGAAAATAGCAGGTCGTGATGAATGCGGCGGCCGAAAATTATCGCACGACGTTCGATGAGCCTTTACGACCAAAAAAAGACAAGGCTTAGCTTCCGCAATAGAAAGTATCTACCGCGACCTGGCGGTACGAAGCTAGGGCACAGCAAGTCAATCGACTTGGCACTACTGCGTCTATATCTGACGATGGACTATCGAGTCGATTTTGACCTAACAATCTGTCAGGAGGAGCAACGCTGGCAAGACTTGTCCTTTTTGCTAAAGGATGCGAAATTCTCAGCTAGTCTTCCGTTAACTGCTAGTGACTGTATCCGACGCCTTGTAGGCTCTGTTTGTTGGTATTCTTTTTATTCCTAGCTGCGTCGTCGTTTCCCGAGACTGTTTTGTATCCGAAATGGAACCATGTGTCCTGGGTAGCCTGATGTGAGAACCGCGTAGTGTTATTGCCAGCAATAAGAAAGCCAATTGACACTAGCGAACGACGATGACAGACTATTACATAAGGCACAAACAGTTACAATTATGGCTTGATTTTGGTGACTGCCAATAGCACTGCAAATACTATTTATAACAGAAATGCTTTAGTAATAAAGTAAAGACGGCCTGACATAGGCATAACGTTTCATATGAATAGGACTGCTTATTCATTTACCGGCTATGTCCACATATATGCGTGATAACGATTTTATCTTTCGAGCTGCCCATTCGATGAATATGCGCTGAAAAGCAGCTTGAACGCATATGGTTTTCCTCTTTTCTTTTTTTTTCTTTTCTTTTCTTTATTACTGTCGGCACTTTGTTTGGGGGGAAGGAAGGAAAGATGGCCGACAAACACTGCTGCTAAACAATCCATCTACATTCGAATTCAACGGTTTTTCACACAGAAAAATCTAGGAGACGCTGCTGGCACTTACGGACAACTTCAGCTAGATATACTGAGATATTCGAAAGGAAGTCGCGGTCATTGAAGCAAATGCGACGGACAAAAATGAAGCAAAAAAAAAAAATAACTACATTCTCAAGTGACACCACACGGCCATCAGCATTAGCACAAAATTCAGCACCGCTAACAGTGACATCACAGCGAGCATCAGTCACACCAAAGTAAACACTTTTTGTGAAAGTCACAGGAGCTCGGGGTAGTTGATGGAAACAAATCTAAGGGTGGGTTATGGCACCGAATTGTGAGTCATCGAATTGAGCTGTTCTACCGTTGTATGTTACGGTAAGCAAGCAGATCCCTGAATCGGACGTTGGACGAATGCCGTGTTTGGGTTCAGAGAAAAGTTAACGGCCCAAACATTCTATCGAGGATGAACTATTTGTTGCTGCCGTGACCGTTTTTCTATATTTAAGCAATGGTTGTCACGTGGTGTATTTAGAACGAGACAACGTCACGTTACGTAATATTCGAATGAAGAAACGACTGGGCGACCATGGCAATCCGCCATTTAACATTCGAGAAACTACGACGATTCAACGACCTAACGAATAGCATGTGCATTTGTTTATGGAGCTCATAAATTCGGCAAATTGCTCCGTCCACAGCGCAGTCGGACGTAGAGTGTTTGCGGAAATTGGCGTGATTCATATTCATAAACAATTATAAACATAAGAACGAAGTTAGAGTGATCACTGAAAATGCTCGGGATGCTATCGGTATGAGTGAGCCTAATCCATCGCAGAACGCTCACATGTAGGGCAATATCAATAGCCTATTCAGTTGTATTTTGTGTTTTTGATTCTAAGCACAACTTGTCAGCAAGCCTAGATATGATTTGTGTTATTTCTTCATCCACTTCAGGTGTCAACAACGGCCGACATTTTCAGACTGTGTCCGTCGGCTGTTCGGCGTCCGACGATACTAAAATGACGCTGAGTTCGGTTGGCGGGGCAGAGGCTGCCGTTGGGCCCCCGACGCCTTCTCTAGCGTCGCCTCCTTCGGCATTTGCCCCATCGCCACCAAAGTCTGCCTTAAGCAACAACGGCTTCTGGACTCTTCGGCACCAAAGGGCCGGATCGCAACCTGGTAAGTAGTGGCTGTATTGTCATTTCCAAGAGGTCGTGCTGGATCTTCAGCAGGTAACCGAAGGACCGGTATGGTCATAAACCCTGGGATTACAGAAGCACTGCGCAGTAATTCCTGTAGTAGAAGGAAAAAAGAGACGAATTCAGCAGATTTCTTTTTACTAAAAAGCACAGTGGCACAGGGAAGGGCCTCTTGAAGCAGTCTCGAATTTCTCGTTCGTATGCGCACGAATACGTATGGTTTAGTTTACCTTTGGTTATTTGAGTCTATCTATTATTTATATTATACAGTGCCATCCCAGTTAATTGACTGATACTCCTGCGTTAATGCCGCGTTATGTATTACCCCTGTGTAGGTGCAGACACGCTTGTAGAGGATCAGCTCGTGGGGGTTTGTTCAATGAGCTCATCTACGCCCTCGCCAAACTGCGGAGTCGCTTCGCTCCTCTTAGGAAGTACGCCAGCACCAGGAACTCCCCAACATAGCAGCCACCAGGCGCTTAACTCGCTACCGCCAATCGGTCACTCCAATTCATCATACGCAATATCCCATTCAGCTTCGCGGCAGAGTTTGCAGAACGTCTGGATGGAGAAGAAGGCTAAGAAGCTCAAATTCTATAGAAACGGCGACCGTTTCAAGGGGGTACGTGCGAGAGTCGATTGTCGAAAACAAGTAGCATCAGATCATTTCCATTCATCTTATACGGCTAGCTAGGTAATAAGCCTCACCCAAACATTTTTTCAACTTGAGTCAATATTCGACGAAAAGTAGACGCAGTAAGGTGTAGATTAGTTTCGATCTGCACTTCACCGCGTCCACTTATTTGTAGAATGAAAAACTTCGACATGAAAATGTGTCAAGTTAACGCAAAACAACATCGGTAAAGCCGATCGAGGTGACTCGCGGTATTGTTGACTGAAGGAGAATCGAACACTTCGTTTGGCTGGCGTAGCATGCCATGAGAACTTTCAATGTATTGTTATCTCATGTCTTAGTAGAAAGTGGCAAAAATAGCGCATAATTGATGTACTGACAGGGTTTGACAATCAATTTTGAATTTGATGTGTTTGAACTTTGGTTCGTCTCAGAAACGCGTGACTGTCATATCAAATAGTCTTACTTAGGCCCAACTAAGAAGATGTCGCAAAGGCTTCACGGATGTAGTTTAACCGGAAATTGGCATTTCTCAAGGTGCCTATCTAATCTGTACTATTAAAGTAGAAGTATCAAATAAGTATGCAATTCGGAAGTCGGATTCTGTACGCCGTAATAGCGTTCGCTCAAAAAAGATAAAATTAATAAGAAGGAAAAACCTTCACCGTCAGATATTTCCGTATTACACGAGAAAAAACTTTTTTGAATAATGGTATTTAAAACAGCGGCAGTTGTAAATAAGGAAAATACTAAGTACAAGTCCAAGCAACGCGTCTTACGAGTTATGAGACCTAGGCCGCTATCACCGCTTAACACCATCTTACGGTGTTTTGCGTTTCCCTTACAAAAAAACAGCGATAGAGCTAAGTTTCCAAAATTATCGGTTGTCGCTAAGCGTGCCTCTCGTGTAGGCTTCGGTACGATAGCTTTTGGTAGAAGAAAACAGAACGAAGGAAATGTAACAAGGACACTTGCTTACAGGCCGTCATGTATGCCCTGTCGGCGGAAAAAACTCGTTGTGTGGATTCTCTTTTTGCCGACTTGACACGGTTACTCACTGATTCACTTTCGCTACCTTTTGGAGTCCGCTTTGTGTTCCGACTGAGCGACGGAAAAACTATCAAGTGCCTCGATGATTTCGAGGAAGGCAAGTAGGATCGTTTTATTATCAATTCATTTTCATCACAATCAGTATCATTTTAGTCACCGTCATTGTAATCATTAATTACTATTACGGCTATTAGTAAAATTTGTAATAAACACAAATTTACTTTTATACACACCGGAGACGTTTCATTTGTATTGTCACTAAGCATTAAATCATCGTGTTGCTTTTCGAAGCTACAGGGTACAGTCGAATCGAAAACTAATACATATTATCTTGATATCAATTACTTGGACCATGTTGTTACATCTTAGGTCGCTTGACCTTATACAGGGCAACAGCCTTGCCGAGGCACTGTCTCCTATACATATACGTACATAACAATATTTTAACCCTAGTAATTGTGCCAGCGGCAGGTATACGTCGCAACTGAGGACGCGACGTGTCGTCAATCAGCGGGTCGGTCGATATTTCCTGTTGGTAAGAAGATTGCATTCCATTCGTAGCTTAGTTTTTGAATACTTTCCGTCTAAACCATCTATAGGAGTCTGAGCCGGTCGGGATGTATCCGAAGCATCTGAATGCGCCAGCTGCACTTGGCCAGTAGTGGGCACTGAACGTGGGCCAGATGCACATTATTAGAGATGAGGATAGGAGGCGCTTGGCAAGGCATGGTCTTACCTAGACAAACGACGAGAATAACTAAAAGAAAAGTCGAGCTTAAGCCAAACGTAAGCTGGGCCACCGTATGCCTGTGGCTCCGAAGGTCTCGATGGACAGGCAGCAACGACCAGCAACGGTTCAGTAGTAGAAGAAGAGCAAAAGAGACTGTCGCTAAGCTTGAACAGATCAGAGAGGCCAGATCAGAAGCTTTCCGGGATACCCGGAAGGCCTTAGTAGCACTAAAGCTACTTTACTGGTGCTACCAGTGAGTAGGCGGGCACGTACACAGGGCCAGATGTAGCAAGCGCGGCTAGCGCAACGGGACAGATTGCTCTTGATCGTACCATCTCCAAGTGCGAGTGTTTATCGGTATGGAGCTAGAAGCACATGAGGATCGAAGAGCGCTTCGAATACAAATGGAGCAAGAAAAATTTTAATGAATGATCGGTTGAACAATCGTGAGCCTGGCCTAGCTAATACACTTAATGCAATCTATATAAAACAAGTTATTATTTATTTGTAGAACTAGAACCTTATGATCATTATAATTACGGTGAATTAGGCATTACGGATAATTAAAAGTTAAAACGCGAATAGGGTTAAATGCTATATTAGGAGATCGCATAAGGGATCCTGTCTGCGTACTGTAAGTTGTAGTATTGTACTGCGTAAGTTGAAGGTTGGACCGTTGTTAAGCCTTCTCTCTCTGAACAATATACTCGCCTGTTGCCCTTTCTAACCGATGCTATTAGTGTAGTATTTATCGCGTCATCTAGAAACACATCGCCTCGTGTTGTGGGCGTATTAGATTGTAACCATGAGGCCAGTCGCGAACCCGTTTCGTGTCGCTTAGGATTGTGTAGCGACAGATGGTAGCACGCTCCGACATGTTTGTCTCTTGCGCAATTGTCTTCTGTTTGCAGGCGATAGTTACGTAGTTTCATCGACCGACACCTTTATTCCAATGGACTATGCATCTTTGTCAACTCCACGCCATTTTCAATTGGCTGGCGTAGGGGAAGCGAGGAACAATCCCAGCCTCGATCGCAGCCTTCGTTACAGTGGGTCACATCAACCGGCTCAAAATGGTCTCAGTGGTGAGTACCACAGGAACAACTAATGCTTGTGTTTATGTAAGGCAATAGAATTGCATTACCGCCACTTTCGATTCGATAAACCCATTTGAGCGCACGAGCACTGGAGCACGTGAGGTACCACGATATCTATTCGATGAATAATAAAGTTTTCAGCACTGCTGTCGCTTTCTCTAGTTTTAATATACATTGTTCTGATTTCTCACCAGTGAGTAATGGCTGCTCGAGGGATCGCAGTGTCATCCGGCCGCGTCTCGTTCGAGTTTTGCGAGCCGGAAACAAGCCTCGCAAGTTTGTCCGCTTGCTTCTCAATAAAAGGACAGCTCATACGATTGAACAGGTAAAGGGTCGATTTTATTGATTACATCATATTGCGAGGGTGTGGCGTGTGTTTGGCGAGGCAAAACATATTCATTGTACCTCGACGTCTCTTCCTGTGGGCGTTGAAAATATCAAGCGTTTTTTGTGACTACTGGCGAATCGTTTAAGGTATTGGATGATTTAAGCCGTATGATCCAGCTTGACTCTGGAGCGGTTCGGAAAGTGTTTTCACTAAGCGGAGCTCCTGTGATCGCGCTGGGAGACTTCTTCACCTCCCCGGATGATGTATTCCTCGCGTTCGGAAAGGAAATTCCATCCGTAGATGATTTCGTCCTCGACACTGATGGTTCGTGTTTTCAATTATCTCCCTACCTGTTGTTTGACTTCTGTTTATAGATAGACGAAATCGCAGTATTCAACCAAATCGCGAGCTTGGCGCTATTGAATTTAAACGTCGCCCAAAATTTTCTGGTCGTCCTAGGTTTGTCGAGTTTTTTTGAATTAATCGTGGTATAATGTTGTTGTTTTTTGTGTGTATTTTGAAACTGTTTCATTTGTTATTGTTCATCTTCAAATCGATGATTTCGTGCACTCTCGTTGTTCCTCCATCCGTTGGTAGATTTTAGTGGCCTATACATGACGGATCGCGAGATCGAGTAATTTAAATTTGCGTTTTGATTCTGTCTACAGCGCCGTAGAGTAGATGTTTTGCTTCTACAACTTTAAATTTGGACTGGTTAAGCAACTTATTAATAACATAGGATCGTTTTATTGACTTTGTCAGAGGCGCGCAAATTGGCGTGCTCGCAGATGCGCCGAGAGACACGGTTCTATGGCAGGCCGTTAAAGGGTGACGAAAAGGAAGGTTATAAAGAAACAAAGGAACACCGACGTAACGGGTCGGCCGACGTGCGCAAGAGTCGAGATCAGGTGTGGATCAAGCATTAACAGACGAGTTTTTTTAGCTAACTAGAATGTTCGTTTCAAATTTAGTCATGCTGTAACGTAACGAAAGATGAGACAATAACTAGTAATTGGAATCGTTTACCTGCCTTCCTGTTGTTCGTAGAGCTCACCGGTATATCCAGCTTCTGTGACACGAGAGTTTGACATTCACAATAAGATTGGCGATGGCAATTTCGCCACGGTATATGAGTGCCGCCAGAAGTCAACAGATAAGTGGTTCGCACTGAAAGTCATCGATCAGACAAAATGCCGCGGTAAAGAGATGCTAGTACGCAGTGAAGTCGAGGTGCTGCAGAGAATGCGACATCCGAACATCGTTCAGCTGATCAAGCAGATACCCTCACCGGTCAGTGAGCTCATAATACGTGATACGCATATTGCGCCGAACTATTGAATCTCTACATAAGCGTGTGAAAACTGAAACATATCTATTGAACACCTCACTTATGAAATAATTCGAATTTATGTGCACCAGGCTGGTACGGTCGCTAACACGTATGATAATAGCCTGCGGTTAAGCTTAATGATAGTTACCTCATACAGACCTGCGATTTTTACCAAAGCGCTACATTTCTTCGATATAAAGCTTACTCAAGCATTTTCCTAGATGTTTGATTGCACCGTCCGATGGCAAAAATGGCACGCATCTATGCAATTATGCGCGTTTTTCCTCTGATCAACAAGCAATGTTGAATTGCATTACTATATAAATGGCGTATTACAGGAGACGGAAGAGCTGTACTTAGTGATGGAGCTGGTTCCCGGTGGCGATCTTTTCGACGCGATTAGCCAGGCGAACCAGTTTAGTGAGGAGCAGGCTGCTGATCTGATGACGGATCTTGGTCAGGCACTTGCATATCTCCATAATGAACAGCGCGTTGTTCACAGGTAAAATTTTAATAACTTCGAGAGTGACTCGCGTTAAAAAATATGACTGCCGCTTATTAAGAATGTTACAGGCTGATGCGTTTTTGCTGTACTTCCAAAGCTATTGGCATTTCTTTTTCAGGGACATCAAACCGGAGAATCTCCTCGTCGTGCCAGAAACGCAATTCGATCGAATGCGATTAAAGTTGGCCGATTTTGGTCTGGCAGTTGAGGTCCGCGACGACGATCCACTGTTTACGGTGTGCGGGACGCCTACCTATGTAGCACCCGAAATACTCGCCGAAACTGGGTACATACCTCAGTTCCTCCATTGTTATTGTACACAATGTTGTGATTTATATCGTACGATGTAGTGTACAATATTTGTACAACAACCTCATTTCAGTCAGTGATGTGTTTAACAGTGGTATTATCGGTTATTACGTTTTTCTAGGTACGGCCTTAAGGTTGATATTTGGGCCTGCGGCGTAATCTTGTACATTCTGCTTTGCGGATTTCCGCCCTTCGCATCCGATAATAACAGTCAGGAGGAGCTATTCGATAAGATCCTTGCAGGACAGTTTGAGTTCTTGCCACCCTACTTTGACCATGTGTCCATGGCGGCACGGGATCTCATTGAGAAGATGCTACAGGTGGACGCTAACCGCCGCTATTCAGCACAAGAAATGCTGGAGCATCCCTGGATGAAGACGGTGAGCGACCTACCTAGTATAACAGTACTACCCGATTTTCTAGATAAAATAATAGATAGAGTGGCTACTAATGATAAAATGTACGTTGGTGTGGCTGTTTGCGTAACTCCGTACATACAACAGCTATATAATTACTACATTATACTTGTTGTCTACTGACACTTTTTCAGCGGTGCGCCTCTCCCGACTCAGCGATGTCGATGAGCACGGAGAGCATGCACTTCGAGCGGAAGCCAACGTCTTCACAATCCAACACTGACTCAGCCACTTCATCGCTGTAGAACATTTCACCGTACAAGAAAAGAGCGAAGACATGAATGCCTACCCCTATGCGCGAAAGAGGCCTGATGCAGCTTTATTCAGTTTAGAATACTTATGCTAACGGTGGAACAAACCTTGCGTCCAGGAACCCTCCAAGAACTCTCCATTTGTAAAATGACCGACGAAGAGTTATTGATCGAGACTGATAAATTGCCGCTCAATCGCATTGCTCGAGCTTGACAAGCTGTCTTTAGATTTACAGGTTCTAGTTCGTAGGGGAAACATTCGATGATACAAAATCGAGAAGAATCTTTTGTGTCAAGTTGGAAAGGGTGACACAAACCTTTAGGGCAACTAACCTGATTCCTGCTGATGGAAATAATCGTCTGATTGTGGTGAAGATGTTCTTCACGCTGGTTATGGTGGGAGCGATGAATTTTAGTTATTTTACTACAAGAAGTAAGCCTACGTCGGGGAGCTGCACAGTTAGACATGCATCCGTTCTGATAGGAGAGAAACAGCTGTCAGATAGAAGACTGAAGAAGAAGAATTGATTATTTAAGCTCAACCTCGTCCTGATCGCCTAAGTAGCCTGAGCGCTACCGCCGATCAGGAACATTCGAGAACGGCTCAAAGAATGAACGAAAGGTAAAATCAACTAACGGTGATGAAAAGTCAGTCAAATCCAGTAAGGTCGTTTGCGCAAAACGGCATACAGAGCCATGGCTGACCTAATGACTCAATGTTAAACAGAATGAACCGAGCGTCAATTCCGTATGACGAAGCAGGTCTGACGTGCGTCTGAACGTATGCGTCGTACTCGATTCTGCAAAAGACCTGGTAAAGCAGCGATGCGAATGAACATATGGACAAGAAGAGTGTTCGCAGGCAGATGTATGTGCGATCCGCGCCATAGTCCTTCCAGGAAACAAAAAACCTAGCAGGCAATTTTAAAAGCTGAATTGTCCGCAGGAAGCACACGTACATAAGCTATAATAGCGGTTTGCGTGGCCTTATGAAACACACGCAAGTACGCAGAATATGCAAGGTACTCAACCGTGCAACGAAACAAACTAGCCTGCGCAGGATCTATATGGCACGAACTGCAAGCTGAAGTCACGAAAACAGCAGTACCATTATTATTGTGTCAGTGCAAGTATAATAAATAGTAGCCCTTGTATATATGGTAAAATGAAAATGGTACAGGTAACAGGCGGAGAGAAGTGTATATATATATATACACTGTCAACAGAAATAAGCAAAACCCATGTACGCATGCATAACCTATAAAACGACGATGGGAAGGAGAATTTTAAAAGCGATTATACAGACCTTGACGCACCACGTACAATAAATAGTGCTAGATACTGGCTTTCCTCTTTCTACAAACTTTCCTCTTTCTACAAAGTAACGTTCAAGCCTAGTTGGTTCTTGACTAAGGGAAAGTTGAGAGATATGCAAAAACTTAGCGAGGATTGATGATAACCTACAGGGGTTTACGAATTCAAGGTTGAATGAAAGGTGTTTTTTGTTGCAAAGAGTGACGGTAGGACACACCCATGCATAAGAACTATAAGGCAGAATGAAAGTCGACTTTGGCGTCGCAGCCAAACGTTGACTAATAAAGCCAAAAGCTTTTAGCAAGGAAACATGGTCATTAACGAAAAAGATGACAATGATTGCATTGAAAAAGCTTATAATAAATGAGGTGATTTTGTGATGCAGTAGATGTAAGATATGTTAAAATGCGACGGTTTAAAAAGACATAAACGATAGCAATCAGAATTCACACTTTTCAGAGACAGGCCTAGCACATGTTTATCATCTTACGGAAATACACACAGATCGTCCGAAACGAAAGCTACCACTAAACACTGAAAATTGACGACGATCAATCGTACAACGTCTGTTATAATTACAACAACGAAAGAAGAGCAACAAAAGAAAAAAGAAACACTGGAGATTCAATTTTGCAATGTGTACCGAGTAGTTGAAGAAACAGCTGATTATTATTTTAGCAGAAAATTTCGACTGAGTATCACGAAGCGAGCAGTGTCAGCATGGATGTTGCCCGTCTCGACGAGACAAAATCGATTTTAATCATACGACATGTCATTGAATGGGAAAGACGAATCGATCTGTTAGGTTTTGGTCACACGGGCTTGTACTCTATTCAAGATTGTTGATCAGCAAGTGTTTTTGCCATAGGGTGCGACTGGTTCTTAGCTATAATATCAATATTTAGTCGTTTATGTAGACTCGGCTGGCATATTATTATATGGCGAAACATCTCTTGACGAAATGCTGCCCCGGAGCCTACAAATGGCTGCCCTGGAGCCTACAATTGAGTGCTATGTGTGCAAACAGAAAGCAGTAACTGACATGATGGACCAGACCTTGTCCAGAGCTTGATTAGGTCGTCTGTAGTCTATACTCATCCAGCTGACATGCGCGAAAATACAGTGACAATGAAACAGCCGAGGACAGAAATACAACAGCCGTAAATGATGTTCGAAAGTCATGCTTATTCATAATAAATAAACTTGACATAATAATAATTAAGACTAATAGTAGTACTGCTATCCGCAAGGCACCGCACCAGATAACTATATTATTAATTAAATAGGGATTTAAGCAGGTAAAACAAGCAAAAACAGTAGAAAAACGCCGCGCTAACAAAACCAGTGAAGTGAGGAAAATGCAACCGGTCAAATAAATCGAAAAATGGCTGTTTTATTAAAAGAGAGCGAGTGAAAAGACACAGATAATACGAAAACAGATATAAATATTATATTATTACCACGAGGACGGCGACAAACTGAACCACCTAAAAAGAACGAGCGAAGTTAAATCGCTTTATTTATACTGTGCAATAAAAACAAGCAAAACTTCACTTTCCGAAAAAAATGTCTGTTCATTACTCCGATTGTTATCAGGCGGAATGTACAGTCGGCTAGCTTTCGAAAAATTAGGGAGCAGATTAATGTCGTCACATCGACTGTCTTGAATAATCCGAAACACCGACAAATTCTATCCGCAGATTCATTTCTCAAACCATAGCACAATGTGAGCGTTTACACACTATGATCTTGTTCATAGAAGTTCTCCACTGACGCGCGTAGAAAATCAACTTCTATGGAAAAATCAATATATATAATACTTCTAAAAGGAGATTGCTATCAGAGTAGCTGATCATCTCTATAATAAAATTTGCACTTCCAAGTACCGTTTAACCATATATTCCTTGGCCGAGCAATTATTATACGATGATGGATGAGCGTACATGCGATGCTCCTAGCGAGACGGAACCCCAAACGGATTGTTTTGTGCGCAGCATCAATCAGGGCACCAGTACGCACAGTGTGGAATAAATAGAGGTTGCTTAGTCATTGAACCGGGCTGAAACTTTGCATAGGCCTACTCACATGGAGTGCAGTCAATGAATATGAGTTGACCAAGGAAATTTCTAGAGAAACAAAGGGAAAGAGAGATGTATGCAAGAGTAGCGGTCAGTAAAAATGCCGCAAGAGTCGTGGTCGTCATGATGGCGTGGTCACAATAGCGGGAACACAAGGCATCGAGGAAAAGCGTTCCAGAAAACCGGATGTATATATACAGAAGTACTCGCTAGCAACTATCAGAGTTATCTATCAGAGACATTTTGATGTCTATTTTGCGTAGCGTACGTTATGTGCCGGTATTCCATTAAACCTTATGCAAAGTGTGTGTATTTTACAATTTTTGTGTACGACTTCACTGCTCTGTTATTTGAACTGTTTTAATTTGGCAAATAGACTACTAAAATAGAAAAATCTCCAGAACAGAGAGTTACATCAGGGGTAAGTACGACAGTTCGATGAAGGAATTGCGATGGAAAAGCGTGAGTGTATTTTTAAGTGAACTACTTCCAAATATTACAATGATTAGGAAAATAAAGTTCCTAACTCTATTTTTGCGAATTGCTAGTATTGCATACATCTCTTTCCTCTTTGTTTGTCCAAAAATATCTCTCATTTCCTTGGCCAACTCATGTTCATTTATAACGCTGTTTGCACGTCGTTCCTAGGACTCAGTATCCTCATCAGTTGGTTTAAAAGGTTGATTGCGTCTCTGTGTGTACACGTACCTAGATAATTTTCTAAATTCAATGTTACTGCACAGGTCCATGTGGGTAAGCCTATGCAAAGGCTCAGCTCGTTAAAATGATTAAGCAAGCGCTATTTATTCCACACGGTGCACACTTGTGCACCGGTTGATGCTCGCACAAAATAATCGATTTGGGGAGTTCCGTCTCGCTAGGAGCATCGCATGTACGCTCATCCATCACCGTATAACTGTTCGGCCAAAAAGAAGTAGCTTTTCCTTTTGTGCCCTCATCGTCATCAAGGTGACATTTATATGATGAATGGAACGATTGCCGTGCGGTTTTTCGGGTAATCCTTAAACTCCTTCTTGTAGTTGCGATGTTTACCGAGTGCCCAAACAGTCATCTGGTAAAAACCGGCACTTGCGAATAGACCAACCGGCAGGGTGTTCGTCATAGCTGTGAACGCTACCCAAGATAGGACCTCGTATGTGTAATTAGGGCAGGACACAAATGAGAATAGCTGGGTGAATGGGTTGGCAGTCGGGAACGGAATACGACGCTCTTTCGAACCAGCAGGTCGCAGATTTCGTAAAGCCAAATGAATGCTAAAGTTTCCAATCTCTGCTATCTGAAAAATTAAAGTGAAAAGGGGAAAAGATACATATAGCAAACTTAAGTTTTTATTTACTCGATTGGAGTCACTGAACAGTTACTTTACTACGAGTTATTGTGCAATCGACGGCCTCGTAGCCCGTGAAACAAGTGATAAATTTACATCAACAATTCGATTCTTTGACAACAAACTTCTTTTGAAACAAAGCAAAAACAGACTTGATTTTGCTTGTCAGCTCAAGCATGTTTACGACGCGTCTGACTTGATTTTTTTTTCGAAATTATTAGAAAAATTTCATGGCTACGAGATATTATATACTTACCGCGAACAGAACGAAAGCAGCGTATATCTGACGCTTGCACGCCGGTGGAGTATACAGAGGGTGGTTTATATAGTAGGCAATGTACAACCCGAAGCCCCAATAGTATCCGCAATTTTTAAACAGGTTGAAAATCGGCATCGTACCGTGAGAGAAGCGATGAATAAACATCGTTTCTAGCAGACGTTTGACGTAATGGAACGCCCAGCAGCCTGCCGCAAGGCTGTGAATAGAAAAGTTACAAATCGCATAGAAAGCACAAACTAATTGTAATTGTAAACTAATTGTGTAACTTAATGCTAGTGATCGAGATTGCTCCATACAATGACAAAAGGAATTGAATTCTACTCTTTTGTGTGTTAAATTAAGGAAGTTAAGGGAAAATATAATGTGTCCTCGTCTGGACATATAGGTATATAACCCTTGATATATCAACTTACTGCACGACGTCCGCGTACGGTATACTGGCCGCCTCGGCTCCGTAGAGTATAGCTGGTCGTGTGTACGCAAGCAGGTAAAGAACTAAGGGTCCTGCATATTCGAGTAGGAATACGGTAGTCCATCCTATCTGAGGTCCGAGATCTTTAAGGTAGAGCTGCTGCCCTGCCTTAATCCCTGCCGTCTCCAAAGTTACACCATCCGAGAGTGCTTTCGACTCTTGCAAATAATAATAATCATCAATATCATTCTAATAACAAACATGGTATTCGCGAACAACGAAAAAGTGATCTATGGATTACGTAGTGGAATGGGACAGAAAAAGTTATTAACATAACTGTCTCATTTTGCCGTGCATATTTAAGCTAAAGGCAGTGCTTGCCAATTGTAACATCGAACAATTTTTACGAAAAGGTAAAAGGCATTTGTCGAAAACCAAACACAATTATGCTCCGTTTAGTAGTGGTGTATAAACTTCTAAAAAGGTATACGAAGCAGTGCACTTACTAGGGTCAATCTTAAGGGCTTGTCTTTCAGGGGCCAGACCCTTCTCTGAAAAGGAAAACAAAAGAACTTGTAGCTTATGTAACGTGAGTGATGTCAAAGGATGATAGAGTTATTCTTGGCACTTATTAGGTAAACACAAAAGTAGCCAAGTAACTCACTCTGTAAGGAGATCTTCTTCTTGACATCGGCGATTGTAGAAACGGCGGTGAGCTACAAGAACGAATTCAGTTGTCATTAAATACAATATTGCTATTGTTTAACAGTCGCTGCAAAACAAATCAGACTAACTGCGCTTCTGTATAGAAAGAAGCGTCTGTATATTATAACATAAAAAAAAGCTTGCAAAGTACTAATTTTCAGAAGGAAACACTTACCCCGGATATAGTGCACACTTCCTTCTTCGACGAACCCTGAACGATATGGATCTGTAATCGATATCAAGAGGAAGGAACATAAAATTGTTTTACTATAATATCTTGTTTAATTATTATTAAGGTCTTGTGTAAAGTACACTAATTTTTTGAATATGCATTACGTACAAAGACGTCATGTAATCCGCTATTCAAGCCTGTGTGAAGCTCGAACTGCCCCTTGACCCGCGCTCGCAAGTGCTAATGAAATATGTATATAATACACGGGTTACAAAACAGGTTTCTAAATTCATATTATAATTGTGAAACAAAATACCAGTGTAATTATCACGATTATACGAAACGTTGCTATCGGGCGCTTGTCAATCAAAAATACTCCTCTTTAGAAACTAGGCAGCTGGGAATAAAAGCGTCGGACCTAGCTAACCCATAGAATATCCCAGTTCGTCGCAACCGTATCAAAGAATCAAATACGACAATTGGCCTCAGCGCCCAGTAATTCCGTTTCCTTTAATATTTCTTCATATATTACACCCATGACCAAAATTATCTTTTCCCTTTTGCCAACATACTGTGATACGCATAGATCATTGCCTAATTATATTCCGCTTTCGCGAAAACGAAAACGTTATTTGCGACCTACACCCCCATAGATCAGAAATAAAGGCTCCTTTCCTTACTGTAACAGACCCACTTATACTGCTCGAAATGATCAAATCTGATGACAAAAAGCAGCTGTGTCTGATCAAGGGCGTTCACATCGACCGTGGGACATCGGTGATCATGCAGGGATAGTGGCAGACTGGTCTAGGCCGTATGCAGAGTAACGTAGTATCTTCTACTACGACTTCTATTACGTCTGTGAGATTATACGCGTTTCATGATGTCAACGGCGAACAACTTCCTTCCCGCTTTCTGCCACAAGTGCGGACATCCCAAAATTGTTTACGCTTTGAGCGGATGCCCTTTCCTCGACGAAGCCAAGAGCGAACTGCCACGAGGAATTGTAGAAGAATAGGATATAATTGAAGTATAGACAATGAAAACCAAACTGAATGGATATAAATCGTGAAAATAATGAAAAGTTAAAGAAAAACTATTTCAAATAATCATAACTTTTCGCAGGTTATTTCCTTCTCACTATATCGATCCTAGTGTTTGCTAAATTTCGAACGGTCCAAAGGTCATATATTACTAACTACGGCTTTTAGATCTTATTATCTAAGTAATAATAATAATTAAATATTGTGTACGGTCCATTTCACATATAAGTGGAATCGATTACGTACATTCTGTGACACGCTTTGGTATGGCAAAATCATTTTTGAGAGCCACTATGTGAAGTCGAGTTACCCTTAAGAATAGCCTAATTGATTAACGTTTGACCGACTTCTTGATCTAGTAACAAACCTGTTTGTTTTAGCTACTCAGTAAATCGAATACGTCAAAAATGACAGTTCCTTCTATCGTCGAATGTTGATTACAACTATACGATCAGTGGTCAAAATGCGGGACGCCCCGCGTCACCATCCGATTCCGCAAAACCCATCACAAAGCCAATAAGATCACCCTCAACGAATATTGTAAAATTCATTTTTTGTTGTCTGTTGGAGAGGAAAGTCATAACGCGCCAAGCATTTGAAGGGAGAACACTTCAAAAACGCCTTGTAGACAAGCACATGGCTAAATCACCTAAACTTTGGACGAGACTTACAAATTCATACGCACGGCCAAGCTTACCATCATTCGCGTACATACCGTGCAAAAGTAATTACAACCCTCTACTAGACTTTGAGCACGTAGATTCAAAACAAAAGAACTAACCTCGAAGGAAGAGAGAAAGAGTTAGGTTGATTTTGATGTTTGGATAATTTCACGCTGATTTAGATTGTTTTTAGCTACTACGTGAATGGAAGTGTTACCCATAGTGTGAACTGCAGGATTCAACATGACGCATGCGACGTCGCAGTTTAACAATCCTGTAAAGGGAACATTACCTTTCTTTCTCGGGTCAATATTATAAATAACTGACCTGAAATAGAAATTTCGAATCTTCAAAATTTGAGTAAATGTCCACTGAGTAAAGGCCGTTTTTCACGTAGTATATTGCTCGGTCCAGTTAACGCGTGAACCACAAGAGAATAATTCTCATTGGCCGCCTGGTGAAGACGTTGGTTATTTAAGGACGTACTGTAAAATCCTTGGTAGCGAGATATTCTGTCAGGAAAAACGGCGAGCTTTTAATAATCACACTTGCACCGTTCATTTTCTTTTGATATTACTATTCGACGCTATTCGTTCTAGCATTGCGACGTAGATATCAAATATTTCTTAACTAGATCGTTCTGTGTCGATGATCTTCATCACGTATTTTAACGTCCACCTTAACATTTATCTACCAGTTGGCTGGAAAAAAACAATCGGCTACACTTAATATACCACATAACAAATTGGACTGAATAGAAATCTACAATAACATCTACCTATTCCATACAAACTAAATGTCTGAGAAAAACGAAAGTTCTCTCAGTCAAAACGTAAGAGCGTTCCACACCGTACAGCTAAGATCCTTATTAAAAAAAACGCTAGATTACTAATCATAGCGATATATCTTCTACGTAAATACACTGCTTCTTAATTAAGCACTTATAACCTACGCCAGTTACGCCTCGTTACGTCACCTCGCAAAAATGTGCTACATCGCAAATGTTAAATATAAATTTCGTAACGGGCGACATATTTTTCAAGCTCAATTTAAAGACAATCACGTTTTTTTGTGTTTTATCATTCGACAATGCCAACCTTTCAAAGCTACCTGTGCCCGCAATGGCCTCAAGTGCCTTCACATCCGTGTGACTGCCACTTAGCGAAGACGAGTCGTATCATAATCTCTATAGTACCTAAAAATAAATATAGTCGATCTTTTCGTGTAGTCTAGCACGAAACGCCGGATCGACGATGGCTACGGTTGGCAGCAGCACTAACTGACATCATCACAGCGCGAAGCCGGCTGATACGTATTCTCGAACAAAACTAAGATGCCGCACTCTTCTAGACTTACTTCAGCTGGTCAGTTCGACTTTGTCGTGCAATATTTACGGCTGACTTCAATAATGCTAGCAAATACTGGATGATGTATGAAAACTCACCTCCATTGCGATAAGTAACTGGCGTCAATGGCAGCACTATCCTCTACACGCTTCAACGTCAGCAGATATTCCAAGTCACTGGCCCGACAGCGAGATGCAGGTGAAATACGGGAGAGAGGTATTGCGAACAGAGATAAAATCAGCTGAATGTCTGCTCTCTTAATTAGATACAGGAGCCGCCATAGAGGAAAACCAGAAAAGTGGAGAAGGCTACGTACGGAAGTTTCGTCTGCTTGTCAGAAGCTAATATGGCGTTGACGCCGAAGAAGTGCGCCGGGGAAACACAATTACTAAGGGGCGAAAACAAATTAAGATTTGATTGAGAAACTGTTAGGGTAAAATGGGCAGAATAAGAATATACACTAAGATAAAAATATATACTCATGCATAAGATATAGTGCACGATACACAAGAAAAAACAGTTTAAGACAACAGTAGAGTTCGCATTGTATTACAGCGGAAAAAACTGCTTGATTGAAAAACACTTACACATAAATGGATTTTGTTTTAGCAAAAATTGATTCCGTTCGTAATGGTGAACTCGGTAATACATAAATTGTTGAAATCTAGTAGCTTCTGGTTGCCCGACACGTTTCGTTGAATCGGACGCGGACGTTTTCCTATTGGTTGATCGCCACATAGATACCTAAAAAGGCTTATAATAGGACAATGCGTCTATTCACTTAGAAAGGGAAGGACGTGGAGAGGAAAATGTGTCGATATACTAAACAAAAGCTGTTGTGCTTAAATAGAGGTACGTCTGAGGTAACATATGATTTGCTCCTTTTTAGCCAAATGACGTAGGATGTTTTCAGATCACTTATTATAGTGCCGCATTTCTCGTGCTGACATTTTAAAAACGTATAAAGCTTTATGTGACTTCTGGTGCACAGCCAAAAACTCTTCTGTGGGAAAGGACGAAGGCCGATATAACGCCATTTTTCCTCGTTTATTTGTGATTGTTGTCGTCTAATGTGCACAAATGCTTACACAGGTGATGAAGAAAAAAGGGTTTTCATGATGTATCTGCTGGTCGGATTTGTTCACTAATGACTAATTCGACCTAATCGTGCAGAATGGTGAGTTGGCTTATTTTATATATACGATATCCATCCATGAAATAATTCAGGTTAACTGCTGCGCAGCATTAACAGCGAATATGCTTGTTATTACAATCATAGAAGCCCGTTTTCGTTTCACCCTCTTTATATAATTCTTCAGCATTTACATCTTTATGTTACATCATTACACTGTCTGTTTTGAAGAATGTTATACATTTTTAAAGTACGACGGATACGTAAAAAATTGTTCATCCACAAGTTTTTTTACAATAAATTTCAAATGGCCAGCGCTCCTTTATAACTCATCCTTAATAACAACTTTATTACTTTTACTTATATTTACTTTATAACTCGGACTGAAAAATGGATATACCCAGATCGTGGTTCTTGGGGTTCATTCTGCATTCGAACATTAAACAAAAAGGAATTACATCAGCCTTTATCCTATTGAATACAAGGGAACTGAATTTTATGGACGTCCACAATTTCTCTTGAATACAAGGGAAATTATAAAATCCATGAAAAACGTGCACATTCTTCATATGACCGTTAGTGCTTATTTAAGAAGTGCTTTCCATTTCCACTCTATTTTTTGCCACTATGCAATTCGTGTAGTCCGTGCAGTCGGCAAACTTCCGTAAGAAAAAATGTATCGTACCGTCTTGTCTCCGGACAACGGATGATGGAGTACGGCTCCATCGTTGCGGAGACAACTTCGCGAAAATCGGCAAAATTCTTGGAAGGAGCACTATAACAAAGAATTCGTACATTTGCTCGGTGAGTACATATCTAAATGCCAATATAGGTTAGTTAGTAACAAAAGGAAGAAAAATATTTGCAATCATAGCAACAATATGTAGCCAAAAATATGAATAATTTTTTAATCTGCTATCAGAATATATCTTTCTGATGGTAGAACAATTTGCGCTATAGGTCGCAGGATTTATTGTGATAGATGTCGTATACTACGCAAAAGGTTAGGAAAATCAATAATTTGTTTCAGTATTCTTTGATTGATTTTGCTTTAAAGAAAAAGAAACAGTTATTCCAAACGCCAGTGAATGATGCATCTAAAAAGTTTTCGAACTTTGGCCAAGGTATTCTGTTCCGTCTACCGTATACTTCCAGCCTTGCTCCGTTCTTCTTCTGTGCTAAATTTGCTGGACGAAAAATCTTCCTCTAGGCAAGAAGAAGTACTCAAATCTCCTGGTTTACGTCTCAATCTCGTTAGACGACTTAAAAATATATGCCACGTATATATGCCAATATATTAAGAGTATGAGTGCTGTGTTCTGGAAGGATGGCGGAAAAAAATTTGCGTTAGATTTGTTAAAAAAGTGATAAGAGCGCGCACCATTCGATAAGTGCTTCTGGGAAAAAGGGTCTTCGCAAAACATATCCGAAAGATCGGGACGGATTACAGGTTTACTAAATATATATCTATATGAAATTACTGACTGAATATGAACCATTCAAAATCGATAATTAAGCACACTGAAGCGTTTAGAACCATTTATTTAGGAAGCTCTAGCTCATAATAATGCTTTGACAACCAGATCACATACGAGAATGAAAGGTAAAAGCGTATCACTGTATTTTTTCGTTAGACTTCTTAATGATGGTTTTATTTTTTCTTTCTCGTCTTATAGCTCCACTTTGAAGAATCCTGCTTTACGCGAAAGGGTGGCTTATGCCCCGAAGCCGTACCTACGAGATTTTTGGATGGACCAGGAGATGCTCAAGGAGATGTTCGTCGCTGTAGTGTACCTCGATGTTCACGAACCGAAAACGAAGCACTTCTGTTTAAAGGACGGCAAGCATTTCGTTCCATTGGTATCGAAGCTGGTGCCGATCTCACCAAGGGCTGGATATGTGACGTAAGTAGTTATGGAAGAATTCAATACAGTTTTAAAGAGCATCCTTTAGTTTAACGAAATGTTCAGGGTGGCGCGCATAAATTGAGTATTTTTATTTTGTGCCTATGACTGCATTTAAAAGAACAAATATTTCAACAAATTTAGTTACGTATGCTAGAAGTGTCATTCCTCACGGTCATGTTTATTCAATATAACTTTCACTCACCGTGATTTTGCCGTGAATTCGGAACTAGGGAAGACTAATCATTTTTAGAATATTCCTCCTTCGATCTGTAAATAACATTTTAATAGTATCAATAGGTTACACACTACATTCTGGAGTTTAATTTTGAGCTTACAACACTCCAAAAATACAAAATATAGCGAGGGCTAAAAACAGCCAAAAACTTATCATAGGGGCTTATTTGGACAACTTAATTTGTATTAATAAGACGGCCATGAATTTCTGTACCAAAAGTCCTAGCGTATTAAAAATCATGTCATTCGATTAATAACAAAGGTTTTCATCTCAGCGGGGGGTCTGTCCTGCAGTTAAAAATTAGATAATAATTTACCTTCGTTTGGATTCCAAAAACGACGCATTGTTATTTGCATTATGAAATGAGTGTTTTGTTCTAGAGGAAACTGGCTTTTATTTAGTAGAAGGAATACCAGATGAATGCATGCCCGTTACGATAAATAGCCCGCCAGAGTTTTTCCCAGTTTGCACAACCCGTAGTTTTCATGTAGTTCACAGATGGGGCGTCACTGTTTTAATCTAAACACAGCAATGAATTGACAATGATTACCGTCGCATCGTGTGTTTCTGTGTCGCAAGCGAGGCAATTGGAATGACCTGGAAAGCTTTGTTGAATGTGCAGAATTGTTTGTTTTAACACATGATCCGACAGATGGTAACACTGGCAAAATAGTATTATCATTAATTGATAAATAAGGCCCCCAGTATCGTTTTTCATAAAAAATACTGCTAATCCTATTACGGGCCTACTTGTAACAGGAACATTTCGAGGAGGAATGTATTGATGACCGCGGTCGGCTGAAGCCCGGTTCAATGCCAACCAGAGTTGCTGAGGTGCGACAAGATGACGGAGATGGTACCGTCGTTAAACATATTTCCGTTCGCACCATCCACGGATCCAATCGTAAGTTACAACGTTTTTACAAAGGAACTTTTAATTTAGAAGATAAGTATAGCCGAAGACGGACAATGTGATGGAACAGACAGTAATTGAGAACTAGCGGAATTTAGTACTCTTTTATCATTTAGTCGATTTGTACTGTTTAAGATACGCGCAAAGAGTTATATGTGGCATCATAAACTCTTTTTCTAGTGTTTTGTGCATCTAGATTGGATTGTCCTAACAACTGCTTCTGACACCAAGAATAACAAGTTCCTAGATCCAGCAGCACTGTGTATTTAAATTGATTATCAGCTCGGAATATAGATGACTAATTCTAAACTAACCATCAACGTCTTTCAGTCCTTCTTTATATTAATGGGATATACTTTTCATCAAAGTTTACGCTTAATTGAGATTTCCACGAATTGATTTCCAGGACTTCTAACTTGGTTGTAATTATTTCACAGCTATGCTCTAATAATATAGCCAGATGTATTTTACTTCTGTTTATATGTAAATGTATATGTGAATGTCTTACAGCAGTCAAGCTAATTCTGACTGATGATATTGTGGAGGACATTGTAGACGATCTAGAGGAAGTTGACACCAGAACGGAAAACAGCAATCTGAAGCTGCAATTGCGACGAGCACACGAAGAAATTGGTGGGATAGCCTTCTGCATTTATGTTTGATATCTAAATGCCTTCTATTTATCGAAAATCATAAGCATTCAATAAGTTGGCAGCTTCATTCGTAGCAACTTTTACGCTGAGAAATTGTTTAGCCTACAATACAGTCCCTAAGAATTTTGCGCTCTTCCAAAAGCTATATTTGTTTCTATCTTACAGTAATTAATACATTGTCATTGTATATATTCATTATAGATTTTTGATGTTAACGGACGCCAATTGCAGAATCTCTAAAAAGGACAATAAGTCTCCTGCACAGCGATATTAATACGAAACGCAGCAGAATTCAGACGCTTGAAGAGGAGCTGGCCCAAGCCACCAGTTCCTGGAGACAGTTTGAGGTACGCATTGTCAACGAGTAGTTAACCGCTTAGGCCGAAAAATCTTCAGGACGTTTCCAAAAGTGAACAAGAGACATAACACCGATAATTAGATACAGTGGAAACTATCGAAGACGAGTGACAATAAGATGAGCGATATTCTCGCGAGTACGCCCATTACGAGCTCGTTTGTATCTGTACATTTATATTATACATCCTTGTGTATACTCATTGTAAACTACAGACAAGCATTTGTATTTGTTGTGTTATATAAATAAAAACATAAACGTATTCACTGTTTTTCGTGTAGCCAGAATGACAGCAGTTACTCAACTACCGTTGTTAAAATTAATGGCTCGTTTGAATTTTGCGCCACTGAATGACCGCTTATCATTTACGTTTGTCTTGCCAAAAGGAGCAACGAGCATCCATTAAGTTTTATGCAAAAAATAAAATCAATACTGCGGATGCAGAATGACACTAGGCACAAGTAAACATTAAATTTAAGTGTGTCGAACACGTTTAGAAGTTTAGCGAGGATGATTCTGTGACAGCAGTCACGAACGAGAACTGAGGTGCTTCGCACGGCTTTTCCAACTGTCAAAAAATCGTTCGTTATCAACTCAGCCGTCGAGCTGCACAGTCACCAAGGAATACAACCAAAAAATAAAAAACTTGGCGAGTACACCTGGTGTAAGAAACCGGTACTGTGGTGCAACAAGTCAAAGGTTCTCTGTCACAATAATGCACCGGCTCACCTTTAACCACTTATACAACATTTTGTGTATGCTGTCCGGACCCTAAACTTACCCGACTCACCCCGATTCAGAGCCTCCTGCGGCTCGTTCCTATTCCCCACAGAAACTGACGAAAAGCCTGAAAAGGAAGCGTTTCGACACGATAGAAAAAGTAAAAGCAAAATCGTTGACCGCTTTTTTACCGAGAATATGACGTGCTTTTGGACTGGAAAAAACCGTAGCATAAGTGTGCTACAATCAGCGAAAATTGTCTTGACAGCTGGAACTGAAACGATCAAATATTTAGCGATATGGAACAGATGACATATACACCTTTCAACAATGTCAGTCAACGGTTCAATGAAAAGGACACAAAAATAAACGCAGGATGGCATTTTACGACGAAGACTTAATTTATTAGAATAATATACAAGTTAATAAAAGTTGGCCATTTTTCGTCTTCGTTTTTAGATCTTTTACACTAACGATGCTGCGGGAAAGCAACAAAGGTCTTTTTCTGTCCGATTTTGACCTATACAATTTCGCAATACATTATATTTAGTTTGTAATGGTCTAATCTTACTTCGTCAACTGTAAGATATGGCTCAATAATCTTTCGGGACTACAGTTATTAGAATCGCTGATTTTAATGATTCTAGTTGGCATATATATTCGAAATTATCTGGGTCTTTACAGTTCTTTTTGTAGCTTTTTTATATACACCAATCCTTCAGTTTTAACTGATAATTATTATTTTTGAAAAAAGCTATTTAATTTTGGAGTTCGCAAACTAGACAATTTTTTTCCGTGTTATGAAAATATAGTTGCATTTCTTTAAACATGTATGTTTAGGTATCTTCAACGTTACCATTTTCATATCACTAGAAAAAATCGGTGAAAACGATTTAACAATCTTTTTCAAAGCCGCCGCTTCACTTTTTTGATCTAGCCAATTTCTTTTTAGGTTTGGAATATTTGGCCTCAAGCGCCGCCAAGAAATCATCTCCCTCAGGAGCGCGTCTTTTTAGTATTAATTCCAGACTGCTCATCTCGTTCTTAACTTTTTCCGCTTCTTTTGCCTCACGGGCAAACTTCTTTTGCCGTTTGGCTTTACTTGAAGCAGTTTCCTTGGTGAAAGCCCTATATTCAGGAATCTCTTCATCATCGATCATTTTTTGGAGAAGGCTGCAAAGACTGAAAGACGTATTATAATATCACTCAGTAAATAGCTTTCTGTTAAGTATTTCTATATATTTTGTCTCTTATACAAACATTAATTGAATAAAACGACGTTAAATAAGCTATATTTGATGCTATTAGTTTAAGTACGTAGTATTGTCAATATTGTTTTCAACAACACATTCCCAATCATTCTGTAGATACTGTCCCGAAATAATTACATCCCAAAACATTAGCCTATTTAATTGAATTGTATGTGAGAAACCATCATGCTTCCTCCTATCAAGGATCACGGTACTAGCAAATTTCAGTGTGCAAAATGGGCTTAGAAAGTTGCACTCGAAGCTGCAATACCTAAGATACCAGGCAGATGCCATTTTCCCTGCATAGAAATTCAAAATTATCATTTGAATGGACATGGGCTTCCGCAGTCACGGCATTACCGGTCACTACTCTCCTGGCACTGGGCTTAAATCGAATTTTAAATTTCCCGCGCTCCCCATATACCGATTTTTACAGAGCAGTTTTAGCAAGACTGAAGCGACTGGTGTTGCCACGATCGCGGATGCCTATATTTGCATAAAAATATGCATAATTTTTAAACAGGGGATCAACACAGATGTGTTACTCCTTGCATTTAATGCAAATGTACGCACCGATCTTCATCATCGACATCGTATCCAATGAAACATTCTGCAATTTTGTTCATGTCGCCTTTGGTTTTTTCATACGCACGCTTGAGGTCTTCGCGCTCTTGCTCACTGCCGTGGTATTTATCAAAGAAGTCCTGTATTTGGCTGTCGGTCACCGTCGGAAACAGTGTTCGCCAGAAGGATTTCCAGTCTTTTTTCTCGTCAAATGAATCGTCGTCCACGGATCCTGTCTCATCGTAGATCTAAGCGAAAAGCAAAATGTAACATTGTTAAAAGATAGTAAGAAGAATGAACGCTCTTCCCTACGACTTATCACAAACACTCATAAAAGTCGATCAATTGAAGCATGCAATTGCGATATTTTTGAAGTACAAAATAACCCTTTTTACAATATTCACAGTATGGATACAAAATGTGCAAACATGGTATTTCAATGCTGCATCTGACAGGGTTTTTTTTGACGTTACGGCTGTTAGTGAGACCGATAAGATATCCGTATTTGATCTATCTTTGTTTAATTGAAATAAAACTAAATTACTCAAATAAACGTTAAAACAAAGAAAGTGACGGGCCTCTTCAATTCATATGGCAAGCCATACGAAAACTCCTTCAACTTATCGTCTTTATGCAAGGTAAATGGGTATTTGAATAAATGATCTGGTTAAAAAAAATTACCGCTTTTTGGTGCTATTTTTTATCAACCAAAAATCGCTGTAACATATGTTTTTTTTGAAAGGCTCAAACCTTTTAGTGCTGATGTTTTCATACAAAGCACAAAAAAGCGGCCAGTAAGGTTCACTCATATTCACCATGTTCACTCAGGTTCTAGTAATAGATTTCTCATAGATTTTTTGTCACAGTATCTTATCGTCAACTTCGACTTCGCCTTCTTTCTGCGTAGGTTATTTTTACATTCTATATTATTTCTAGTAGTTAAAATGATCGCTTACGTACTGGAAGAATTACCTGCATAACCACAATATTGATTTAACAAAAACATTCAATTCGCTCTTGCATACCTTGCGCTTTTCTTCGTCGCATAAAATTTCATAACACTTGCAGAGAATCTGAAACTTTTTCGTAAACTCTTCTTTATTTTCTTCATTAGCTTTATCTGGATGACAGAGCAGGCTTTTTTGGCGGTAGGCCTTTTTTAATAGATCAGATCGGACGGACTTTTTAACACCCAGCACCTCATAAAGCGTGTCAGCACCGAAAATCTCCTTGACATCATCTAGAAGGCCCATAGCGCCTGCAGTTCAATCAGGTTATCTACAACAATAGCGCTTCTTCTTTTGCATACACCTGACGGGTTTTATCGTCACAGAAACCCGATTTCAACAGAGAAGTTGTACCGAACTCGTTGGTAGCCTATTCTCAAGCTTTATTCGAAGCGGCGCGAAAGTTTCTGAGTAAATGGAGACTTGAACGGTTGATGGATACCAATACAACCCGACGCCAAAATGGATTATTGTGATTCGACTGCGAAAAGAATGCAATTTATGAAGCGTTTCGCATTGATATATATATATATA